>NC_049203.1:60611834-60975584 GCF_013347855.1 Anguilla anguilla | reverse complement strand
GAGCCGTCGGACCGACGAAGGCCCTGGGAGCGTAGGTTGTCGGCGGCAGCCATCTTCAGCACAGCTGTCTTAATATAATCCACCTATAATCCACAGATTACAGAGCAGAGCCACCAATTATGCACTTGTCAATCACATTAAACAAGATGCGCGCCAAATGGAAGATGTAAATATTTGAAGAAGAGGTAATGACAAGCCAGAGCAGATAGGATTAACATGTTGTATTAGAGTTCAAAGTAAAACTGGTGGATGGAAATATTCATTTGTTTGCCGTCATTAATCTGTTGCAAACAAATAATCTATTTACAGTGTGAAATTGTATTCAGTGATATTTATTGTGTGACGTATTTTCTTGTAATCCAGTATTTCACACTGCACTGTGGCAAGCAGAGACTATTGAAATTGCTACTACCTAATCTCAGTAGGACAAGCTTGTTAAATAAAAAAAAACAAAAAACAAACAGCGTGCCAGTCAATGCAAACATCAAGCTTGTCAGCGCTGTCTTACCATGTTGCTCATTTTCTCCTGCTGTGAAGGATCTTTAACATCTGGAACAACATGGGAAATAACCATTTAAATGAGATATTTACACTCATATGTGTGTATTGTATGTACGTGTAGGGTAAACAACAACTTGTATGTTTCAATCATAAAGATTTAAAGCAACTGAGTAAAATAATATGCACTGCGAGTAAATAAGGTGCAGATTATCAGGCTAAAGAACTAGAATTGCAAATTCCTGCTAACTCCAAGAATATGCTGTTGTTATTAAAAATATCGTCATATACATTGGAATGTTGGTTTTGAAATAAGAGAGGAGGTACACTCTCGTTTTTTGGAGCTATCAAGAGTATGAAACCTCAGTTTAAGTTTCTCAATGAAAGAGATTACCAGACTAATGCCTTCTCTCCTCACCTTTAGTCCAGTTGTCTCTGTCTCTCTCCAGCTGTAGCAGGTAGGGGGACATGTCTTTCACCACCCTCTGGTCCCCTGCTTCAGCATTCCCCCTCTCTTCCATTTCCACCTCCAGCAGCTGGTTCACATCTGCCAGTGAATTATAAATCTTTTCTTATCAGACCAGATTGTTGAACTCACCTCTGCTACTCACTCCTAGGATATATGATGACCACCAGGAGTCATCATATACATATAGGAGCAGTTAGCCTCACTAGTCCGGCTCATTACCTAAATAGTGTCTGGGTTCGACTGATCCATTATGACATGAACTGAATTTTCATCATGAGGGAAAAAACAGACCAAAAAATAAATAACTGGTGGATGTAACATTGTCTTATTGTTCGATGCTTATTGGTCTTTAATTTTTAAATTCTTTGTAATAGTTTGTCTCCATGGGTAAAATGTTTAAGTGCTTTACGGAACCCGCTATTGTAGGTGTGAAAAAACTGAAAGCTCTGAGATGAAACCATTTTGCCAGACATAGAATCCTTGAACTGTATCGGGTTGTTCTGTTCCTCGTTACAAAGCAGAAAATGGCTGTTTTAGTCAAGCTTCCAATGGCAGCAGTAACGCAGTGAAAACACCAGAAAGGCAAGAATCTGTTCACGTAAAGTTCCAGTCGATCACTTCTGCATAATAAAATAATCTTTTTAATCACCCGTTTGAAGGACATTGATGGACTCAGAAAGCCTCTGCCTTGAATTTACCCTACAATTTCTTTCTTAAATCAAAGTCGCAATTCACAGTTCTGGTTATTTAATTTCCCTTGTCTTACCATGTTTTATATATTCAATTTCAGAATTTCACACTTATAAAGTTAAATAAGGCTCACATTTAAGTACAATCTTTACATCTTATATGCACCTGACATATTTGATTCCACAAGTTAGAATTGCTTCTCTTAGCTACTTTATTGTGCTTCCTGGTATTTAACTCAAAAAGTACAGATGAAATATAAATACTAAATGCAACCTGCATGGTAGTGGTTACTGGGTATTAATTCCAGACTAATCAGACGTGTTCTGGGCCATTCAGTCCCTCTTTGAATGTGGCCAGAAATCAGTCCCAGAAGACCTACATACCCTTCAGAAATCAGTTCCAGTAGACCAGTATACCACCAGAAATCAGTCCCAGTAGACTTACATAGCCCCAGAAATCAGTTCCAGTAGACCAGTATACCACCAGAAATCAGTCCCAGTAGACCTACATAGCCCCAGAAATCAGTCCCAGGAGACCTATTAATCCAAATGATTAAATGGCTCAAACCTTTCGACACTCAAAATCACCATTGCCAAGTGGCAAAAAAGTACATCTTCCATTTACGTTTTAATGCAGATGAATTAATGTCAATACACTTGGCTCTTTAGGTTTCTTGATATTGTTGCTCTTTATAATAAATTACAGCTGCCTTTAACAAAGCACACCCTACCACTGTACAGGCATGGGCAGGGATTTTATCTGACATTAAGGAATTAATCACACCAAAAAATTAACTTTACTCCTTTCCGTCCTTCGTTTGTATATCTTTCTTTCTGTTGTTTTAGGTGTCTTAGGCTAGATTATGTGACTGCTGCTACAAACATTTCTGTCATGTTTCACATATTATTTCTTATTTTATTTTATGTGTGTTTAATTTGTTATTCGTTATTGTGATACAAGGACTGATTGTGTGCAAATCTGTTTTTCTAACTGCAGTGGAAAAATGAGTAAAACTCATTCACAAAAAAACAAAAAGCATTTCTGATTCCACGAAGAGCCTCAGCCTACCCATACATGGCAAGTAAAAAAACAGTCATACGAGTGAATTTTCCTACCTTCCTGCGGCACTAAGTTTGTGCCAGTGTACAGCGGTAAAGCATGGGTTCTCCTTGCAGTGCAGACCACGGCCAAAAGGTAGAGCAGGGCACAGGACAGCATGGTGACAGTACCTTGGGCTATTCAGATTATCTCTGCTCCACCCTGACTGGAGGATGACTTTTATATGTTCCGCGGCCATCCGCATTGACAGGATCGATGCATTATCGTGTCATCTCTCCCCGATGTTAATGGCTGTGACGTGATGGCAACTTCGTCACAGATGTGATTCGGGGTGCGCTGTCAATTTAAGAGAACACTATCTGTGCTTACACAGAGAGACCCTAACAAATGTTTACTCCCTACCATACCAATCAGGACCCAGTCAGTCAGCTCAGATTCTTCATGTCTGACAGCCCATTGTCGTGCCCAGTGCTGTACGTCCAGACAATGGAACACTGTGATTGTACACACGTGCGGCCCACTCATCTCCACATACGCCACGTGTGCACCTCAACTGCTCGTTTCCTTTGCTCTCCCTCCTGTTGCAAGAGACAACATTGTGTACCCAACAATGTTCTCTACCTGATAGACAAGGTTGTAGAAGGCGCTTGCGTGGATCTATGCAAAAAAAATGGAACCCAGGGAGAGTGCTTCTTTGGGCCATGTAAATCTAGGTAAAAATCTACTTTGCATTTACCCTGGGATTTGTTTTCAAGTACTTAACAGAGTTTTGTTCCAGAATACAGAAAATTGTTTTCAAGTAGGTAATTAAATTAATATTATATAATTCCATGGCAAAATACTGATAATTTATCAAAGAATTGTGTTAAGAATAAGGCTTTGCAACAATGGCCCTGTGTAAATGTTCTTGTCCTCATACTTTTTTTTTTTAACTTGAAATAAAATTGATGGAGAAAACACTTTTGACAGACCTCAACAGACAGATTTTAACAAACAGTGTAAATGTATTTTTATTAAACTTTATAGGCACTGAAATGTATAACATTAAAAGTGTGGCATGAATTTATTTTCTTTCTTTTTTTTTAATGCACAGAAAAGTGTATGAATTTGGTGACAGTCTTGTTGAGTTTTAAATGACATGGTACAGGCCGCTCTGTCAAAATGAAAGGTTTCTAATACAACAGGATGAGAACATTACCAAAAGACCTGGAGCTCTGTACATTGATGGATGATGGCGTCTACAGTGTCTATTGGCACTGCTTCTTCAAGCTCATGTCCTGCCACTATTCTTCATTTACCCAGTCTCAGATGAAAAATAAGGTCTAAATATAGAAGCGATGGTGCACAGGTCTGAGGGGATTGGTACTCATTCCTGTTCCAACAAGGGACTGGCATGCAGTGTTTCAACATCTACTTGGAACAGTTTTACTCACTTTCAGTTTCTAACTGAGTTTTTGCATTCTTGTGTCAATCATTTTGTCCACCATGAAAACACATTAACTGTAACATGGAATACAATTGCGGGGAGCATTGCCATATACTTTAATCTAATGAATATGGATATTGTGTATTGATATCGGTACAATATTAGTTAGCCTCTACAGCATAGAAAATGGCTAGAGCACGATCTGAAAGACTGCATAAGATTGCCACGAAAGAGTGGTTTCGGTTTAATTAGACACATGACAGTTTTTTTTACTTTTTTTTTATCCCGTGAAATTAAAAAAATAATTTTACATTTTTATTTTATGCATTCAAAACTAAGAGTGAGGTTGATCGTGAAATATTTCAAATAGCTCACTTTGTTTCATGTTGAGATAAAAACATAATAAAATATAATCAGGTAAAAACAAGCATGCATAATTCATATGTCACGATAGACCAATGTCTTACACAGAGAAACAAAAGTAAATAATGATTTCAGTAAGACAAAGTCAGCCACTTCAACTACTTCATAGAGGCTAGGATTTTATGTATTTATGCACCAACATGGCTGGTTACAAGCTTACTAACCATACAAAAGCTTAAAGCAATTCGGCATTTAATAAGGAAACACTGATCCATATCCAGCAGTGGAGTCTTTGTTTCAACACATGTAGCCTATGTTTACCTATAGCATTTATTTGCGTTTTCACTAAATTAATGAAAAGCAATAAAATATTTCTGAAAGAAACATGAAATATCCTATTATTATAAGCAACACGATGGTAGATGGTATTCGTGAAAAAGAAAATATCACTGGGGAAGTTTATTTCATTTATTTCTTAGTACAATTTCAAGAGGAAGTACGTTTGGGGCATTGGACAGGGGCATGCGCAGTGCGCGCTTTACTATTACATTTCCTGGAGTTGAAGCACTGTGGTATGCTAATGATTTGCCTTCAGTTATTGTGTACGGTGTCTATGGCCGCGGGTAGCGCTAAGTGGCTGTCGCTCGTCGAATGGCTGAAATGAGAGGATCACGTACGGTTGACTGAAAAGCGAAACTGTTAAACCAGTCATTATAGCTGTGTGTGCTGGTAAGTAGCTAGTTAAGTCATAACTACATTTAATTTTTTTTATTTGATGTTTATAATATCAGGTCCGCTATTTGCCTGAAGTCTAACTACAGTGAGTGCGGTGTAACGTTCGTGGAACAGCCAAGTTATTTTATCAGACATGATTGTGGTGCTCATGGTCGTTTAAACGGATGTCACTATCAGCTACCTACCTTATATTTAATAACGTTAATTCACTCCACACTAATCGCAAAGGCACTGCGATCAACGCATGAATGGGGTTTTCTAGAAAACTGTCTAGCTACGTAGACTAACGTTAGTTTAACGTTATGCTAGCCAAGTATTAGTCTAAGCTGAGTTTAATGTCGTAACAGCTAGACTAGCTAAAACATAGTTCGCTAGCTAGGTGACGACGTTAACTTAATGATATTGATTAATCAGGAATAAAAAATAGTCGCTAGCTAGCTGTACGAAAAATGCAACATTAACGAGAGGAAGGCAAGTCACATTATGCCATCAGCCTGACGCAAATGCCATGGCAGCTAGCTTGGCAAGTATGATACTGTTAGTGTTAACGTATCTAGCTCGTTGCTTTTGCTATGTGAAGTCAAAGTTTTGTTTCGTTAGTTAACAGGCTAATTTACTGGAGTAGTTTTGAAACCACATTAGTGCACATTATTATCTGTATTTTAGCTTTTTCTACCGAACTAACAAAGATTCTGTTCAGTAAAGTGTTTTAAATACGTTTTGTTTGTCAGCAACCCTTGGCAAACCATTATTACTAGCTACTATTAATTAATATTACTTCCCTCTCAAATCAAAACGGTGTTGTTTTTATCGTTAGTTGTAGTCTGCTACATTGCCATGGTTTCCTTAAAGGTTAAATGTTACAATTTCTGTTTAAATGTGTCGTTTCACGTAATTCAGTGAATCGTGCATCTCAAATGTAATGCGCTCCCTAGTATACCAATGGAATGATGTATAATTCTCATTATAACGGATCCTATAATTTAAAATCGCTTTTCTGAACAGATTAGGCTAACCTCTTGACTTTTGGTAAGGTATTTAGTCACTAAAGCGATACGTTTTGTATCTCCACAAATCTTAGTTCATTATAGAGGGTGCTTGCTACATAACTGTTATACGTTTCCAAATATACATTTGGAATACATAATATGCATACCCAGCCACCATCACGGAATGTGGAATATGGGTATTTGGAACTTGTAGTTGCAACGTTGGGTCCCATTTCACCTGAAGTACAGTTCTGTAAATCGAGAAACTGAAACATATAACTAGATTTAGAAATGTCTTTTTCGCTCAGACTATGTGGGAGGAAATCCTTCTGTTAACTCATTTTTTGTTTTCCCAGTTTTCTGCTGAATATGCTGTCGGAGGGCAGTTCCTTCATGAAGGGGATGGCGATGGGGGGCTTGTTTTGTTTGGTGGTGTCCCTCATTGGGAGTTTCAGCTTGGGGGGTCAGCCCAGCGTGGAGCTCCACCTCCACCACCACCTCAAGGCCCCCAGCAAGGAGGAGCTGCAGAGGCTGCCAGAAGCCCACAAGCTGGAGTTGAGCCAGAAGGTACGCGTTTACTGCATAATCATGGTCCAGCCCAAGGGGCTTCTTCACTGGGCCACTGCCAAGGACACCTGGAGTAAGCACTGTGACCGGGCCGCTTTCTACTCTTCCGAATCGGCCAAAGCCCTGGAGGCCGTGGACCTGAAGGTAAGCAGTTTGCTGGCTTTAAATATTTTCATTCATACTTTTCCAATAGGTACTTATATATATCTAATGCAAACCATTTACTTATTGGACAAAAATATTTTAAGATAGCTTTTTAATCATTTGAAGTTTTAAGTAGTCATGTCCACTGGGTGCGGAAACGCTTCCCGTAACAAACAGTGTAAAATTTTGAGTGACGTGACAACTTTACAAGGAAGTTGGTGTACAAGGAAATGTAACCGTCATGCCTGTGGTGGGGTGGGCGTTAAGTCACAGCAAATTCCACCTCTTTGTAAAAACGACCGAGGTGGTTTAAATATTTTTGTCTGTAGCCGGCTAAACACGTTAGACATTGGAAACTGTCACTGAAGACTCCTACCCCAGTCTTCAGTCACAAGTCTGTTGACTTCAGCAGAAGATCCACCAGCTTCACTCAGCTTGATGCAGCTACATGTCTGGTAGTTCCAAAAAAAAAAAAACTTATTTTTCACGCTAAAACTCAAAACCCTCAAGTGCAAATGTTTAATATGGGGGCATTTGTTCTACAGGTACAGTTAATGGTTAAATGTAAATTTGTGAGGACTAAGAGAATTCAGTGAGAGAAATTTCACGCTCCACTTTGCGTTCCCTTACGGCAGGAGCAAGACGAGTGGGCCAAGCTTCGGAAGGCCCTGAAGCACGCCTACGACAATGCCGGCGACCTGCGCTGGTTCTTCGTGGCGCGACCCACCACCTTCGCCATCATCGAGAACCTGAAGTACCTGGTGCTGAACAAGGACCCCGGTCAACCCTTCTACATCGGCAACGCACTCAAGTCCGGCGAGCTGGAATATGTGGAGTACGAGAGTGGCATAGTGCTCAGCCTGGAGGCCCTGAGGCGGCTGGTGGGCATCTTCCACGATGAGGACAAGTGCCCGGAGCGCGGCCGCGCGATCTGGAAGCTGAGCGAGGAGAAGCAGCTGGCCGTGTGCCTGAAGTACACTGGAGTGTACGCCGAGAACGGGGAGGACTCGCGGGGCAAGGGGCTCTTCAACAGCAAGGCCGTGGGCTCCCTCATCTCCGCCAGCCTGGCCCGCAACCCGCCGGACGTGATCGAGGGCTGCTGCTCCGACATGGCCGTCACGTTCAGCGGGATGACCCCCAACCAGATGCAGGTCATGATGTACGGGGTGTACAGGCTGCGCCCGTACGGGCACGATTTCCACGACTCGTTAATGTTTCTGCCCCCGGAGGGTTCGGACAACGACTGAGCCCGCGCCAGGAACCAGTGACGGCAACGCTCGAAGAAGGACGCTGTTATGTGGGGACTGTTTTGCACAAGGTGGTAATCATTTTAGTCTTAGTTTTTGAACACTTTTTAGGTTTTATCACCAACACTCACACTGACACAGACATATTCAGAGGAATTAATTTTCAGCCTGGAGTCATTCACTCCCCAAGTGCTGCTAAGGGAATTTTAATCCATTTTTAATCCATTACAAAACTGTGTATGTGTGTGTATGGGTGTGCCTGTGCAATACCAAATATTGACAGTAGTAACCACCTGGTACAGTTGGGAACCAGGTGTGACCTGGTTTACAACTGGTGTCGGAAGGAATCGTTATCGACTTCCAATTTATTTGTTTTCAAATTTTTCTACTTTTTGACGTCCCAAAATGTAGTTGTTTCCACTCTGTTGGTTGTCACTGGGTTATGAAGACATCAGTGAGGCACATGGATACAAGCAATTATTATTATTTTAACCTGTGGAGCTTGAAATCTAATAGCTCAGTGCTGTTAAGTTTGAATGTTTGAGTTGGTGACTGATTATTTTAAAAAGGAAATGGCTCTTTTTTTGTAATGTTGCTTTGCCAGACTTGATGGCCAGACTGCATAATGAGCTTTTTACAGAATTATTGACTGAATCATTGAATGAACAATAACCTATTAAAAACATTAATTTATAGCATTTTGTAAAAATTGTGAAACCGAAGGGATATGTACTTATTTTAATCTAAGCAAACGTATGTGGGAATGTGGAAACTGCAGTGCCCTCATCAGGACAAAGAAAGCCATGTCCCCAAAATACACCCACACTGTTACTTTGTCTGAAATGGTGAAAACTGTCAGGTTACTGAGTGCTCATCTGGTGTAGAAAGCTGGGGTATAATGTCCCTTCCCAGTTTTCCACTTTACTGTCTGCCAAAATCAGGGTGACTCTTGCTGCAGAAGAATGTACAGTGTGGGTATCTTTAGAACATGAGACATTTAGTGTTGTCTATGGCAGACATGGGTTAGCCAAGTCTTAACTAGAGTACCAGTAAGGCTGTTTTGCTCATAATATCCTATCAAGAAGGAAGTTTTTTCCCCCGAAGTGAATTGAAGAAGTTGAGAGAGGATGTTGATATTCAAACAAGAAGTAAAAAAGAAAGTGATGGAGTGATAATTCATACCATCTTGGGTAAATCTGGGAGGCACTGTGTACCTTATAAATTAATCTGGTCATGAATGAAGATGCATCTGGTCAGTACATTGATCACATTGGTGCTAATCAAGATGGTCATTTTTTTCCTGAGAAAATGAAGGTTTCCAATTAATGTAGAAACTGTATTTGTATCTGTTTTCTGTATGACATTTCTTTCAGAAATGTGAAATAGGATTTTTAAAATGATTATTTCTGTGAGAATTCCCAGCCTAACTAGTGCAATAAGATTTACGACCTTCGCTCCTTCCACTGGTAAAACCGCCAGTGTTGCTCCCGTTTCAGATCGATAAAAATTCAGCACCCTTAGAATGAGGGAAATACAAATATCTCTGAGCTGTAGTTATTTTTTAAAATTATTGTAGTCACATCCAATCATATTAAATTTTCTACAGTACAACTTCTTTTGTCCCATTTTCACCAGCTATTATATTTTTACAAACATACCAGAAGAGATACATTGAAGGTAATATGTTTTGTCAAAAACCTAAATGATGTAAATTATAACTGCTTTAATTGTGCAAATATTTTTGAATGACTTTTCTATGCTTTTTCGTAAATGTAGGAGCTAATAAATGGTATACGATTATGTTTTATGGTGTCGACATGGTTGCTAAATGTTATTTTGAATCAATTTTGATATTAAACGCAAGACAAATACTATGTGGCATTTTTTTAACTTGTATTTATTTTTACACTGAATTAACTGCATGACCCTGAGAATTACAGATGTTTTCCATTATCTACTTCAGTCACAAATAATTTTAGCCTTATTTTGTTTAATGGCTTCTAGCCCTTGAGGAAGGAAATGTAAGCCTATGTATATTGGAAGCCATGCAAATGCCAAGGAATACAATGCTGCAAAAACCAATGAATAAGAAGCAATGTGAGACCATTCAGCATTTAGAAGCGGTGTGATGCCCCAAATTCCCAAAGACAGCTTTTGCTCGTTTGAATATCATATTCATCAGCGCTTATTGCCGCAACCTCTGCCATCGATTCAGGAGAACGCAGACAAGCATGTTCCCCTCTGAAGCATGTGATGCCAGCAGCTGCTTATCAGATGGCAGTTTGCATGTTCAGCTTGCCGAGACAGAGCAAGGTGCTTCACGTGCAGCTCAACAGGCAAACTGCAAGCCCCCGACTGATTGGCAGGTGTCATTAGAGCGCGATGAGACGCTGTTATCCCAACCACTTGAACCCGTCTCATACTTGGGTGATTCTAGAGCCAATTGTGCACCTCCCTGTGGGGCTGGTGGCTAGTCAGCACTGGTACCTTCTGTATTTGATACCAGACTGTGGGGCCCATCAATGCATTAGAACAGTGCCACAGCAGGATGAGCCGCCAGCTTTCGCTAGTTTTACACGAAATATGCAGGTCCTCGGTCAATAAGCAGGGAGTGTATTCTTTCTTAATCAGTCTGCGGCTAAGTGAAGGAACGTGAAAAGTGAGAATGCCGTAAATGCAAGGTTTTATTGTGCATCATAATTAAAGCCTCCGCCAGTTAGTTACACGGTTGAGTCCATTGATGTAAACAGTAGACAGCCAGCTCTGAGGCCTCGGTCCGGGAGTTCCATGCCTTCGGTCACTTGTACGTTTTCATGTGCCACAGTCCGTCGTTCAGGTAGTGGACATTTTCGATCCCAATGCCCTTGTTGACCTTCTCTCTGTTTCCCAGAGGAAAATGGTAAAGAAATTATTCAGAAATGTAATCGTCGGAAACGAAAGAGAAGACTGTCATTCTTGAAGCTATCGACTGTACTTCAGCTCATTTTTTTCAAACCACACTTTTTCCAATATATATTTTACCCTCCCAGTTTTAGGTTTTTGTTTCCTAATTAAGAAAGTATAATCACATACAAAGTCCCCATCCCATCACTGCAGGGTCCTCTGTCAATCCAGGGCATACCGCTACAGTGAAAACTACTGCTTAACAGGACACACAATCTGGCATTTTTACTGCACATCTCCCAACCAAGAAGCACTGCCCCTTTTCATTAAAAAAAAAACACATCTCCAAATTTTCAAAAAATCTCAAAGCAGCAATAAATTCCAAACAACAGAACACTTACATGTTTTCTGCTGACATTTTCATAACCCCAACACAGAGTGCATGTTGCTTACCCTCAGCCATGATGGCCTGTGACAGAAATGTTAAAGAGGCCAACAACTTTGAAATATGTGCAAAGACTCTGAGCATTGTGAATACAGTGGAATTGAAACCTTCTTTCTAAACAAATAACTGTTATCGCACGTATAACATGAATTGCTTTCCACAGCGGAGTACATCTGATATCTGTAAAGGATACGACCACTGTATCTGTGGCAGCTGGGTATAGTTTGGCACCAGGAGATGTCAGTCCCGGACACATGATATTGGCTCCACTGAGGACAAATTTGATGGCTCCTTTATCTACCTGCTGATGTGGAAGAATGAAGGGGTCTGGGGAAAAGGTTTTAAAAATAAATCTCTGCAGTTTATTCAAAAATGGAGTAGGTAAGCTAGAGAGAGTGCACACTGAAACAGGACCAGGTTAAAAACTAGTATATGGCTGGACCTAACACACGTGATCCAGCCGACCAATGGTGTAACTTTATAACTCGGCCAACCAATGGTGTAACTTCATCACTCACTCAGTCACTCAGTCAGTCACAGACATTCGCGTTTGTAGGGCTGGCCCTGGTGGTGCGGTCCAGCCAAAAAACATTTGTTTTTACTCACTGTGTATGCACACATTATGGTGGGACATTTCAATAATTTGCAGAGGTCAAATACAACAGTAAAAATATTTTAGTTTACCACTGGCCCTATGTAATGTATATCCCATGTAGTGAATTAAAATTAATAATAAAAATAACATATTAAAAGTAACCTAAACAAAGGACCCCTCACTTGGTGGATTTAAAATGGGCTCGGTGGATTTAAAATGGGCTCAGTGTCAAATAGTTCATGTTATTTTTTCCAACTGGTTCTCACATTACAGTACAATACACTGATAGGTAAGTATGACAAACAGCAATAGTGCAGACTTATGAAAAAGACTTTCAAAGAGTGCTATGGATAAAAACAAATAAGAACTGTGATTATTTCATCTAATTTGAATTTAGTTTCAGACATAAGACTATCAAGGATAAATGTCAGCTTTTAACAGACAGTTGGGTCTTTAACATTAAGGTGATGACCTCTTTCTCTTGTCTGGCATAGGTGTTCTAACATGAAGTAAGACTCCTAATGAAGCCAGGTAACATAGGGTAAGCCTGCATTTCTTAAACCAGTTTTGTGGAATACCCTCCATGGACATTAAATGTCTGGACATTATATTTTTCAAAAATATATAGCATATATTCTGTAATTTTGGAGTCGATTTTACTGCAATATGACTATACATTTGTATGTAAAATTTGTATGCAAGGCGGAAGTGTAGTTTAATGGGTAAGAAGTTCTTCATAGGTTTGATTCCCCGGTAGGACACTGCCATAATTACAAGGTACTTAACCTGCATTGCTTCAGTATATATGCAGCTGTATAATTGGATGCAATATAAATGCTATGTAAAAAGACGCTCTGGATAAGAGCAACCGCTAAATGGCTGTAATGTAAGTGTATGTGGGGGAAAAAACTCAGTATTCGGCATTTCAAAATGCATTTCATAACATTTAAAATTTTCTGGGGTACTCCCTCTCCATCTTTGCTAATGTGTGGTGAGTTTTCTGAAGCAAAATGGCTGCTGTGCATCACCCAGGTGGGTCCTACACATTGGTGGTGGGTAAGGTGAGTTCCCCCTGACTGTAAAGCACTTTGAGCATTCGGAAAGGTGCTATATAAATGCAAGGATATTATTATTATATTATTATTACTGTATACATACAGCTACATAACAGAACTGCTCACTTGCTAACAGCCCATGTCTGATTTGTTAGATACCAAATAATCCGCATAGAGTAGGCTATTTGATAACTGACTGCATTTGTACATGGTACCATGACATTCCTATGACAATAATCAATTTACCTACTTTACTATTACAGAATATATTAATGAGACAGTGCAGAATTAAGTTAACACAATAATGAGAGGCCTTACATTTATGCAGCAATCTGAGTGTGGGGTAGAATGGACCTTCCCTCTGTCTGAAGAACAGCAGCTCGCCATTTACTGTCAGAATTTCAATGTGTTCATGGCTGCAATCAAGACAGACCGAGGAGAAGCACACTTAATTCAAACCCTTCAAAAGTTGCAATGACCGCAAATCCTAATACAGTGATATTCCTAAACTCAACAAAAACCAAGTCATTTAGGTCACAAGTGTAATGAACGTAAAACCTTGTTGCAACATTACGATACAATTTTGATAATCGTAATAGCTGAATGAATGTAAAGCACATCAACATAACGGTGCACACAGCAAATACAATTATGCCGTTCTGTAAAAATTACTTAAATAAAATATTGGACATGTTGGGCTTACCATCGCACTATTTTGACAGGATCCTTTTTTGGCATTATATGGTTTAACCATGATTCGATATCTGGGAATTGGTCCAGCAGTTGGTTTTTGATGCCCTTGATCACGGAAGTCTTCAGCTGAATGCAGTTGGAAACATTCTCTTTTTCATCAAATCTAAAACGAAACCATGGACAAATGTCTGAAATTAAATCTAACAAGAGCAGACAACCTAAACAGATTCTTAGCCATCTAACAGACAGCTATAAAGTTAACCCACGTTACTGAATCCATACTACCAAGCAAGGCGATTATCTGTATTTGGTTAGCTTTCTAAATTAGCTAGCTGCAATCACGCTGAAAAGCTTTATGAACAATTCAAATGCATTTTACTAGCCAGACAGAGCAGTTGAGAACGTTTAACAGTAGTGTTTAAGAAGCAACTAGGTTGCTGGCAGAATTCCCATATCTAGTGTTAGGTAGCTTGCTTAACTAGACTTGAATGGAATGTCTCTTGTGTTGCTAACTGACTAGCCGTACTATGTAGTAAGATAAAAACAAATCCTACTTTTTAAACATCCTTGTTCGTCGATCCCCGGGAAAATTCTCAATTGGTTTATTCTTTCAAGCTCGTATATGCCAATACCAATATATGTTAATAGCAAATAAAAACGTTTAATCGTGCGTCTCAGAACATCCACGCTTCAGTTCTGACACACAGCTTTACAGCAGATGGCGTTTGATATTTTCAGTACGGCAGTGTTGATTCGTTTACGTTAAAACGGTTACCATAGAGTGGCAGAGTATCTAGATTACCAAAATAACATCAGATGGAAAACATCCACAGAACATCCCTTGCTAACTGCTAGTTAGCTAACGGAAGAGGTAAGTCAAGAATGGAAAAACGTAATGTGCTTTTAAGCATGACGTACATAGCAAACACTGGCAGTTAAGAAAAGTTTATTAATGTCGATAAATCCAAGTTAAATGTTTGGTTATTTAAAAATTTACATAAAATACGTTTGTTGAAATTTCAGTGAACTTCAAGTTACAAGTTTGGCACGGCGCCATCTCGCGGCAAAATTATACCATAGTCAAAGAATCATTAATACTTGTAAAGTACCTATGTAGCGACATTGCTAACATTTGCTAACAGCAAATAAAGTAGCTAACTTTAGCTTGCAAGCTATCTGTTTGCTAGTCAGCTATTACTTTTGCTGCATTTACGCATGGAGCCAAGTACTTCCGGTGGGTCAATTTAGTCTTATTTGAAAGTTAAACTTATTTTGGGGCTTTTCACAATAGGTACATTGATTTTTCTAATTCATGTTTATTACGGAACTTAAATTGGATAAACGTTATGTATTGTTGCTTGCTAACTGAAAGATGATCTCACCATTTTGGGGGAATACGAGAGCGTGCAAGAGGAAGCAGTAACCAGCCATCTTTCTTCTGCCAATAACAAGAAAGAGAGGGGGTCTAAGTGGAGCAGTAGTTTCAATATAATACATGTTTCCAACTAAAAAGAGACGTAGCAGATCATTTTAAATTTCTGGAAGCAAGGTTCTAGAAAGTACAACGCTTTAACGGTATATTCAGAGGCTCTTAGGGTTAGCTAATAGACTGCCTGTTTGAATTTATAATTTCTTTTTTTCATGTTTCCAACAGGTTTATCTTCCCCTAATCCCCTACCGCCAACTCAGGAGGCTAGAATAGCAGCTTCTGATGGTAATAACGGCACGGGCAACATTTTAACATCCAAGAAGAGAAAACTGAATAGCTCCGAGAGGGAAGACATTGATTCGATTTCTCCGCCTCCCTCTAAAAGCAATAGCCATTCTTCCTCATCGCCTTCGGACTGTTCCACTTCTCATCACATCAAAAAGAAGTTAAGATTCGAGGACTCGGTAGATTTCATTGGACTGGATGTGAAAATGGCTGAGGAGTCTACTTCGTCTGCATCATGTTCGAACAAGACTAAAAACGTACTTCTGGCTGCTGGTATCGGGCATCATGCAAATGGACTGACGAAGACCACAGGTTCTACTACCTTTTCCAACAGCAAACCTGGAGCCGCAAAGAAATTAGTTATCAAGAATTTCAAAGGTAGCAACCCAACAATCTGACTTTCTTAGTATTGTTTTTTTTTTTTTTATTATCTAACGAAAGGTTCTGATTATTCACTCATTTCAACTGTCAATTCCTATAGAGCTACGCATTTAGTATTTAACAGTGTTAAATTGTGATTGTTTCTATACCGCGGTACATTTTAATAACATTCTTTCATTGTTCGCTGTTTATCGACCTGTATTACCTGGCATTTCTGAATGACAGTACTGTCAAAATACTTAAGCGAATTAACCTCGGACCGGAACTTGTTTTGTAGATTTATAAAGGAACTAACTGTCGTCGGAAGTTCGTCTCTCATTTTTGTATTCTTAACCTTTTTACGATTCACAGTTAATGACGTTGTATGTGTAGGCATGTACAGGCATCACTACAGTTATAACTTTCAGAACCTTTAGAATTGCCCCTGATTATAACGCAACTTTCTTTTAGACCTGCATGCCATACATTTGTGTTTTCAAGAAAACTGAAATTGCTTGTAGTGTAAGGAGCCCAGCATGGTCAGACTTGATTAGTTTCTTGATATATGCCCTTTTCTAAAAAAAAAAAACCTGTTCTGCTACACAGAATGACAATGGAGAGTGCCTTTTTTGTAAACAAAGGCCTCACTGCCACATTTTGATTGCAGATAAACCAAAATTGCCAGAAAACTACACAGATGAAACCTGGCAGAAACTAAAGGAGGCCGTGGAGGCCATTCAGAACAGCACTTCTATCAAGTACAATCTTGAAGAGCTCTACCAGGTAGGATAGGGACACTTCACCTTTCCACAGTGGCACCTCAATTTCCTTTTGGTGGTGATGACAGCCATACCCTTCGTGCTTTCTCTCTCATTAACCTTTGCGGCCCTCCAGTGAGGTCTTGATGAAATGTGCACTTCGTATTTGTGGTTTTATAACTTTCGTATTATTATGTAAACTAAAAGATTTTGTTTCCTGTCAGTAAACCTGTTGGACCCAACAGCAATTTAACCATTTAAAACATTTCGTAGGGCAGACGGAGGGGGAGGGAGGGTGGCATGAAATTCTGCTGTTATGTGCATCATTATAGCAGTCAGCCGTGTAATAGTGCTTTTCTTTATTCATGTGAGAATAGGTACAGGGAAGTACATTGGGTTTTTGTGTGAAACATTTTAGGACCTTTGAATACTGTGAGTACTCGAATATGTCTGTAGTGGATTTTGCTAAAAATGTGCTGTGTTGTGTTGAATCGGAGGGAATATGTGTGTATTATGCTGTAGTTTTAGTTTTACTGATATTACTAATGCTCTGTTTTTTCCCTCCCAATTCCTCAGGCTGTTGAGAATCTCTGCTCCCATAAAATATCTGCAAAACTCTATAAACAGCTACGGATGGTGTGTGAAGACCACATAAAAGCACAAATTCATCAGTTCAGGGAATATCCTTGTGTGTTTCGGGATAAGGGTGTTGGAAATGCAGTTTTGCACATGCAGCAAAGTTGTGTTTATGCAAGTTATTTACATTATACTTAAATTGGCGAACTATGTCTTTCAACAGATCTGTGCAAAGATGATTTATGTACATGTCATACTGTATTGTTATGATGTAACTACAACTTTTGAAATGAAATATTTATAAGGATACTGTGTAATACAGGGCAAGAGAGTGGAGAATTTGTTTGAGCACCTGAGATTTGTGGAGAGATGAAACTATTCATTGTCATACTTTAAGTGATCAGGGGGGAAAAAAAAAAACTTTAATCATTCTGAGATCACTTTGGACAAGGGCTTTGATTACCAGATAATTACTTTATTGTAATCTTATAATGGCATTGGCAGAAGATTTACTATTGAGAATAGATGCAGTGCTACAGTATTTCTTTCTTTAACTCCACTTCCACGGATGCTCTGGACAGTGTTCTTTTCCTGAAGAAGATAGACAAGTGTTGGCAAGATCACTGCAGACAAATGGTAATTACATTTTTCTGATTCAGTTTTTATGATAGTAAACTGCTTAATGAATTAACTTAAACCCCAGATATAAATTTTATGTAATTAAACCTTTTTTTGTTTTTTTGAACAGATCATGATTAGAAGTATTTTTTTGTTTCTGGATCGAACATACGTTTTGCAAAACTCAATGCTGCCCTCAATTTGGTAAGTACACTCACAGATATCTGTTTCACCATGAGTGTAACTTCAGGATATTCTATGAATTATAAGACCATTTTTGTTTGCAGTTGTATGTATCTGTGCACAAAAACAAGCTACCTTTTCACTCGTCTCACTGATTAATGAAATGTGTGTGGAGAGTTGTAGTTTAATGCTGTAATTTTATAAACTGTCTTAAAGTGCCCCCCCCCCCCCCTCCACTGTTCAGTAGAATGTTTTTGCTTGCTACCTCTGTACTGTGTTCCGCCTGCTTGTGACTAGCATTAACTTGAGTGCACACCTTTCCAGGGACATGGGGCTGGAGTTGTTCAGGTTCTACATAATCAGTGACCAAAAGGTCCAGTGCAAGACAATCGATGGCATTCTGCTGCTGATCGAGAGGGAGCGGAGTGGGGAAGCCATCGACCGAAGCCTTCTGCGCAGTCTACTGAGCATGCTCTCTGACCTACAGGTGAGGCATGTGGGGCCAGGACTTCACCTGGGTTCAGCAGGATGCATAGTCACAATGTCTCTACGGCCATTTTGTTATCAGTAATTTCAGAAGCTCACACTTCAAGAAAGCACTTTAATTGCTTTTTTCATTTTCTTACATTACATCTCCCAAGAACTGAAATTACTTATAGAGGTCTATGAACAGATTTCTTTTTTGCGTGCTTTTTGGCAGACCTCCAAAGTTTAGTTTGTACAACAGCACTATGCCTCCTGGGGTTGTATGTATATTGCCTTATTATCCTTCTAAAAATAATGTTTATATTATTTTCTGTTGAAATTGTTTTGTATGGCGAATGCAACTAAGAACAAATACCCCTGTGCTCAATGAAATAAGTACCAGCATGATGTAAATACTTGATATTTATGGGGCCCATAATTTTTGTTTAAGGCACCGCGCTGTGGTGCAAGGATGAGCCCCACATTCTCATATTGAATTTAGGCCATGGATGGTAGCTACATAGGGCAATGCTCAGTTGGCAATTGAGTCACCCAGGTGTGGGAGGAATTGGTCCCACATTTTATCACTCTCTTGCAACCAACCCCCCCCCCCCCCCCCCCCCCACACACACACTACCACATATGGATAGTCGCGACTCTGACTGCACTCTCTGTGAGCTTAGCTGTAGTCAAAGTTAAAAGAAGCAAGCTAGCGACACGTCTTTTAGAGGTGAACCACAGATGTTTACATTCTCCCGAATCTGCTGTGGGGTTCGTGCATGAACCCAGCTGTTGTCGCAGATAGTTGGACACTCCAAATTAGGGTGAGAGAATTGGACATGTTAAACTGTTTGAGTGCCAAATTTATATTTAAAAAAAACACAGATATTTCTGTTTATAATTGGAAATAAACACTGAAATTAATATGTTCACATGTATAGCCTCTGGAAAAAGAACATCTCTGTGAACGATGCTTTGAGTTACTTGAAGTGTATTTTTTTTGCTTTGGACCATAAACCTCCAAAAGCTCTGTACCTGTAAATTTTATATTTTCAGGAACTCCTCTTCATATTGCTGTATCTAAAGATCTGGGCCAATCAAAAACATAAGCAGAAAGTGAAATGATGTCAGAAACCCCAGAAATTGAACAATTTGTTTAAATGACATGGTGCAGAGAGAATAAATTCTACCAATTCAATGGTTTCTGGTGAATTAACTGGTTTGTACATAGTATGCTGATCCTTGACTTCAAAAAGTCTTTATCTCAAAGATTGTTAATGAATGATGCTTTACATTTACGAATATGATGATTGGGCATTTCATTGCTGAATAAGACCAATAAGCTACGAGTTACTCTAAACACACACACACACACACACACACACACACACACACACTCAAACACACAAAGCCAGGTCAGTTGGATTTGTAATTAATGATTATGTTCTGGGTCTCGGTGTACGGTTTTTTTTTTTTGTTTTTTTTTTTTTAAACAGTTGAACTAATTCCAGCAATCTCCTGCCCCTGACAGATTTATCAGGACTCGTTCGAGCAGCGCTTCTTGGAGGAGACGAACCGCCTGTACGCTGCAGAGGGACAGAGGCTGATGCAGGAGAGAGAGGTGATTTATTCTCCATCAGGGAAAATGGCCGAATATCACTGCAGAGTGCAGACCGTGCAGCCTTCTACTTCACTCCCAGACATTGTGTCCCCAAACAATTTTGCGCATATTGACAGTTTCTTATGCTTTTTTTTTTTGGGGTGGTTGATTCATACTGTTGGGTTGTTTTAAACTTGGTCTATGACAACAGTACTCTATGAATGGTTTTAAAGGACGATGGCACCCTGCTTTCAAAATGTTGGTGTTCACATTATTACGGAGTATAATTGATTATCCCTTTTTCTCCACCTCTATTTGTATAATAAAAGTGAGAATAATTGTTTTGATCAAACCAGGCTTTTAGACCCCCAAGTTTCTAACATTGAATTCTGCTCAGTGCTGCCTTTACCCTTCTGCCTCATTTTAATTCAAAGTCTGTATCATTTTCTTCAGGTTCCTGAGTACCTCCACCATGTTAATAAACGTTTGGAAGAGGAAGCAGATCGAGTCATCACATACTTAGACCAGAGCACACAGTAAGTGTGGTTGTTTTCTTTATTGTATTTTTTGCATTTTATTGTTCAAAAATTAAATTAAGGATGTTTTCACCCAGAGTAGTATCTGTCCATCCAGATAGTTTTGCTGAAATGTGACAAGTTTTCTAGATAGTACGCACCTCACCTTTATCTTTGTGTGGCCTCAGAGGTGCAGAAATTTACATTGCACTATATACACCAAATACACTATATGTCCAAAAGTATCTGGACTCCCCTTGGTCTGGGGCTGTTTTTCATGGTTTGGGCTAGGCCACGTGGTTCCAGTGAAGGCAAATCTTAATGCAATGACATTCTAGATGATTCTGTGCTTTTAATTTTGTGGCAAAAGTTTGGGGAAGGTCCTTTACTGTTTCAGCATGACTGTGACCCTGGGCACACAGCGAGGTCCATATAGAAATGGTTTTGTCGAGATCGGTGTGGAAGAACTTGGCTGGCCTGTGCAGAGCCCTGACCTCAACACAATCCAACACCTTTGGGATCAATTGGAAAGCCAACTGTGAGCCAGGCCTAATCGCCCAATCAGTGCCCGACCTCTCTAATGCTCTTCTGGCTGAATGGAGCCAAATCCCTGCAGCAATGCTCAAACATTTAGGATAAAGTCTGAGTGGTGGTTGTTACAGCAGCAAAGGGTGGACCAACTCTATATTAATGGCCGTAATTTTGGATGAGGTGTTGGATGAGCAGGTGTCCACATACTTTGGCCATGTAGTGTATAATCCCGCTATTACTCACGAACATCCACAGCATAATTTGTGCTCAGTTTTATCTAGAACTACTACTACCAAAATACGCTAAAATTATTATCAGTATAATAACTTAATGTAAATTTTGGGTGCTTTGTGGCAACACAAGCATGGACCTGTGAGGTGCATTTTATCAGATTGAGCTGCAGTAAATTTCTAGAAAACTCATCACATTTCAGTGAAACTGTCTGGATGGACAGATACTATCCCAGGTAAGTGGAAACATACCTTTAGTTTCCTTTGTGGGTGAACTGCCCTTTTAAGCGTTGTATTCTGTCACTGAACTGATTAGAATTTAATCTGTGTCTCCGTCCTCTTGCAGAAAACCCCTCATTGCTACTGTGGAAAAGCAACTGCTCGGTGAACATCTAACCGCAATTCTCCAGAAAGGTATGACCAAAATCAAATCAGTGCCTGCATCCTGATCCAGAAGCTGGATATTACAGTGCTGTTGGTTGTGGTGCTTTTTATTTGCATGTGCTATTTTACCCAGTTAAACAAGGACATGCTGGTTAGGTTAATTTGGGGGGCGTTCACAGGGCATTGCTGCAAAAGAGCATGTGTGCTCGGTCAGCCTGCCCTGTATAAATAAAGGTTGATAAATAAATGCATTTGTATGTAGTGTGGGCTGACACAGAGCACACATCAAGGAAATGTGTCTTTTTTTGGGAGGGAGAGGAGCAGAGTGTAGAAGGGAAATCCCCACCCATTTTCTTTTGAAATGTTCTTAAGGTTTAAACCACCTGCTGGACGGTAACAGAATCCAGGACCTTTCTCTGCTGTACCAGCTCTTCAGTCGAGTCCGGGGGGGTGTGCAGGCCCTCCTGCAGCAATGGATCGAGTACATTAAGGTAGGCATGGAAACGCAGCTCCAACCTGACACGAGACTCTGACATGAGATTTTTACACTCGCATGTTGTACCCCTCAGTCATGAGTGGAGTCTGCTCTGCCTCAGTATCTGGGGAAAACTCGTTCAGCTAAGCCCTGTAGATGGCAGCAGTGTCTAAAAGGGAAGTGAGCAAAAGTGTTGTGTTGTAGTGGGGCTTCTGGGTTTGCTATCGCGGAAGTTCAGATGCTGCTGGGAACCAATTTTTGTCCAGCATGTGTCACTGCAGGAGCCATGATGAAATTTACACTTAGGAAGATAAACTTTAGAAGGTGCAATTAGAAATATCAGCTCCATTGGTGAAGTTATAGTGTTCTGTACCAGGAAGTCTTTATCAGGGTATGAAAAGAAGGTATTGAATTTATTCATTTTCAAAGGAGAGGTAATATGAGCAAGAAAGGCCTTGTTAATCATTCTAACTGAAACCTGTGCCATACGGGCCTAAATCAGGAAGTTCCACCCCCATCAGTGTCATTAAAATATAGTAGTGTGCCTGTCTTTCCCCTGTTGCCCCTTAAGCAAAATAATTTAGACACCCAGGTGTGCAGCAAATGATGTTGTCTATTCATTTTGGACAAGTTCATTTGAGGCATTGAAATAATAAATTATTTTATTTATACAGTGCTTTTATTATGTGACACCAAAGCATAGCATTACAATGGAATTGAATGACATAATAAAACTGAAAAAATAAAGTCTTGACTCATGTCAGAAATGCAGTTGGAATATCCAGTGGCCTAGTGATATGACTTCATTTCCACAAGAAAGTTGACTCGCACTTAGTTGATGAAAGTGGAAAATGCTGTCTCAGGTGTCATTTCAGAATATCCCATAAATGCTCAAATGGGTACAGATATGGTAACCTAGGTAACATCAGTGTCAGGCTCCTCAGTCCATTGGGCAACGACGCTAGCTCTGTGAATGGGGTCATTGCAGAAACCTTCACTTTTAAAACACTGTTATGTTTCTGTGTTATGTATACTGTCTGTACCCACCAAGTGGAAAAATAAGAGCCTTTGGACTGTCATTGACTTGAACTTTAACTTGTTGAGCAAGTCTTTAGTGATCCTTAGATTTATTTGAGTGAGAGCAGTCTAATGAATATGGATCATGTTGGGTGCGTTGACATTTCACAGGCCTTTGGAAGTACAATAGTCATCAACCCTGAGAAGGATAAAACCATGGTGCAAGAGCTGCTGGACTTCAAGGATAAGGTGGATCACATCATCGACGTCTGTTTCCTGAAGAACGAGAAATTTGTCAATGCCATGAAAGAGGCATTTGAAACCTTTATCAACAAAAGGCCAAATAAACCTGCTGAGCTCATTGGCAAGTATTTCCACTTGAACGGTCTTAGACCCACTTCCCCCGCATCCAATCAGCAACAGCAAAAAAGCTTGTGCAAGTCTTGTGATCTACAATTGGCAGCTGTAAACTGTGTTGAACTGTTTGGTGCAATAGAGCCATTAGAATTCTCACACACTCAGTAGTTCTATACAGTTTATAGCTGCTGTACTTTGCGCATTGCCAAATTATGGCAGTGTGTAGCATTGCATTAAGTGTCAGTGGTATGTCTACCATAGGCAATTGTGTATGTTGTGGTGGGCAACTCATAAGGGCCGCTGTTTCATAGTGGTTTATTTGCAGGCAATATTCAATCAGTTTGGGCTTCTGGGAAATGGTTGCTAATTGAAAGGTAATTTTAGGGGCTGCCAGGGTAGATTTGCCAATGGATCGGGCATGAGTAAAATATTAAGAAATGTCCAGTGATCCTGATTGGCTTGGGAAGTAAAGATGAATCCCATGAGCACATGGTGAACGTTGACTGTTCAAGTCAGGGGAATGTCATTAAATTGCACTGATCAGGAGAGTCCCCAATAGCAGACACTATGGGATCCCTCATCTTCTTGGGGAAGGCTGAGCTCTAGTTGGCCCGAATCCCTAAAGTGTTCTGTTGCATTGGTCTCTCCCAACAGTGTGCCCGGTACTCACAGACTGTCAAAGAAAATTAAAAACGGAATTGGCATTAAAAAAAGAAATTGAATGCTGTCTAAAATATGTATTTATTTGTTTTGCAGCTAAATATGTGGATTCAAAGCTGAGGGCTGGAAATAAGGAGGCAACTGATGAAGAGCTGGAGAAGATGCTGGACAAAATCATGATCATTTTCAGATTCATATATGGTGAGGTACTCGGGCTGTATTCACTATGCTGCTTGCTTGTTGCCATGTATTGCTGCTCACACAGTGCTACACAGTAATATGTCCACCATGTTTTGATGAACTTTGGATCGTGGTCTGTTCTCTTACCGATACCCCAGTGCAGTGACTGATGCAGTGTTCTGCACAAGTCTCTCTTGCGGGTGAGAAGTTTAATTAGTCCTTTCTCACTGTTGTCATCAAATCTAGGGAAATTGTCAGCCTAGAAGTAAGCTGTTCTTTCAAAGGATGGGGTAGAGGTGCGCAGGACAGTCAAGTTTTTCCTACACTTTCTATATGCCTGGACTGGAAATAAGGGTCCTAGTCCCAACCATGAAAAATGGCCCCAGACCCAAGGGGGTGTCCTGATACTTTTGGTTATATAGAGTATTTTGAAAGAGTTCCAGTTTATGAATACCTGCATGCTTCTTCTCAAAAACATATAAGCTGGGCCGTCTGGGTAGTGTAGAGGTAAAAGTACTCGCCTACCACTGCAGAGACCCAGGTTCAATCCCCGGCAGCGTTACTTCCGGCTTGGTCAGATGTTCCTACGAACACAGTTGGCAGTGTTCGCGAGTGGGAAGCCGGTGAGGGTATGAGTCCTGATCGTTGCATTATCGACTTCTACTGGTTGGTCGGGGCGCCTGTTCAGCGGGGAGGGGATCTGGGGGAGATAGCGTGAACCTCCGCACACGCTACGCTCTCCCAGTGAAACTCCTCACTGTTAGGTGAAAAGAAGCAGCTGGCAACTCCACATGTATTGGAGGAGGCATGTGGTATTCTACACCCTCCCCAGACCAACAGAAGGATAGCGCATCGACCAGGACTGTGATACACAGGGAATTGGCATAACGACTAAATTGGGGATGAAATGGGAGAAAAATGGCAATAAAAAAAAAACATATAAGCTAACAAGTATTTCTTCATCCGTTTTGTCTTTTTACTAACAGGCAAAGATGTTTTTGAGGCCTTCTACAAGAAGGACCTGGCCAAGAGGCTGCTTGTTGGAAAGAGCGCTTCTGTGGATGCAGAGAAGTCCATGTTGTCCAAGCTGAAGCACGGTTAGTGAACACTACTTGGCGCAGTGCATCTCTGCATGTCCATGGCACTTCCTCTGCAGTGCTTGGAAAGTTAGTTTGTGTGCACTTCTAGTGTGGACCATGATGAATGGCCTTGTCTTTGTTAGAATGCGGAGCAGCCTTCACCAGCAAGCTGGAAGGTATGTTCAAGGACATGGAGCTTTCTAAGGACATCATGGTTCAGTTTAAACAGGTAAGAAAAGGAAACCTTTAAAAAAAAAAAAGAAAGGTCTCTCACGTGTTTGTATTCAATTAGGGAAATAAATATTTGAGATATGAAACATTTTATGGGCTTTCTAAATGTGAATATACATGGGTATATGGTAAATGTGATAAACTTCATTTCAATTTATAGACTAGATTATTTCAGTCACGTCATGTGCGTTGACATTCACACTACAAATATTCAGAATACTTTGTTTAGTTGTTCAACTAAAGTCATTTTTCTCTCTCCTTAGTATATGCAATGTCAGAACATCCCCGGTAACATTGAGCTGACAGTTAACATCCTCACTATGGGTTACTGGCCAACCTACGTGCCTATGGAAGTTCATTTGCCTCCAGAGGTTAGTGCTTCATTAATAATGGACCACTCGGAACTGATGTCTTCATGACCTCAGGCTTGCAATATGGCTTAAAACCTGTCGCCATTTTTTCAAGTGCTGCCATTTTCTTTTTCCAGATGGTCAAACTGCAAGAGATTTTCAAAACATTTTACCTAGGGAAGCACAGCGGCAGGAAACTCCAGTGGCAATCAACACTAGGACACTGTGTGTTGAAAGCTGAATTCAAGGAGGTAACACAATGTAAAACATAGACAACTGCAATAAAAAACATACAGAGCAATAAGTTGCATGCGTTTACCTTTTCTATTTTTGTTTGTTTCCTCACAGGGCAGAAAAGAGCTTCAGGTTTCACTCTTCCAGACGCTTGTGCTGCTCATGTTTAATGAAGGCGAGGAATTCAGCTTGGAGGACATAAAACTGGCTACTGGAATAGGTTTGTGTGTTTTCTGTTTAGCATGAATGGTCGGAATGCTAATCTGACAAGGGAGATGTTTAATTGATTCAAAAAATCCCATCTTCACATCCAGATCCCACTTTTGTGATGCAAATGGATTTATGTTCACAACTTTTTGTTTCATTTACGGCTGCATTGGGTTTGTTTTTTTGTTTGTTTTTTTTAATATTATTTTATTACAGCATCTTTGACCTGAACTTGAGTAGACAGAACACAGAAGATGCGAATAGCTTTACACTTTTTCAATGTGGGTGGTTTATAGCATAAAGTACTGTGCGACTGAACACAAATTTAACACAGCAGTCCCTTAGCAGTTTCACACAAATGATTAAAGACGGTGGGTTTGATATTATCTTGTTTTCGTGAAGACGCCCGCGCACATGGGCAAATTTGCATGATCATCTGTCTGTGCAGAGGACAGTGAGCTTCGGAGGACCTTGCAGTCTCTGGCCTGTGGGAAGGCTCGAGTACTCTCCAAAACACCCAAGAGTAAGGATGTGGAGGATGGGGACAAGTTCTCCTGCAACGATGACTTCAGGCACAAGCTCTTCAGGATAAAAATAAACCAGATCCAGATGAAAGAAACGGTACAGTGGAAAAATGTGTACAGGCACACACACGCATACAAAAGATCACTCTAGCACACAAAATGAAAAATGAGACTGCAAACACAAAGACGTTCTACAATACTTGTCAAAGCTCCTTAAGATTGTTTTGATTGTCAATGCCTTCCTCTCAGGTGGAAGAACAAGCCAGCACGACAGAACGAGTGTTCCAGGACCGACAGTACCAGATTGATGCAGCCATTGTCCGAATCATGAAAATGAGAAAGACACTTAGCCATAATCTCCTGGTGTCTGAGGTGTACAACCAGCTCAAATTCCCCGTCAAGGTGAGTGAGGCACGCTTGCCCTCTGTTAATTTGTAAAGGTACGGTAACTGGAAAGTCCAAATCAGTGCTTTGCTTAAACTTGAGTGGGTTTACTTTTCAACGGCGTTGTTGGTGTAAGTGGCTGACATGACCTATTTCACTTTCCCATTTCAGCCTGCTGACCTGAAGAAGAGAATAGAGTCGCTTATCGACAGGGACTACATGGAGCGTGATAAGGAGAACCCCAATCAGTATAACTACGTGGCTTAGACATAGAGTGGGGCTGTCGGCTTCTCCAAGTACCCGGTCTCTTATCCCAAGCCTCAGTGGATGTCAGCATTATAGTGTCTAACCCAGCAACTGGCAACTGAACGGATGTGGCTCCCACAGAATGAGACTTTCTTAGGGGGGGTGGGGTGGGGGGTCAGTTTTCCTGTGGACTGCATGCCCATTAAAGAGAATATTGCCCGTTTTCAGATTGTTGGTCTGTGAAACAAGAGTACCCTGGACAAAACAACAAACCAAGCTTTTTTTAAGAAAAGAAAAACTATTTATTTTGAAACATTGATCTTTGTCCATTGTATGTTTATGGCAATCTGCTCCTTGTTTTTTTTTTTTTTTTTTTTTTTTTTTTTTTAAGTCACCTTTATTTTAAATCACTGTATACCCCATACAAAAGATCTTTCTAACACTGCTCTTACCACATGTAAAAAGAAGAAAAAAAAGCATTCTAATAAACCTAAGTTCATCTGTTCTTCTTAGTAGTGTTTTAGAAACCTGTTGGATGAATGTTGACAGTAGGATTTAAAATATTTCTGACTCTTGCACAACTACTGAGGTCTGACGATTACAACGACTGCAATCTAGCATCACGTGACCAGGCCACTCACTTTCTTGCGAAATAATGGGATCATTATTCAATAGGAAACTATTCACTTCGTGCCAAATAAGACAGCACATTATTAGGATCTGTTTATGCTGCTAAGTTTTAAAATCTTTATTCACGTTGCTTATTTTTAATGTTCTCATCTATATCAGTTCTTTGCGTGATCTGAAATTTAGTGATGTCAAATCACTTGCATCTCAAGTATAGATTAGTTTATTGACTCTTCCGTTGTATTAAAAAAGTTAACGCCTTCTTCCCCTTTTTTGTCTCTCCCAAGCCACTTATTCATTGTTATTGGCACATTGCATATTATGCATATAAAAATGTTTATAAATATGTAGCGGGTTTGACTCAGTTCATTACAAATACATAGAGAATTTTTCCCTGTGTGATTCCATACCAATTCAGGTGTCTGACAAGCACTGCATCTCTGCAGATTTAGGATTTCTGAGGTTGTTTGTGTGACTGTCATGCTGTCATTGAACTACTGTCTTTGTGTTTGAATGCATAAGCATTTATTTTTATTTGCCACATATTAAAGAAAGTGTGAATCTGCTTTTTTCCCCATTATATATTTTGTATTCCAGAAAGTAAAGTTTTCTTTTGCCATGTGATTTTATTTTTTTATTTTTTTTCAAAGCTGCAGCCAAATTGGGTGTTCTGTTTTGGCAAGAAATATTGTGCAGTTAGCTCTGAAGGCCCGATGCTAAAATTATTTGTTTTATGGATTTTAGTGTGTAGACAATCGTTTGGTCCACATTTGAAACCAAATTTTCTTGTAAAGCTGTGCAATACTAAATAAGTTTTCAAAATTACAATAATGTCTGTAAAGATGCGAGAAGCAGCGGTAAACACCAGTTCGTGGCTGAGCAAATGTCAAGCATTTCCAAATGGTCTTGGAGGCTACGGGAAAAAATATTAAAATGTGGCCACAGAATATATGTTCACGTGATCTATACAATTATACCAACAACACTTATTTTATAATGCTTTTTTATTTTTAACTAGTGCGGAGCTCAGCCAAACATTTTAAGTTTCAAGGATATTTTTTACAGCCTCTGCAAATCTGCTTCCCTGGCGATTTCGGTACGTGGTGCTCTGTTACCACGTATCTTTACGGGAAATGTGCCAAAATAGTTCGCAAAATTGGCATAGGTTACATTATGTGTGAATGCTAATATTGCTCTGAGGAATGACTGCTGGTGAGAACAAAATACAGAAAATGAAACTGTGCTCTCTGAGATGAATAAAGTAGTTTACAAATTCTGCGCCAGAGCGTCTAGTGATATTTTCTTTTTTGTGAAAGCCAGTTTTTCTGGTGGGGAATTGTTTTCGTTTCAAACTAACCTGGCGATCGCATGATGAGGTGAATAATGTTAAAATAAACGAATTAGCCTACAAACCACTTTATAAGTCACGATATATCGTGTCTGAAAGTCACGATATAGGCTAAATATATTTCCCATTCGGATCGGCGGAAGGTTCCCTCTATCGTGAATACAGATGGACAGCTGTACTGGTCAGTATAAAACGGTGTCGGTATTCAAGATACCATTGATGTATGTTGTGTTAAGTAAATAGCTAAGGTTACTGACTCAAGGCAGGTATTTAGGAGCATCCACGCAGTCTGTATCCGAAATAACGACCATCACCGGTAGCTAGACTATATTTATGTGGGCGATAATGTCCGCTGAACAGAGCATGCGTATGCACGTTGTAAAGCTGATCATATGACTTAATTTCCTGCTGATCTGTGGTGGATGTCTGTCTGAGTGCATTCGAGCTCAAGCTGGCAAACGTTACCTGAAGTGAACACTGATTACAGGCTACTGTAGCCACTGCTGCTCCCTTTCTGTTTGGTTTAATCGACCGATGCACCATGTTTCGTTACGCTTGCATGATATTATTCCTGGTTCTAGGGAGTGGTAAGTATTTATATGGAAGAAGAAATTTCCATTTATTTTATTTATGATAAACATAAGGAAACTTTTCTTGTGTTGTCACCGAAGGCCTATCTGTGTAGCGACCTAAAGGGTTTAATGTAGCTGGCAAGGTTACGTTACTGTATAGGTTGGTTTTTGTGTTGTCATTTTCATACTTTTGCCTGTGACATGGGTGTCGTTAATTAACGTGAGCTATGCTTTCCATTTTGTCGCGTCGTCTTTGTATTTCAGTATCTACCGGTAGCTTGCGCTGCCTAAATCTCTTTATCTTGATTGTTACCTTGCAGTAAAAATGCGCAAGTAAACTCAAATGGATATATATTGGGCACTGGTGATATATAGTAAGTCGGTAGAAACTTAGTGAGCTGTATGTCACTGTCAAAAGAAGATGAAACAACCGAGTCAGTGGACTGGCGTTTTATCTAGTCAATGTTAAATAAAGACAACTAGAACAATCGACTTAGCTAGGTATATCCAACGTAGATAATGTTGCGAGTTGGTGCAAGTCACTCGGTTTGCTTGTTAATTCGCTAGTTAATTGTATTTAACGTTGATATTCGTCATTGTTAGACAAAATAGATGATGGTCGTTTTTCAGTAAATTCGCTTAGTCTAGATTCTAAAATGTCAGCTAACGTTCGTTACTCTGTTGGTTGCTGGTTTTATTTTCAGTTTGCCTTAGTGCGCCCTGGAAATGAGTGCTTGTTGCGGTTTGTCGGGGACATTAGAAAAAAGAAGTAGCCTATTTTCCCAGGCTGTCAGCAAGTAGTTAACCTATATAACGTTAGCGAGCGACGTTTCACTAGTCATGTGACAAGGGAAGTCTGAAACGGAGTTTTGCAGTTATTCATTCAGGTAAACACTGTAGGTAAAGTTAGCTTAGTAACGTTACTTTTTAACCTGTAGCGATAGTTCTCCATTAAGACAGAAAACAGACAGATCGTGTTAATATATCTCACCATCGGTTTGCGAAATGAGTGAGTTCGTCTGTGTGACTTCTGGTTTCTGCTTCGCGTCGTTTCATTTTCTGGCGCTTGCAAGTCACACAGGAAGTTGAGCCATACGTGAGAGGGGGTTATGGATATTTGCTGATACCATGTGCACATTATTGCTCAAAAGACCCAAATACTCCGAAGTCATATGCTGTAATACTGGCAATCAGTCTTCCCTCTTTCCAATGATGAAGGGAGTAAATGAAAGCCAGTGGTGTCAGTGAGGTTTCAGCAATGTGAAGAAAAGCATTCAGTCCAAACAAAAGCAGTACAGAGTAAAAAAAGTAGTATAGGCTTGGACAGAACTTACGGCGGACAGCAGTTGGGTGCTGTTTGTATTACACCGACATTGTGTGGTGGCTCTGCATGCAGATAAATCCGGGTTTAAGCAGTAGTGATAAACTTCTACATGCATTCCTTCAACAGAAATGCTGTCTCTTCAAGGTCGCGCTAAATAACCACAAATGTGCCCCTTCCGGTGATTGTAGGCCTGATTTTGTTGCGGCCCAGTTTCGCTTTGATGGATTACACGCATAATTACTTCGTTCTACTTATTACGTACTATTCATGATAACAGTGCTACAACTTCGCCATAAGAGGTCACACTTGAGTACATTTCTTTATGTTTTTTATTTACCAGTGTTAAAATTCTGGGAATTAAATATTGGGGCTGTAGTTGTGTCACCTTTGTGTGAAATGTTTGTTCTCCTTTTTTGTTTGTTTGTTTGTTTTTTGGTATGAGTAACCAAGGGCATGGCATGCACAAGGGAAAAGTCACTATTTAGTATTTCAATCTTAAATCTTCTATAAAATGTCAATTCGTTAGAAACGGTACTAATGAAATGTTTTTTTTGTTTGTTTTTCTATTTCAGAAATCCAGCTTTCGTGCAGCACAGAAGTGTCTGTGAATGACACGGCCCATAAATTGTGTCTATATGCTAACTTAAATGTTAACTTTACTGTCACATATGAAGCAATCGGAAAAGTTGTAAGTAGATTGTCTGTGTGTTTGCCTATGCAGCATATAACGTTTATTTGTGAGATATGTTCTGTTTTAACTGTTCATAAAAAGTTTTGAATATTTATATTCAAATATTGTAGATATATATGTGATAATGTGAATTTAAGCATAATGGTCTACATGAGAAATTCTCTGTGATTTCTGTACATTTGGCCAGGTGTGAAGTAAATGTACAAATCCAGCATTTGGTTGAATTAAATATTTGTTTACCACAGAGAAGGATGGTAATAGCATCCCGTTTGTATGCAATATCCTGCCATAAGACAAGAGAAGACATGTAGAGATTGTGAATGCTGAAGGAAACAAAATTTGTTCAGTTTCTCCGTGTTTCTGTCCTCAGCCTGTAGTATTATCTGCATTCTCGCTATTTAGTTTACACTTATAGTTGTGGCTATTTAAAATGACATGACTGGATTTTTTTAAAGTCTACATTGCTTAGTAAATGATTTTGAGTCAGATTTTTCCATGTCACTTGTTAACACCATAATGGTTGTAGTCGCTTATCATTGAAAAATTTGAAAATTATATAAAAAAACAACATTTTGCTATCTTTCAAAAATTTAAATGGATGTATCACATATTCAACTTGTTGTGTTTTCGCAGTAAAAAAAAAAAAGATCAGTGTTACTTTTTAAAAATGTTGGTAGAAAGAAAGAGTAGCATACAATTTTCTGAATTATGTCCTACTGTTTTCCCACAAATGGCATGTTTATGACATTGTGCTAACTGGATTATCCCCCTGCCAGAACCACACTGCTGAATTTATTCTGCCTGCGATCGTGAATGCCTCTGGGAGCACCTGTGACAAGGACACATCAACACTGGAGCTTAGATTTGGAAAAGGCCACTCCTGGACAATCAAATTCACAAATGAAAGTAAAACCTACAATGCACACGACATTGTTTTCACCTATAATCTTGCAGATGACAGTATCTTCAAGAATGCTTCTTCAAATGGTGTGTATATACCTTGTGTTCGTACGACATGAATATTAAAAAGCCCTCTCTGCCAGTCTAATGTTTTTGAAATGTGAAGAATTGAAGAAAGCCTATTAGCCTATGCCAACTGATGCATTTTTGTTTTCTTTCTTCTGTACAGAAACAAAATCTGTGACATTCACTCAGTCCATTTCTGATGTGTCAATGGACACATATTACTCCTGCAAGAGTGAAGATACCATGGAAAAGGGTTCGGTTGTGCAGACCCTGTGGAATGTGTCTATGCAGGCATTTATAATCAATGGGACTAAGAGTGACAAAGGTAGGTGTATGTGACTGCCCTGTAGGATGAAGTTACTCTGATTTATCTCTGGATTTATTGCAGATGTAATAATTTATTTATTACAGTTTTGTGTAGTAGTTGACTTCTACCATCCAAAGCCAGGTAAGAATTTTCAACCAGATTGTGATGGTTTCAGCGGTTGATTTCACTTCCTAGCAGAGGCAGTGCTTTATTTTTGAATATTTTTTAAAACAATATTTGCTTTACTGCGCAGCCAGCTTCAATGCATTGGTGTAGCTAACACGTAGAAAGTCGTGTATAAAATGTATAAGAAAGAATGTATAAACTTAGAATTGAACATACCGTACCTTCCATCCTGTTAAGTGATTTGACGGCCCTATGGTCATCTAGATAATGAATGTAAAGTCTGTTGTATAGACAAATTATTTGATATTGTATACAGAATGTTAAATGTTTTGTTGATGACTGAGTGTGGCCGTGCTCACTGAATTAGTCTGAAATCATTTATGCGTATCTGCCTGTCCTGCGCTCACAAAGAGGTGGGGTCAGTTATGAAAGCAGAGCTATATTTTGCAGCATGTACATTCAGGAAAGTTTTCCTGTCACACAATCCATATTCTGGCCTGAGAGAAACATTTTTTCCCCCGCTTCCTTTTATCCATTAATGCCGTTATGAAAATAGTATCAATGCATCAACTTTCATTGGTGTCAGAACAGTTCGCATTTCTGTCCTGGACTGTAATAGGCTGTAAGCTTGTAAGTCTCAGTAACAACCACTTATGCGTGTGTGTGTGTGCGTTTGTGTGCGCGCACACGCGTCTTAGTGCGCCTGTGCTGTTTTCCTCCTTTTTTACGGTTGCTGTTCCTTGCTTCACAGACACCGTGTGTGCCATGGATAGAACCACCACCCCAATGCCGACCACTCATATTACCAACGCCACCACACCACCAGCACCAACTACTCCCTCACCCCTGCCCACACCCAAGACAGGAAATTACAGCGTCAGTGGGAATCACAGTGTCTGTCTATTGGCCTCCATGGGCCTGCAGATCAGCTTTAAGCATGGCCTGGTACGTATTTTGCTGAACGTATCCGAGGAAGTGCATCCTTTGCGGTGTGCAAAATGCAATTTGGATCTATATATTACTCAATAAGACATTTGCTGTTGATTCATTTTTTGATTAAAATACATCTACAGTGGCTTTCTCGCTCTTGGGTGTATTAGCCATGTCTGCTGGCTTTGGGACAAAATTTGAAAGCCATAACAGCTAAGTTTTAGCTGGTACAGAATCACTGGTAGTAATGACATGTGCAGGTCATTATGCTGGGAGAATGTGTTGTGCAAGCCTTGGTCTAAAATGTATTTAATACTTTTGGTGTTTGGCCTACAAATATATTCCTTTAACATTTTGTATTTAACACCTGTCTATATTGTCTGAGAGCATGTGTGTGCAAGCATATAGTGAAAGTCTTTGGAAATACCTGTAATCAGTGAATGCATTGACATTTTTTTAAATGAGTTGTACTGCCCCTGAGTAGAATGGGTCCTATAACCTTGCTCTTAGGCATTTGGCAGACATTCTTATGCAGGGCAACTTGGTGATAACTTTTTAAACATACAGTCCAGTACAGCTGGATATTTAATGAACTAATTCAGTTTAAGTACTTTGAAAGTGCCTCACCGAGGAAGCAAACTGGCAAACTCTTAAGTGGTGATGGTGCCCTTACTATTGTACTACACTCTAACCTGCAATGTTATCGTTGTGGAGAGTGGATTACCCCCTACATGGTCCTGTCTTTACACAGGAAAAAGAAATGCCCTTTTTGTCATGGGAAGATGTGGGTGGTGTGTGCTCAGGATTTCCTGTATACTTCCTGCTCTTGGAATCTTTCACAAGGCGGGTGTTGATTTCTGCTTTTTTTTTCTTTTTTCTTTCGTCCAGGATTTTAAGAAAATGAACATTGATCCAGAACACCTTAATGTGAATGGGAACTGTAGTGTAAACAAGAGCGATGCCACCCTCGTACTGAGATCTGACCAAATGGACCTCACATTCACCTTTCAAGAGGTACACTGTTCAAACTGTGCAGCTGAATCCAGCACCCCTGGAGAATGCATTCAATGAATGCTTTCATTTAAACGCTAAATATGCACACTGTATAAAATAGAATGCCCTTTCAAATTAATACATGCAGGTTAGGTGACTTAGAGGGGCATACATGTTTTTTAGGGCAAATGAGTCAAACTACCCTGTGTAAATTAAGGTTTATAAAATAAAATAATACATTTTGAATCATTTAACTCCTTTACAATTCAGTTTTGAATAACATGTATTCTTTTTCAGTGCCTAATCATTTTTAATCGTTTTTTTTTTCTTCAATATATTTTTCAGGATGGGAAGAAATTCCGCCTGCATGCAGTCAATTTCATGATAAAACTCACTAACGGTAAGTGTTATGGGCTGTCCTCTGAAACGATTGTGCTTGCACGTATGAGCGAAGCATGTGGTGATGTGCAGGCTGCCCTCCACAGTACTGCCCTCAGAAGGGCCAAGGCCTGGAATGGGACCGGACATGTGCGAATGCTTAAGCTGGTTTCCCCCCTGTGTGTTCCAGGCACTTTCACGGCGTCCAACACCAACCTGTCTATCTGGGAGGCGGCTGTGGGGAGCTCCTACATGTGCAACAAGGAGCAGAGCTACAACATCACAGACACCTTCTCGGTCAACACCTTCAGCCTGCAGGTGCAGCCCTTTGAGGTCAACGGAAACGCATTTGCCACAGGTTTGTTGTCTCCCATTGCTTAACATTTAGGAATTTATTATAGGCTATTTTCAGGGCTGTCACGATCGCTGTGTGACTGCCATTTCGACAATGATAAAAATTAGCAGAATTTAATTTTTTTGCCTATTAAAAAGCAGACTCATTAGTTAGTATTTTCAGTTATAGAATTAGGAACACCTGTAGGCTAATGCTATGGGCTTCAGTCAGTGCATCTTCTCCTGAAATGTGTACTTTTCCATGTGCACTTCTCCCCTGCTGAACTGGAGTTGTAGTGTGCACTTTGAACCTAGGGAATTGGCCGGGACTAGTAGGGAATGGGAGGCAGGGAGTGGGGAAAGAGCTTCACAGTTCTCAGTGTGATCTAACAGCTTTGAGACTGAAAGTAGGCCTCCTTTTCTGCGGTGATACAAAGACAAGTAATGTCAATTTAAAGTCAGCTTGTTTAGATAATGTGACGGGAAAACCACCCTCACTTTCCTTTATTGGAAAAAAAGAAGTAAGGAAATACACATCTGCCCAACAAGCACTCTCAGAATGGTATTCAGTGCCACAGGAAACAGAAGTCAGGAAACGGCATTGCCCTGTGCGTGTATTCTTTGCATGGAACCTCTAAAAAGACGCCTTAAACAGTGTGCTGATGGACCATACAACAGATAGCACATCTTTCCTTTTGCTGAAAGCTCAGGCCTTTATTGATTTATTAATATTATTTGCGTGTGGAGTAATTTATTTATTTCACAGTGACCAAGAACTTTAGTCTATGGCTGTACTTTCTTGTTGTGTTCTGTTTTTTAATTCAATAATAAAAGTTATTGAATGAAAGGTGTGCGGTTTGTTCAAGGAGTAGCCTAATGAGTAATACCAAGGGTGTAATGAGGATTAAAATATCTTGCCATTAGTAGTCTATGTAGCCAAAAAAAATGGCTCCAAGAAGCAGGTGTTAGGAGCACCCCCCTCCCCCCCGAGAAAATATTGTTGACCATGGTGACTTGCCATATAATTACTGGTTAACCCAAATTGTATAATCATGACAACTTGGCTCTTATCTAGAGTGGCGTATTCAAGCGCATACAAATAGGTCAATGTATGTCACAACAGATAACATTAGCTATTTCACCAACTTGCACGTAACATGAAGTGCAAGAAGAAATGGGTCAGGACAGATGGGAAATCAGAACTGGTGTGGCAGTATGGCAATGATATCAATGCACTGGCAGTCAATTGCCTCTCTTACATGTGGGAGGCCACGAAAAATTGAGCAGGGTCACTCCACTGGTCCCCTTGGAGAGAATTCCCATTTCCAGAGGAACTTCCCATTCCATTAAGCAGGAATTCCTGCCCGATGCTGGGAATGCTGTCCAATGGAACTGCGTGCAGCATTGTCGGGCAAATTGACTTTACTCACGGAGCGATTTACGGAAGTGTGAAGTGATTGATGCGTTTGGTCCCGATTATTGCATGGGAATTTCACAGTTATCAGGGGCATGACACCACCACCTGGCAGTGACTTGTGTAAATATGCACACTTGATGTATTTTGGCAACCATACGGAGGTTTTTAAACTGGAGATGATGTAAATTCTCCTACAGGGAATATTGGTATGAACGCCTCAAAATCACAATGTGTGTGCTTTCCCCTTTAACTGTCCGTTTGAAAGGAAACCTTTTTTTTCTCGTTTTATGCTTTTGTTCTAAATTTAAAAGATTAAATGGGCATGCAGTTTATTTTTTTGTGATCTTGGAAAAATCAAAACCACACTGATTTCAGATGCTGAATGCAGTTGTGATGGGAGCATGGATTGCAAAATTGCATGCATGCATAGCAGAATTAATTGTTTGCATTTGTACATTTTCTTTCAATTTCCATCTCATTTTGCTTTTGAACAATGAAAAAGGAATCATGTTCTGTGTATTTATTCATTTTCTTTCTATCTGCAGCTCATGAATGTGGAATGGATGACGCCGGCTTCTTAATCCCAGTCATTGTTGGCGCAGTTTTGGCGGTCTTGATTGTCGCTGTACTGATTGTTTATGCGATTGGTAGACGAAGGACCACCGTTGGATATCAGACCCTCTGAAACCAACCGCGATTGGCTTATTCAGTCGATCAAGTCTGATTTGTGTGTTTCTTCCCTTTTTGATTTTTCTGTTCAGGGGCACGTGCAGGTTCTTACTTTCTTCCTCCTGTTTGTCAGTTTTGCACATGCCCACACTCCCAGATCCACCATGGCCGACGCACAGATGCGTGGTGGCTGGGATTTTGTGTCACCAAGGATGTGCCCAATGTATTATACTATAATCTAATTAGTCCTTCATTTATTAATCTATTCATTTATTCATTCATCTCAGATATTTCAGTGGTTGGACACCAGTCACATTTTTGTCATTTTTTTATTCCGAGACCAATTTAGAGTAGAACCTGCGCTTGCTTTCCCTGCACCAGATTCTTGCACAATTTTTTTTTTTTTTTTTTTTTTCCTTATGCCTTCTGTTAAATCTTTGTATGCCTTTGCTCTCCTGGTTTCACACCCCCCCCCCCCCCCCCCCCCCCCGCCACCCCCCCCACCCCTAAAAAGTAGTGCTGTGAGAATTTGTGTCCCAGTTCAGATTGGAGTAAAGGTTGAGTCCCATACTTCTTGAAACGCATGCACACACACACACATGCACACACCCTTCCTGAACTCATTTCTGAGCCAATTTCTTGTATGTAGAAGCAGATTGGGAGATATCCACAATCTGTTTCTAAGTGAATGGCCTGGATTCACACAAATTGTCTTTTAAGCTATGTTTTTATAATAATAGCTCAAATATGCCACATAATTTATAGTGTTAGTGAAATTTGTCCAGACAGCTATCTCTAATACCCAGGGGCTCAGGAACATACAGTATGTGGATGTATAAGCCTGTGTGGTTATTGTGAGTCTTAAGAGATACTTCACTGATTTGTAACAAGGGGACATAAATCCCCGGGGTGGAGACTGAGCCCAAATGCTGCTCCAGTGTTAGAGGCTAGGGGGTTAGGATTGAGAAACCTAAAAGCAAAGGTTGACAGCTTTTTTTTTTTTCTTTCCAATTGTTGGCATTAGATTTAAAAAGGGATAGCTTTACCATTTAAATTATTATTCCCTTCATTATTGCACTCGATTCATGATTGCAGTCACTCTTAAAAATTCACCTTAATTGGAGACTTTTGCTGCTTATTTTAACATTTGAATAGGATCTTTGATTCTGAAACCTGCATTGAACATTTATGAAATTGCACTTAAGAGTTTTTTTTAGTGTGTGAATGCGCAATATTTAAGTTGAAGTGCACTTCTGTTCATAGAGTACTGTTAAGAATCAGTGTGATGTTAACTTTGCACTACCGTCTTATTTTTAATCTGTGTGTAATTTTTTTTTGCCAGAACTTTTAATTCTCTAGTTGCTCTACATCTGGTGTTGAGACCTTTGATTAGATTCTTCCCATCAGAGAAAGGTTCTCTCCACAATTCTCAGGCTGCAGGTCTTATGACCTGGACCAGGCCCAGTCTTATCAAAAAGGGCCTATGTGGGTGCAGGTTTTTGTTTTAGGCCAACGCTACTCTTGATTGATAACCATGATTAATTCATTCGTTCCATCAGTTGTTGTAGTGCTGGGCTAAAATGAAAATCTCCACCCACACGGACACTTTTCAGATAAAACTGGATACCCCTGACGTTAACGATGCTTGTTAAATCTGGGACTTGTCAGTAGCTTACTGTGTCCAGGACTCTGAATCAGTGGGATGCACTGTATTCATTCTGCCAGGGGAAGGTGGGTCCAAGTTAGTCAAGATGACTTGGATTACCACTGCATTAGCGCCCTCTAGCTTCTTACCACACGCCTACAAGTTGCCAGAGGGTAAAGCTCTTTTCCAGTTGGTGTTACGTCTCCTGCTGCACATTTTGTGGCTTGTAGTTCCTGGCTCCTGGTCGAGTGCATTGTATTAAGAGTTAGAAAACTTAAGATGTGGAACAGTGTCTTTTGGTCTGTGGTTGTTGCACGGGTCTTGCATAAGAACATGCTCGTAATTAAGGATAAATGTCTTATCACCAGTTTGTGCCTTGCTTACTGTAGTCTTGTTTTATATCTCTGTCCCTTCATGTTACTGAGATTCAGTGCAGGGTAAGTTAATATTTAACCTTAATTTGACCAGAATTGCCCTTGAAAGACAAATGTTACACAGAGACTCCCAACTCATGTATTGTAAAAGTGCATTCTGGGAATCCCAGTTGTACATAATTCAAATAATTATGTTACAAATGCTTTTTTTTCAGAAAGGATTTCATACAATATATTTTAAATATTTGGAACATTCAATCTTGAATATAACTACCATACAAAATGTGTAATTTTAATCGCATGTAACATTTTGTATACTTGTCTGATAGAGGATTTTTTTTTGTTAGGGTTATAATTTTGCGGGCCATTTTAATTTAAAGAATTAATGTGTATATTGATCCTCTAAAAGATCTTGAATATTATATGAAATGTTTTACCCAGTATTTTCTATGACTAAAATGCACTATGAAAATAATGCATTCCTTTGAAAATGCCATTTTATTGTTCTATGTTTTTTATCCATTTATTTGATCCATTTTTAGATTCCTTCACCCTTAACTGTCTTCTTTTCTCACTCAGCTGAGGAATGCCAAGCTGATATGGGTGATGCGAACTTCGTTGTCCCCATAGCTGTGGGAGTTGCCCTTGGAGTTCTGATTATTATTGTGTTGGTGGCCTATTTCATTGGACGACGACGAAACCTTGGCAGTGGTTATGAGTCATTCTAAATTGCTCCACTTTTTCAGTTTTGCCTGCTCAGCTGATTCATCTGTTGTGGCAGACTGTTGTGAAAGTTCTTTCAATGTCTGTATGTGAGGTGTTCATAGCAATCAGATTTTTTTTGCTATATAACTCAATTTCTAAAGATATTTTCGTGAGCAAATAACATACATTTTAATAAGCAGCCAATGTTTTTCTAAACCACTCCATTATTGATTTAGCACATTATTGATTTGGAAAACCCCATTTCACTGTCTTTTTTTTATGTGTTTTAAGTTTTAATAGTGGCTTTCCCTTCAGCATTGTGTTCATAACTATGGCATTGCATGTAATTTGGTCTGTTTGTATTTTGTTTTTTCAGCTTTTCAAAAAAATTCATTGTGCACTACTATATTGAGAATAAATGATTTTTTTTATTTGTGCAGTGATTTATTGGGCTATTTCAGTGGGTGAAAAGTTATGGGAATGCCAGATTCATTCCACACTGACGGTCTTGAACAGGACCCCTCCTTTCACTGAAAGAAGCATTTTTATCTCCACCCACACAGGAGATGAATTGTTCTGGATACAGGGTGGATCTAGGCTGAAGCGCTGCTTGACTGCTGTTCTGCGCACTGGCTTTCTCTTTCTAGCATGTCTCTTAATGGGTGTAAACTCACTTTGGGATCGAACGTCAGTTTTCCTGTTAAGAATAACACTCTATTTCTGTGCGTCCCTTTCCTTTCTCTCTCTCCTCTTTCTCCTCCCCTCCTCTTCCCCTCTCTGCTCTCAGCTGAAGAGTGCTTCCTGGATGCTGATTTGAGCTTTCTCGTGCCTGTTGCTGTGGGTGTAGCTTTGAGCTTCCTAATTATACTCGTGCTCCTCTCTTACCTTATTGGGAGAAGAAAGAGTCGCACTGGGTACCAGTCTGTGTAGCTCCTCCCACCTCCTTCTGCTTTTCAACCCAGCACAACAGGCCTAGTTCTTTCTTTCTCTGTCCTCCCTCTACTGTTAAACACGGAGGGATTATTCCACATTATGACCTTCTGCTTTACGTTGCTGCATCTCAGCTGTAATTTAATATTGCCAGCTAATGGCTGTTTCTATGGTAATTTAGAAATGATCAAATTGGGAAAATTGTAAATGGCATACAATTTGAAAACACAGCCTTGTGGTGGCAACCAATATTTAAAGCCTACAAATAGAGATGTAGGTGAAGCTTAAATTTAATAGCACAGTGGTTTGGAGCCTGCACCAGCAATCTTCATAAACAATGTTCTTGAGAAAATCTGCATAAATTTGAAATGTTAAATGCATGAAGTATTTCTTGTCCATTCCAATGAACAGATCTTTTTGTCCCAACAAATGAGCTTTTATGAAACTACTCATTTAAATGCACTATTCTTTGTTTAATCTGTGCTCAATTGGCTTTTTGTTGTATGAATTGCTTTATTATAAAGAGTGATTGAAAAGTAATTTAAATGAATGGGGACCATTTCAGAGACTTCAGTATTTTGTTTCGGAGTTCATAAAGTAATGAATGCTTGCAGATATTCAGAGATGTTTTCAAACACCCTAAACAAGACTAACTTTTAGTGCAATCATGGACATTGTCATTAGTTTGGGTCTATAGTGAAGCACACAATTTATCTAAACTCTTTTAATTGTTTATGAATCACTTCTCAGGGAAAGAATAGTAGTATACACATGAATGTTAACACAAAGGCCCAAATTTAATACACTTTCAGTTTTAACTAAAACTACAGTCCAGTTTAATCAAATGTCATCAGTCTTATATGGTTTGAAAATAAGTTGGAGGTTTGACCAAGAAGAATGGACTTTTGTTAGTCCTGTTATCAGGGCAATTGCACTTTTTTTGGTGGATGAACAGATGTGTAACCAAGGCTTTGGGAGGAGACTCATTTTAGCAAAACGGCACAAAATTGAATTACTTCAGCGCACTGCATCTGGACAGGAGCCGTATTTTTATTCCTGATTTCTATTTATTCCCTGGCACTTCCAGGGCACTCCAGAATAAATCCAGAATAAGGTCAGGAAGTTCGTGTCCATTGTTCTGTGCATGTTCCTGCTTTCATTATCAGTTTGCTCTCAGTCTATTAAAGGATGTCAAGGAATGTACTGTACATTTGATGGAAGTGAGAAACGTAATAAATATGCTTTCCTGTTTTGTAAAGCTGTGTTGACATTTATGCTGCCTTATTCAGAAAAACTTTCTACAGTGAAATCTGATGCTCAAGTCAGTCTAGTGTAGTTATTCCCTGTGGGTGTCTGGGCTTTGCACAGTAACCAGCTGTTTCAAAACATTTTTTTAAAATAATCAGTCCTATTAAAGGAAGTTTCCATCTAATGCCCTGTAGGACTTTGGTCAAAAACAAAGTCATAAAGCAGTTCTCGAAAATGTAATCAGGTCAGTCAGCAGGTGCAGCAAAGGTTCACGAGTAAACAACCTAGTTTTGTTTCAAGTCACAGGTTCTGATAACAGTCTAGGGCTAGGCTTATCTTATCACCATGACCATAAATATATTTAGAAAACCTTAAATCTCAACTCATATATAACATGGAAGAGGTTAACAATGAGGGCTGATGTATGCTTCAGGTAGTCAAGCCAACTTCCGGTTTTAATAATGTAATTTGCCCAATTTTACTGTGTCCGACACAGTAGTGAAACAGCATTGTTATACACAGCTGTGTAGAATATCAAGGCAGAATAATTGGTTGGAACAAAAACCAGCACACATACTGGCCCTCCAGGACTGGAGTTGTGCACCCCTGTAATGTGCTGGTGCCTGTAGCACACTGGTCCCTGTAGTGTGCTGGTCCCTGTAGCATACTGGTCCCTGTAGTGTGCTGGTCCCTGTAGCAGACTGCTCCCTAATTGTATAAAATCAACAAACAAATAAACTCTATGGTTGTAACAACATGAGAAAACAACATCTCAAGGGTTTCTGTTTTAACAGAGAATTTATGTTTATAAAATTAAGTACATCTTAGAGGCATGATAAAACAGTGCAGAAGAATGACTATTAATAAATGGATGCAGGTATATGGTAGACAAGCACATTTTGCTGCCATTGTATTACTCATTTTGTTGGAAAAATTAAGGGAATGGATTGTAAGTGAATGAAATCTAAAATAGAATTCTAGTTTTACTGTATAGCTATGTAAAGTAAAACAAAACAAGTGTCACCTCTTGTTTACAGATGCTTTGTAAATTTTTTTTTTTTAAACTCCATGTTGCTAATGAGCATCATCATTTGGGTCCCAGGACTGGACAAGACAAAAACTTTTAAAAGGTGTTGGCAATATACAATAATTAATTATACAATTAACTATAAAACAGTGCATAGGTTGATATGCTTATTTCCATCTTTTAAAATATAACTGCTGTATTGAGATTCCCTTTTTTAAGTTGTTTGTTTGAAACAGCATTTTGTTCATATTAAAAGTTCTATCAGACTAAGTACGACAGTGTGATAAATGTTCTGTGGTCGTTTTCCCTAATTCTGTGGGTCTATAAAGTATGTGGGTCTGTGTATGCTGCTTACTAACAGTAAACGTGGTCTCGCCCATCAGAGGAAGTGGAGCTAGGTGAGGAGGCATGATATGAAAACCAGCTTGTATCCATGGCAACAGCTCCAGCTGTCATGGCCTCCCCAGGTACCAGGTTTTCTCCAGCTTTGTGGCGGGCAGAGCAGGCAGTGTGTTGGCCATGGGTCAGGAGGCGGCAGCTTTCCCCCTACGCACCCACCTCCAGGGAGAAGGACACGCCGCCCAAGAAGGGGTCAGTGGGCGAGTCGTTGACGATGCCCTTACCATGGAGCTGGCATCGCACCCGGAGGTGTGTGTCGAGCTGCACTCCTTCAAAACGTACGGCTATCACCGGGGAGGTGTAATTCACCTGGAGAGACAGGTGGGCATAGCACATCCCTCTTTCAGTCACCACTCTGCACTGGCCTGCTGACCAACTGAAGAACAAGGATGACTCTACAAAGACACAAGCCATCTGGGAGAATCAGTTATAGCACCAATAGCAAACACTGCAATCCTCAAGCCATACTTACATGTTTCAGTTTTCCATAGTAAGGATAATACATCAGGCTAAAATAGTTTTTTGGGTAGAACTCAATGTCTCCAAGAATCTCTGGCCCTCCTCTCTGAAAATGTAAAAGTGAATATGTTGGTAAGCTTCCTGATATTTACGTTGTGCCTAAGTCATGACAGGGACAGAGAGAGGCTCAAACACAGTTACCTTAAGGGCACAGCTCACGTTGACTGGAGTACCGTAACCGGGTAAATACCCAAGAATCTACAGGAAAAAGGCAATTAATCAGTTGTTATTATTATGAAACAACATGATAAAAATATTGCGCCAGTGATACAGGCTGTCATGTCAGCTGATGCAAGCAGACATTGCTGACTGTGGCATATCTGACCTTTAAGGATGCCACAAAAAGCCAAATGCAATAAGTCCCAAGCAGAATGGCTCTCTTGTCTGTCTGTCTGACATTCATGGATGCAATTTTAAAACTAAGGTCTTGGGACTCACTGTGTCATTAAATATCCTGTGGCAAATACAGGATCACCGCTGAAATACACTCAGGATGTTTGTCAAGGTCCTTTTATTGGGTGTGAACGCAGAGCAGAATATAAAATGCAATATTCACAACAGCCACAAGGTGTCACAGAATCCTCTTAATCATAATCATGTTTATTCTCACATACTGTATATTCAGACCCATCTTTACAGTTAAATCTGCAAAAACAAATGATCTCTCTATCTCTTTTTAGATAGTAAATAGTTTACCATTAAGCGTAGGAACACAAGAAAAATTCCACTTTGGACAGAATGGATGGTTTGTGACAAGACAAATGCACTCTGTTACAATAAAATAGTGGTATGTAGTGTCATAAGGCTGGGAAATTATGGTTCTGAATTATCTTCAAGTGCAAAACCCTACCTCATGGAAATGTTTTTGTTTTTTGGTACAGCTACAAAATTTAGTTTTTAAGCATGAATCTGTGTATGTGTATTTTTGTGTATTAGGATTAATTATTAGCATTACCTTCAAACTCATAACTGGACACCCTTTAATGCAGGGGGTGCAACATTTCATTGTTACTCGGCAGCTGATTACATAGTCAACTCATCTCACCTGGTTTCATGGGTCTGAACCAGACCTGGATCAAATATGCCTTTAAAATAATGTTATCTAAGCTGATCACCTGCAGATGTAGAATTGCGCTCAGACGTAGTAGAACACTCCTGCAGATCCCTGGGATGTTTCAGTGAAACGCCATCATCACATGAAAACATATTGCAGACAAAATATGCTTCCTGTTAAACTATGAGCAATTTGCAGGAGTGTTACTGGTCTCTAAATAATAATTTGACCCAGGTCTGGTTAGACTGGGTTGTTGAGGATTCTACGGTGAAAACAAAAAGCAGAGCCCTGTAGCCTGCCAGGACTCAGGGCTGGGGACCCGCAGCCTTAAGACCTGCCGTTTGCACCCCTGTCTCTCACCCGGTTCATCTGCAGGACGATGCAGGGCTTTCCCTGAGAGTAGCCGAAGTCGGGGTCCTGCAGCCCGGAGCAGTCCCCCAGCCAGGACCTCTTGAACTGGCATGCTTTCACCTCCGCATCCTCCTCTTTTTCGTGCTGCAGGAAGTACGCGTCCTGTGTGCAGGCGATGTTCCGCAGCTCCTGGGTGGAGTCGTTGTAAGCTGTGGGGGGGGGGGGGGCAACAGCACAAAACCCCATAGAGAACCCCTAACAAGATGGTAGTCTCTGGGCCTGCTCGCCCAAAATGGACCTCACATGGATCATCTGACACACAAAACCTTGTTGTATTTGGTGTACTTCAAAGGGGGAGGGAGTGTTGGTTAAGACAGGTAGATTTCCATCACTTATACTGAAGATAGACCGCTTGCATGGGAAATTATATCAGGGATCACAAATTCTAATTCTAGAGGGCTGCAGCGTTTGCTGGTTTCAGTGTGTTTCTGGCTCGACGTAATCATAGAGGCCACTTAATCATGAGCCCACTCACGTTCCAGGTAGTTCTCCAGGGCCTCAACATAGCTTTCCCAGGAGCTGCGGTCAGAGGCGTTGAAGGTAATGTGGAACCCATCACCACGCGGTGACATCGTCATGCCTACCAACATGGAAATAAAACACAGCAAAAACTGCCATCAGCTGTCTGCCTTAACCTGTGTTCACACAGTAGAGGGAAAAAAAAAAACATTTTCAATTCAGTGAGCCAGCACAGCACGCTTTGAATAGACCATATCTAAAACCTTTCCACTCCTACAGTACACCGCTACAGGTTTTAACTCACACAAATGCTCTAAGTGGTAACAGTCATTTTTCTAATATTCCCAACTGACAAGTTCAATAAAAATTATGTTTTCTGCTCCTGTCTGAACACAGGGTTACAGAGATCGCAAGCGGACCAGAAAAAAGGTGTGGGGGGGAAAGGGGGGGCTCTTACCTGGTGGCACCACCCTATCATTGTAGGTGGGGTTATAAGGGCTGATGGACCACATCAGGCCCCACATGCAGGCTGCAAACATGGCTGCCAGGAAGACGTACAGCGAGGCATAGAAAAGGAGGATGAGACCTGAGAAGTAAGAGAGAGGAGATGTCACAGAGGCTGGGGCTCTAATTAATGACGTGTTCTACAATTCGTCCTCTACCAGCATTTCCTCCCTAGCCCACAGTTTGGAAAAAATGTCTTGGCCCTGTTGCCTAGTTACAAATGCCATTGCTGTGTCTCTTCAGTTATACAGACTATCACTACAGAAATGGATAACCACTGCCAATTAATTAACAGATGCTTTATGAAGGCTTTCCAGAAGTTCCCCTATCATAAAAGAGCATGTTTCTGAGCATCTAACAAACTCTCATGTAGTAGAAAAAAAGCTCTTGGTACTGAGCTATAGCTGCTTTTGCACACAGGAATTTAAAAAACTGCCAAACCTGGGTTGTGTTTAGAACTGTCACTGCCAACTTAACATAAAAAATGTAATATTATTGCATGGAGCCCGTCTGTAAAAATACCCAGAGAGGACACCGATTGCTCAAACTGCAACATCAACCACCCAAGTCACAAAAAAGTGTTATTTCCAGAAACAACGATCCTAGCTATTAAAACATAATCTTAATTGCCTGTTGCATAACTTAATTTAGCTGCTTTTGACAACCGAATTACACCTATCATTAAAAAAAGAAAAACAAGAAAGAACAGATACTGGTCCTTAAATCATTAGTTAACAGTCCATTGGCTCCTGATAAAGTGTCTCCACGTTGAATGGCTTTTGGCCACGCAGGGGAATTTACTGGGACCGGTCTCAGCCAGCGCCACATCCCTCAGATCACAAAGGGCCTTTCTGTTTGGGATCGATGGGAATTCTCCCAGCTGCCCTTCCACTGGGGAGCCCTGTGAACCGCTGGCTACCTTCAAAGCGGCCATCTGACGCAGCTGCACAGACGAGCCTCCAGCTCCCAGGGGCCCAGTCACCCCACTCTGGGCATCGTGTCACCTATCTCCGCACTCCTTTCACAGGACGCATATTACAGGGCCCTGGCGACTTCACACCCCATTTCTTAACACAGACACATGAGTTGTCCTCTTCTCACCCCTCCCCCCCACCCTCACCCCCCCCCCCCCCAATCCGCCCAGCTAAGAGTGATGTGTGTGAAACAGTGCCCTGCTTAGTAGCTCTGCCCTTCCACTGCTGCCAGCTGTAGGCTGCCACTTCATAACGATATTAATTTGGCAGCTAAAACAACTGAGCGCGAAGCAAGAACAAGCCAGTGATTGTGGTCTTGTCGTGTGTTGGAATTCACTCCGTGGGTTCTTTCAAGGACATTGGTTTGTTTAGCATGCTAATTCTGAGGGAAGACTGCATCACTAGGCAGCAAGCTGTGGCCAAATGTATGCCCCACAATCAGAGATTCAGGACTCCAGAATCTCTCCCGCAGAGAATTTCCACACTGGTTTGCCTAATGTAATCTTACATTTTAAAATCTGATAGTTGTCTTGCATTGGCTTACGTCACGGGGTGGGACAGTTTCACCATGTTAAATACTCAGCTTAACAGTTGTGTTCCCTGGTCTCTAAGAGAAATGTTTTAGTGAGGTCTAACCAACAAGACACCTTGTGTTGGGGTGTGCAGCTAAATTAGCCAAATGAGCCAGGAGTACAGGTGCAAAGAAAGTCCAGAAACAGGCCCTCTAGGGACGGGGTTCCCTACACCTGCTCTACGTGTCCTCTTTCACTGCGGATCTGTGACAGGTCACTGAGTCCTGCAGGGCAGAACTACAGGCCCTTAGCTTGTCAGACAGGGGGAAAAGAGTTAAGCTCCATGAGGAATGAGATTCCAGACCAGCACGCAGCTCGTCACAGCAGCTTCCCTCTGGGGATCATTCCCAAGACACTTCCATATTCTGCAATGGCTGCTCCGATGTTTCCCTGCACCTATGTAAACACTGGACTTTGAGAAAAAACAGGCTGGAATGACGGGAGGAATGATAAGAAAAAACCACCGCATAATGCAACACAGAACCAATTATTATGAGCGGTCAAATTGCCACACGTTTTAAAAGGCCAACTTTGGTGATTCTGTAAGCCTTGAAGACGCATATTTAAGTCTGATGATAAGAATGTATATTCTTGTGAAAACTATTCTGTGATGTTAAAGATCGAGCCACCGTCGAACACCATGACTGGACTCTGATGGGCACTGCTGACACAGGGAAATCACAGCTTAAATCCCAAACTCTTTCTGGGGAAAGCTGGGTCTTCGTTGCTGTGGTGCGTAAATGTAAAGAATGACAAGCAACCATTTCTAGATACTAGTCGGAATGGACAACCATTTCTAAGTCCAAACTGCTTTGAAGATTGTGTGTGTGTGAACGTACTTAAGTTCCCCAGCAACACCAGCTGCCTGTTGTTGACTTACTCCAGCTCCTTCCAGATCGTCCCATGAACTCCTGTGACTCGGGGTTCCACAGAAACTTCTTAACGTCAGCCATAATCTGCCTGCAGGTCCTCTTGGGCTTTGGTTTTGGTTTCCACTTATCAAAGTTCAGATCTTCTGTCTCCAAGGGATTGTGTTCTATGGCCTCTTCCACCTCTTCCTCCTCCTGTGTGACTTCCTGTTTGCGTTCAGTCTCACCATCCTGGCACATGGACAGCGAAAGGGGCAGTGAAGAGACATTGGAACCTTCTCTTGTCCGATTCTTATACCCCACATCAACAAAGGATGCTGAAGATTACGTGAGGGATACTATTTTATTCTTTAGCAGACTTGAAATAAATGCAGCAAATAAATTATTTTAACTGCATTTGTACAGTGCATGTAAAAAAATATATTTTATCTACTTTTTAAAAGTTATTTCAGCAACACATACTTAGTGTCTGGTATTTTGAAAAGATGATTATGGAAACAAAACTTTAGTTTCCCACTCGGTTATTCTTTATAAATGTCCGCCATCTCGTAGAATATGCTAGCAATTTGACACTGTTGTCCCTGCCCTTTGGGGTTTCACGCTACTCCCCGTGGCTCGCTTCCATGCGAGCGGGGATCATACATTGACCTGCAATAAAGGCCAGCTGTTAGAAACTGGCTCCCAGCATCTGGACTACACTCATGATTCTTTAAAACGATCGCCCGCTGCCGTCTTCAGGCTGATCGCTGCCCTTTGGAAACTAATGTTGGGTGTATGGCGCGTTTGCGTGTACATTTTCAAATCTTTAGAATTGAATGTGAACTACTTTCTGTGGCATCAATATGTACACTGTATTAAGCGAGGTTGAGCTCAGCACTTCTTTTAACACTTGGATGCAAAATGTTTTAGCGACAAGGCAGTGGAACTTCGCCGTTTTTATATCGTTATTATAAGCATGACGTCTCTGAAAGTTTTATAGCACGAATAATCTCTAGATAAACAACCACTTCCCCCCCACAGATCACTCACTGCATTCGGCAAACAGTATGCGTGCAGTTGGTCCTCAGCAAGGTCCCTGGTTAAATTCGACTCCATCATTCCTAAGGGAATAATTTATAAAATCATGTATGACAATCCACAAGCAATTTTGTCAGTTGCAATTGATCAGTTGTACTTCGCATCACGCAATAAATGAAAAATATATACTATTGACCACAAAGGTTGCAACTAAATAAATCTTGAAACCATGCAGAAATGCGAATAAATGTCTTAAGTAATGGGTAGAAGTGCTTACATTTCCATTCCGAAATAGCCTACCTCTTTTACTGGAAAAGCCGGATGGGTGTCTGGAGTCTTGACTTTAGCAGAAAAAGTTCAATGTTGGTCAAAAATATTTTTTATGTCATCAGAATATCGGATGCACTCCACGGCAGCTTCTGTATATACAGTAAGAAGGATGTTTCCCCAGCTACGCGAACATCACTGTGAACACATACTTGTAGTAAGCGAGAACCTTACTACAGGGGGGGGTGGGACAGAGAGTGTGAGAACCCTTTTTAAAATGGGAAAAATCCCTGTGGAACTTTTGGCAGCGATGCAGATATCAATCATACAGTATTCTGCACACGCGTGCGCCAGATGTAGTTTCATCGTCTACCGAGATAAGGCTGGAGAAAACCAGCGGCGTATTCTTCGTTCACTCATTTATTTAACCTTCAACCGACATTTTCTTGAAAATCATCAAGCTAAAGAGACCGTATGTTTGAATCCTACACGGTTTCTATTAATTATAAAATACTTGCTGCCCTTTTTTCTGGGTATGAAATAATAAATGACACAGAGATTTAATTAAGCGCCTTACATTGACATGACTGCCGTTACCCTCAAATATTGACAGATAGCATCAGTCTATTTTCAATGTGTTAAAATGTGATGCATTGGGCATCGGGCTTTTTTTTTCATTTTAAATGAATAGGGGCTATATACGAAGCGCATTTAGATCGGTTAAAGCTGGATCTATTGTTCGATATAATGTGCGGGTACCCAAAGTAGCCTACAGTCTCTATACATCATACATCGTCAGAGTTGATGAAGCATATTTTGGGCAACCTTCTATGCAAATCATTATTTTTATGGTGCAATATTTATTCCATTATTAATATTATTATTATTATTAGTAGTAGTAGTAGTAGTAGTACGCAGTTTTTTGTTTGTTCGTTCGTCTGGGTTTTTTTTTTTTTTTTTGCGGGATGAGTCGTACTTGGCCAGTGGTTCCCAAACTCGGTCCATGGGCCCCCCTGTGTATGCTGGCTTTCGTTCCAACCACAATCGCAATCCCATAATTTTAACAAGCAGCAGATTTTTCTTAATTGTTGTTTTTCGTGTTTGGAGGGATTATTTACCCTCTTAAATCGTTGGAGTTTGGGAAAATGGAACATTGTATTGGGCTATTCACGTTCAAATCACAATCCTTCGGTATTATTTCCATACTCTATTGTGCCACAAGGTAGCGCTCTTTCCACAAATTCATGACCCAGATGTGTGAATTCTCGTCCTCACCAGTCTATCTCTCCTTTCATTTTTTCTCCGTATTTCCCGGGCGGTGAAAACAATTTAATCACAATTTTGAAAAAGCAAAAAGAAAACAGTGAATATACTAGGGAGGACATTGTACATGTCAGAGTAACTCGATGAAAACCATTATTGACATAGTACTACTAGTTGCGTATTTTCTTACATGTGTTCTGACAATCTAAAAATTGTGATTTATTGTGAGTTAAGCGACACAGGTCCGGGAATTCAAAGCCTGTCATCCATTCGGATTTTCTCTGTTTTGTGTTCATGGAGTGTATGTGTAATTGTAGAGATGGTGGTACATGCGCAGAACAGAGTTTTCGGATAGTGCGCCGCGGATGAGGGGCAGAGAATAGGATGAGAACGGCGGACATGGCAGTAGACGCAGATTAAAATGAGACCGCCGCGCACCAGCAGGGAGGATTGCTATCAGCGAATACACCACCGAGCAAAGATTTCTTTGCACTGACCACTAAGTTCTTATTTGTGCCGCTGAATGGATGTTATGTTTATCAAACATCCCTTATCATAATCCTGTACACACATGCGATAAAAATGCCTACCGGACTAAACCAACAAGCCAATGGAATAAGCCTCTCCGATTCTATGGGTATGTGCAAGGTCAATGCAGTGGTTGAAGTGTGTGGATGAAAGACTGCTTATTGTGTGTGAGGTTTCTTGTAAAAAATTCGAACTGCTACTGTTCAAACAAAACGAGTGTAAAAATACAACAAAATAGAGAGGGATTTCTAATTTACTTATCGAAGATCGGTGTATTTTCTTTGTTGTTCATTATGTTGCTCAGTATTTCACATATTGGGTAGCCAAATAAAGGATTCTTTCCACAACTATTGAATCGTGGGTGATCCTGCAGGGTGCAGTGGCCAAGCACGAGGAGACTGAAAGAGTTCATTAAATAGGCTAATTAAAAATATTCCAATGAGAGAATTCGAATTTGTATCTGATAATGGCTTTGGTGAGAACAGGGCGTTCTATGAATAGATCTGTCAATTGGAACGTCTGGGTTGTTGTTATCACCTGATTTTGTTCCAATGTTGCTGTGGTATATTGTGTAGCGGCCTCGGTTTTTGTCTTTTCTTTTCTTTTCTTTTCTTTTTTGTCTTACGATGCAGGTGCAGCTAATCTTTTTTAGACGTAAGCTAATACACGTCCATGATGTTAGCATTCCTGGGAATTTCTTGCACGTAGACAGTCTGTTACAAACGTCTGGTAGTGTAGCGCAGCTTTGTGAGCTTCTATAAATGATAATTTAAATTTACATTTAGGCACTTGGCGCACGCCCTTAATCCAGAGTGATTTAAAAGTGCGTATTGCAAGGCCAAAATAACGGTACTGTACCGAGAAAAAGGATCAAGTTCTCAAAATATTAGCCACCATAAATATTATGTAGGCTACAGTGTTTCCCCAACCTGTACACGTCTTGTTTATCTGAAGAGTTCGACGTATTGTTTTGTTACAAAGAAAACATTTATGCCCTAATCAGTTTTATTATAATTTGTCTTCAGGTTTCGTAGCTACTCTTCTCGTCCTTTTAGAGAGCTGTTGAATGGACTGTTTTGGAATAATGATTCTGTGTAATCAATCGTGTCATTGAGCAAATATGGGACTGTAACGAAGAAGCGGAGGTTTTCACTCACAAAAAGGGTTCAGTGGTTGTTTTCTTCCCCATTCACATTGCCCTTTGGTAGCTACAGCAATATGTTGCATTGAGACATGCTTGCAGGAGTAGAGCTGGTGTCAGGTGTGGTCTGGTTTTTCTCTGTGCACTGTTGTGAAGTATGGGCGGCGGCATGGTCATGTAACTTGGAGGCTGCAGGTTTGATTCTCAGGTGGGAGGCTGCTTTGCTAAGGGTAAAGTCCAGCTGTTTTTTAAAATCTTTCATTATTTAAACAAGTAAGCTATGTTATTCATTCTGAATAAGAGCATGTACTAAATACATAAATGCAAATTACTTTTCTACCTCAAGGATCATTCAAACGGAGGAAAAGGAAGTCCATCGTGGTGACAGCGTCTCTATTCGTTGTCTCCGTTCTCATTCTCACCATCGGACTGGCGGCCACAACAAGGACACAGAACATCACAGTGGGAGGCTACTACCCCGGGGTCATAGTGAGTTTCAGTCCTGGAATGAACGCGGGACGAGGACAGCCGATTGGTCCCCTTTTGTACCATAAATCAGTACTTAGTGCAGCATTAACAGTGACGTGGGACGAAGGTTCACCACAGCGGGTGTCATTTCAACACTTTCCCTGTAGTAATGGCGGGAGGTCCAAGGGCGAGGAGCACTTGGCGGTTGTCACACTATGTTCTGTGTTGTCACACTAGCAGCCAGTCCCATGTCCTTAGCCTATTAAAAGACCCTGTCCGTAGACCCTCGGTGCCCTGCTCTTGGAATGCAGTAGGTATCCTTGTTCCTGGCAGGTTGTCCAAGATCCTCTACATTAGAGGTGTCCAGTCTTATATACGAAGGCCCGTGTGGCTGCAGAGTTTTGTTCTGACCCACCAATAAGCCACCTGAGTGAACTATTGAACTAATGGTAGTCTTCAGTCAAGACTCTGATTATAATAATCACATATTTAATACACTTTTCTGGGTAAGGGTGCTCTAAATATACATCTTGATAGGTCCAATGCTATAATTAAATTTAAATAATGTGGCTGTGCCATTCCTGGTGTTGCTTTCTTGGAGGCCATTGGCTGTGAAGTGCAGTTGCATTTGGGATTTGTGCATGACTGTTATCACTGTATCTGTACCTAGATACATTTATGCAATTGGAATATATTGCTTGTATATATATATGGATTTGTGAAACTATAATGATGAATATATTTCACAGCAATGTAATATATTGTGATATCTGAAACCAGTGATGATTTGTATATTTATGCTTTTGTGGTCATTCCTGCAATATTTTGATAATATTTTACTTCACTATATCTTCAATATATTCCTTCTCCATAAGATTATTCACATAGGAAGACAATGTCTATTAGAGCAAAATATCTGCGATAAACAACGGGCAGTAAAAATGGTCAGTTCTAACTGTCAAGAGAGAAAGCTGTCAGAGCAAGCTGTTGATTTGATGCTGATGAAAGTTAGGTGATTTCCTCCATTTTATATTTGCTCATTTTGATACCTTGTTACAACTGACACTTATTGCTTCATAAACTGGTGTGGTTTTTTTCACAGTTGGGGTTTGGCTCCTTTCTCGGAATCATTGGAGCACATTTGATAGAGAACAAGAGGCAGATGGTAAGCGGTTTTAGGTTACCCTCTCCTTTCATATCAATTTCTCAGCTAAACTGTAGCCCCATCAATTTTACCGCTTTTCAAATTCTCAACATGACGTTTGCAAACACAGCTTCAGTCTTTTGGCGTTTTTTGCTAATTTTTTTTTTTAAAGATTTGCAAATGTCTGTTTTTCTATTAGCATTTGCCAGCCTCGCCCTTTTTTTCCCCCCGTGAGCGAAAATGCTTTTGGGTTTGTGGTGTTTTGGATGCATCTTGGTCATTGGAAACATGTTCTCAGGCCACTCGTGAGATGCACCCAGAAATAGCCCCAGTGTAAGAGGAGGAGGACAGAGTGCCAGGCAGGAATGCAGGGAAGGAGCTGCAGTAGTCCAGGGGTGGGGAGTGCAGACAGGGACTGTCTCTCAGCCTGAGGAATAGGCGTGCTGTGGGCACACGGGATAGCACTGACTGCTTTTTCAAAACAGGGTCACTTTCCCCGTACCCAGAGTTCCCTGTAGAGAGAGAGAGGGGTGCAGTGTGCCACACATAGTCCAGAGCAGTCATACTCAGAACTGCTAAAGCCTCTTAAGATGTTTTTTGTCACCATCCACGTCCTTCTAAGATGCCACTGACATGCACAGGGGAGCAGACACTGGGGACAGCCGTGGATGGTGTCTTTCGTGTTTCAAAGGAAAGCAGTGCCAGCTTCAAGTAGTGATATTTGCTCCTTGCCTTGGAGGGCCACAGGATGTGCAGGTTTTTCCTCACTCAGCACATAACGGATCGATTAAAGCAGTTGATTACAGTTAACTCGCCTCATCTTCTCGAGCCTGATTTGTTTCCTCATTTTAAGGTGAAAGGAAAAAACTGCCTTACAGTAATTGATTTGGCATTTAAAGCTACAAGCACAGATATGTTCTCATTGCCCTTTTTTTAATTAACTGGCCATAGGAACTTAATTATTCTCTCTTAGAGGAGTGGGGTGGTCCTGGCAAAGCCCTTGATCTGCGGTGCTTCAATAGGAATTGGAATGGCATTGGCAGTGTGCAGAGTTCCCTCCTTAGGCCACCATCACTTCTGTGATTCTGCAGACAGAGCAAGCAGAAGTGTAACTGAATCTCGATGTATCCATCCATCCATTTTCTAAACCGCTTATTCCTGGTCAGAGCCACAGGGTGGCTGGAGCCAGTCCCAGCATGTGGTGGGTGAGAGGCTGGAATTAGACCCTGGACAAGGTCACCGATCTATCGCAGGGCTCACAGAATCTCCCCTGTATTTATTTAGAGAGGATGTAGCCAGGTATATGGAGTAAGCTCCCTCAAAAATGCTAGGCTCAGGGTCTTCCGTAGGTTAATAATGGAGGGAGCTGGTGCTGTGTGTGTCCTGAATGATAGTCCTTTAACCCATGGCTGTCCATCCCTGGTACTGGAGAGCCGCAGGTTTTAGCTTTACCTTAAAATCAGCCACCAGCTCAGACCACATGAGGTGAGTGAACTGTGTAACAGACTGTCACAGTTAAGCTGTGTGCAAAGGCATCCTCCACAGCAGTCCCTGTGGCTCTGAGGGACCAGGACTGTAACACACGTCCTCATTGTTCAAATAGATATTCCTGGAAACAGCATCCTAACTGGCACACACACAGATGTGCATGGTGAGACACATTCCCATGCATAAAGTGCATATGCAGTTATAAATACAAATTTACAAAGTCAACCTGATAATCTTATCAACTAAGTCAACTAAGTTATCAGTTAAGTTTGTCCAAAGCCATTTTATTTTTAGATATCAAAAAATCATTATTAAAAAAATCAATAAGCTGTTTGGTTCAGTAGACACGTTATGGCATGGTTTTTAACATTAATCAGTTATCAGTGGATGGTTAATCTGCCTTACTGGGGCACTGGAATTTCATATAGCTACATCAGAAATAGACAGTGTTGCACAGTAGGAAGTTAACAAAATTGTGTGACACAGATATGACAGGAGAACATTCAGTATGTTCACAAGGCCTTCTGGAATATTTTTCGTAATGTACATACAGAATGCGTTATATTTGAAAGGATCTAAGGATTTTTAAACTGGAGAAAAAAAAACATTTAGAATTTTAGCCCAATATGGCAAAATGTGCTGACTAAGAGGGACAGCGTCAGTCTCATAACAGCCCAGTTGACAAGAGGCTAATAGGATGTGCAGAGACTGAAGTCTATTCTTTTCTGTTCTCTGCTCCTCTGACAGCTGGTGGCCTCCATTGTGTTCATCAGCTTCGGGGTGGTGGCGGCGTTTTGTTGCGCCATTGTGGATGGCGTGTTTGCCGCGCGACATATAGTGAGTACTGACCGACTCTGCTCATCAGGGTCAACCTCTGCTCGTCTCTTTATTTCTAATTTATTGTTATCTTTCATATGCTGTACCGTGTCTCATTTTACTGTGAAGATTTTCAGTTTGAATTGGCATGTATTCTTTGACCTTTGACCTTTAACCTGTGAGTGACTTTGTGTTTCATCCTGCAGGACCTCAGACCTGTGTATGCAGGTCGGTGTGAGTACTACACGAGTGTGTCCGCATTTGACCGGGACGTGAGTCCAGCTGCCCCCTTGCTAGTCTAAAATCCCTTTATAACATAATTTAAGTTAGTGTACAAATGCACCTTCATCTAGTTATTTTCAGTGGCCTGACAGAATGCACAAAAAATAAAACAACTGGCACTTGGGCATGTTTCCTTTTCCCCATCTGAATTGTACTGTAGTGAATTATCCTTGTTTTATACATCGAATGTTTCTGTTATGAATAAATCATTAGCTGAATTAGAGTTATGAAGGACAGTATATCTTTGGAGTTTATATATAGGCCTTAAAGAATGATGTCACAATATATGTTGAGCCTCTTTGTCTATGTGTTTGTCTGTCCGTCTGTCTGACTCCCAGGTTCACTGTCAAACAGCCCCTCGTGTGTCCTGTAGTCTGCGTGTTAAGAGCAACACCTGTTACTGCTGTGAACTCTACAACTGCGGCAAGTACGTGTAACGCTACTGTCTCCCACAGGGAAGGTCCTCAAAGGGACATCCACCTGAAAGGGGGAACTCACAACTGAATGACTAACTGCTTGTGTTCTGTTCTGTACTGCTAGTGTTTACAGTTCAATCTCATCTCTCCTGCTCCACCCGACTGTCCCAAGTTGTAATCTGTGAACTAGAGTTTTTTCTGTCTGTTTGGGTTTTTTCCATTAGGGGAATGCTGCTGGGGGAAAAATCTAAAGTTTTTTTTTGTTTACCTATGTTTCAGACCACATCCTCTTTTGGGACGTCAAAATAAAGATGTTTTGAAAAAAATTAGGCAATCATCCTTTATTTGGAAGTAGGTCCAGCTTTTGTCCCCCTGTCCCTTCCCACCAAATAATAAGTCTGTGCTGTGGTGTTGTGGTTGAACTAACCGTCCATGCTGTTTTTGCCGTGGTTGTGAAGAGTTAACTTCCTGTGTGGAACACAGACAAGGGAATGAGTGATTTAGATGCCCCTTAATGCATGTCCTGGTTCCTCTTCATGGGATCAGAGTAGACCTGGCCTCATTTCTGGGGATTTTGGGTTTCTGTTGCACCACAATTTGCAATCATTTTGGGTTTTGCAAGCCGAATGGTGATGCACAAATCACGGATTGTGGGTTGTATGCTTGTAACAATGAAATTGAAACAAACTAAAAAGTGCATTGAACATAAGTGGGCATGCTTTTTTGTGCAACAGTGACAGTTTCTTGCCAGAGCTTGCCGGTGGGTGAAGTGAAGCTACTGGGTTGGATTTGAAGGCTGTGATTTGGAGTTCCTCCCTGTCCGTTCTCTCTCAATCTCTCTTGCTCTCCTCTACCGCTCTCTCTTCCTTCCTACCCTATTGCCGTGTGTTGTTCATTCCTTTCCCTCTGTGTGTTGTCCCTTCGCTCTCTCGCGCACAGCCGCGTGGAACTGATGGGCGGGTACCACGAGTACACGGAGGTGGGAAGCTGCCAGGACGTGGTGCACCTGTACCACCTGCTGTGGTCGGCCACCATCCTCAACATCGTGGCCCTCTTCCTGGGCATTGTCACTGCCGCAGTGCTGGGCGGCTTCAAGGACATGGTAAGAATACTCTGTAGCTCTAGACTTTCTGGGAAGGGAAGTTTTGTGAGCTTGGCATGCACTAAGCATTATGCGCCGTCATTGGTGCCAGCAAGTAAAACACAAGTCTTTGAGTTGAGCACCGATGCACCGCAAGGGGATTTTTGTAGTTTGAAGCACTACTTCCAGTTGGATCTGCACCTACGCAAGATCACGATTCATCAGTTACTTCTGACAAATCATCAGGCTCACACTACCCTACGTAATTATATGGTAATGTGCCAGAATGCCGGGCTAGACAACGGTCTGAAGTGTGAATGGCAACCACATGCAGTGTTAGGGTAGTGTTTCTCTTCACTCTTCGCAGAATTAAATGCTGTGCAACTGAGATCCAAGATTATTGATTTTTAGCCTCGTGAACAGTCGTGGAGAGCTGATTCGTACATACACTTCCTTGTTTGTTTATGTGGATGTCTGCACATATCAGTATGGCTGTCCTGAAAGTCACAGCAACAGCTCATGAAACATGTGCGTCTTTCCTTGATCATTTAGTTGCCATTTTCCACCCCACCTATTTTGAAAATTCAGGCAAATTCATGAAAGACAAACCAGGTGCACCTTCCTCTCATTGTATTTGAAACTTGACAGAAAGGGGAGAATGGCTCTGTATGCAATGTTACATCATTGATTAAGTGAGATGCCATTTTTTAAATAACGCGTGATTATGTGCATGCTGGTTATTGCTGTGCAGGTACATCTGCATAGGCTACATAAGTTGGCTTGGCAGTGTCATTCAACACAGCTGTGCATATTTTGGGCAGACTCCCACCTCCGCCCCAGACAGCTGTGATCCAGACCCTCTGCCCATCTCTGTTCCTCCCGAGGCTCCGCCTCCTACCACCTCCTACAACTATTACAACAGCACCCCCTGCCTGCCTCCTTACACTGCCTATGACCTTCAGGTAACAATCATACCAACAAACGTTGTCATCATTGCACAGTATGCTGTGGCAAAAATAAATATACAAAAATATCAGTCCATTTAGTGTGAATCTAGTGTTTTAATGCTGGAATAATGAGATAATTTTAACGGTTTCTCTAGTTAGGGCTAATATGTGTTACTGGCAAGTCATAATGCTCTGTGACACTCATAGAGCTCACTAAGGATAAATGTGCCCTAAGGGGGGAAATAATTCAAATTAAAATCAGCATTTTAACTGATTTGCTGGGCCTGTTTTCCTCTTGTCTGTCCCTGTAGGCGTCCAGCATGTTCCCAGACTCGTCAGGGTTGTCTGATGACTCCCAGTCTGGGGCAAGCTCTCTGTGGCCTACCCAGATCCCTCCCAGCTACTCCCCCCCATACTATCCCCCTGATGACAAGCCCCCGCCATACAGCCCCTAATTAACCTGCTGTTGGGAAGAGGAGAACCTTCTCCCTACTGACCATTTGTAAAAATCCACCCACCCCCCTCTCCTTTGAGTGACTTACCTGGCCAAGGCAATGGGCCCATCAGGATCCAGGGTCCTCCGAGTCTGGCTAGTCCTGAAATATGAACCACAACCCTGACCCTCTACCCCCCACCACCTCCACCACTCACTGTCAACATCATACTGAGGACATTTGTGGACCTTTAGTAACTTTCACTGTATCCAGGCTGTGTGGGGCCTCCTCCCTGCACTGTGACTCTGCTGAACCAGCGTAGTCTGAGTTTCTCTGTGTATCACGGGGTTTGAAGGGGGAGAGGGAAAGGCTGTGACTGTGTGCAGCTGCAGGGGAGATTTTTTTGCAGGAAAAGGTGGAAGTGGTGAAAGATCACTTTCTGAGGTGGGATTTCCAACGGCACGCTGGCGATGGACACCGTGATCTGCAGCTTGGGGAGGGAGGGGGGGGGAGCAGCAGCCTTTCAACAGTCTGCAGCCTCCCCAAGCCATGCTGGAAGCACCTATGAGGCCTCTCGGTGACACCCAAGACTGTTCACAGATCTGCCTTAACATCCGTCAGCTTCCACGGCAGCGTCACCCGAGCTGGACCGGACCGGACCAGACCGGACCGCAGTTCGGCTGGAGAGCCTCGGATGCCTCTCTGCGACTGTCACTTCCTTTCTGCCTAAACTTCATATCTGAAGGCTTTCTGTGCAAAGGGCCTGTCTCCTGCGTACTGTTTGTACTGTCTTTTCATAAACACTGGTGCAAACACAAGTCTTGTTCCTTGTTGTAACAAATGCCTTTAGATTCCCCCTCTGTAGTTTCTCCATACCAAGACTATTTAAATAGTTCAAGATTACTTTTGGTTTTTTGATATTATTTCAGTTTTGATGTGTGTGTTCGATTGGTCCAGACAGTTTTTGTTTGTGATGCAGGATATTTTCAGATACTTACAAAAATTGCTGATGACATGCAGGCTTTACGTTTGCAAGGATCGGGGCATTCATGGATCATGGTAAAAAGAAAAAAAATACACTTCAGCTTGTACACTGACGTTTCCAGAAGCTGTACCTAGCAGTGGATAAAGTTTTAGCATTCGCAATTATAACCTCCTAGGACCCAGCAATTCATTGTTGTCCCCTACAGGGGACATTAGTCTCTGGTCGTAATCCCAAGAACCATACATTCCACATACTGTGCTGAAACCTGCACTGCAAGGGACATTCAATAAAAAAGAAAATGATATTTGTGAAAATATTTTCACTACATGTTCTTGTCATCCAAGATGTGTTGTAAAAAAATGAAATGCTTTTTTTCTGCCAGGTCTTAGGGGGATAAACAGTAAAGTAAAAATGAGTTTTTTATATTGTGCCAATACCTCTCAGTTCTCAAGCAATGCCATGCTCTCCTCTCCCCAGGCCTCCTGTAGTAATGCTGATATAAAAACGCTGTGCCACAGTTTCTTGAGTGCAAGTGGGGTTACCATAGAATATAGGTCATCGTAGACCACTAGATACAAAAGTAGAACATCCCTCAAAAAAGAAAGAATTGCCAAGATATTTAGAAAACATAATATTGTGAAGAATACTTGAATAATATGCACACATACAAATTCTGGAGGCACAACATGACTGTGTTAGCAGCTGTAAAATGTATTTTCTTACATAGGAACCCCTGAAGACCCCAATGGCTGTAAGTGTAAAGCTGACACATTGCCAGAGTAAACTTAATCACACCTAAAAACTGTCTGGGTCTATAAAAATCATGCATTAAAGCAAATAATATTCAAAACTCAAGAAAATTAACTATCCCTTTAATATTAGTAGTTGAATACCTGCCTTCTCTATTAACCTCCAAAGCAGGTAGTTTTATGGTGCATAGCACAGACTTTTCAACTCAAATGATTCTGTGTCCTTCCTTTGAAGAACCCAATCACTGTACTCTAATTTATTGTATTCACTTGACAGTTAATCAAAATACAGAGTTCATGTGTTCATGCTGCCACACACTCTTCACAAAATTATATTTTAATTGTAATAAAAATGTGAGTCGTCATTGAGGCATATTTATACCTATCAAATATACCTATCAAATACTTTTTGCACTTCAGGTACCACAGATATATGTTTTATTGTAATTTCTTCTGAAAGCTATGGCAATGGTATTCTCTGAATTATAATCTTTTGTTATAATTGTTAGTTGGGTAGCAACAATATGGAAGCATGAATTCATTTTGGTAGAAGGCCATTTTGTGCTGATCAATGTTAGTTACCCATGTTATATTGTACTGCCATACCAAACCACTGGAATCTGATGGAATGTAAAGTCTTCCTGAATTATACTGCAGACACTAGGATTTCCTAGTCAGATCATCTGATACACAATGATGTAATGTACTGGTGTTTCATAAATTAAAGCAAAACAAAATAATTCAATTTTCTTAAAGAAATTATTAACGAAGGTTTTAACAGTATATAGGCTAAGTGCAATGTGATGTCACTTCCCTAATGGGTGAAGTATGGTGATACAACCCCCAGACTGTATAAACATTTAATCAAATTAAAACCTATGTAAAAATTTATAACAAATGCTGGCAGGATAATTAGCTGTCAATTTTTCTTTATTAACATGGCTTACAAATGTAAGCCATTTTATTTAAACAGGAAGATTTTGTGCACAATTTTTCATAGAAATAAGTTTGTATTTTTTCTGCAATTCTTTTTAAAAATCAGTCTGGTAATTCAGGAAGAGGTTTTTGCGTATTCTAAGTTCGAAAGAGAAAACCAAGTCTCGTTACCATTGATGATAAAAAATGTAAACCTCAGTTTGAAGAGAAGGATCTGGAAATATGTTTAATTTCAACAGTGTATACAATGAAATGCGAGCACAGAAAGGTTGATTAAAAATCAAACATGGTACCAAACCATGTTAAGATAGCACCATTGATATAATAGCTCTTGACACCCAGCCCACCTCAGCAGTGTGACTTTTAGCCAAATGAATAAAAATATGGCTGTTTTAATCATCCGTACTTCAACTATGAACAAAATTAGATGATTTCACTGAATTGTGGCAGCCATCTTGTTTACAATTTTTTTAACAGGTCTTGCAAGTCATCTGTGACTAACTGACCAAGCAGTTGGTGAAGCACATCTAAAATGTTGCTTTTTTATAATCAAAAACAATGGAGCATGGAGAAGAATTACTTCAAGATTTCATTCTTTTAATGCTTTTTCAAAGCAGTGTTCATCTCACTATTGTGGAGCAAAATACCAGCACTGCAAAACCCAAGTGAGTGGGTGATGCAGCCCCCAATATATTTCTGGGTACTTACCAGAGCTTTCTATTTGTTGAGTCTGTTTACTTTCTAGGTTTATAGGCATAATGTGACGGAACTGCAATAATCCTAACACTAACAAGTGTTTACTTCTGCATTGCCCAAAAAGTAAAGCTATAAAAGACTGGATCTCAATTTTTCTAAAACATACCTGGCCTCTTAATGACCAGCAAAAAGCGAGTATTGTGTTCTGCGTGTCCCAATCACGCACAATCATGGCTATATATTAACTTATAAACATTATAGCTTTGAAACATATTCAGTAAAAAAACCCAAATATAATGGTTGGTTCCTGTGGCATATGCTAAATATTATGCTGGGACCTAAATGCGCATTCCTCTTTAGTTGCCCATGTCTCTAGTCTAGTGTTCATCCTTACCTGGCCAATTTCTTCTCAGCTTTCCTTGGCTAAAGTCACACCATGGCTTGGTGAATGAAAAAAAAGCATATATATACGTTTTAATGTTCTATTAAAAAAGGAGGGTCAATATACTCCTTACCTTGTTGCAAAGGCCTGATGCAAATAATTAATCCCATAAAACAGTTTTCAGTTTCAGAAACAGAAACATTAGCGCCATAAACTTTTATTTCCATTTTGTATAGCACTAAGACCTAATAAATAAGTTTTAAAACAAAGTAAACAAATGTTAAAATGAAAAAGAGGTCTTTAGTACAATTATTTACACAACACGCAGTTGTTAATGTCTTCAAAAACCATAAAAGCTAAAACTGCTTTTATTCTCCAACATATTGAGACAGAGAATGACTACCTGCATAATATATATATTTTTAAAAAAACAGTCAAATATGCCTTCTACTGAAAAAATGCAAAGCAGCTACACACAGACAAGACAAAATTAGAAAAAAAAAACAAAAAGAACATTAAAATCACAATTCCTGCACTAGGTGCTGCCCCAAAACAGCACTGACATTCTGAATACAGACATAAAAGTTATTTGAATGACAGATTTCCTGTTTTGCACTATGAGGCAAAAGGTCTAACACTCAGCACCACCTAAGTACAGTACAGTAAGTACAGTAAGTGTATTTTAGCATCTTGGAACAGTACAAACGGGAGTCATTTAAAAAGAGAGGATGATATATGGCCAGCATATAAAAAACAGTAATATTCCATACATCTAGAGGTGTTCAGTCATGGTTTAGTTGTTTCAAGAAAGGCAGCATTTTTCAATTGCCCATTTTATATGCAATATCCCACCACTATGTTTTGCCAAGTACAGCTATAGAGGACTACTGCTGAATATAAAATTAAATATTTACTTTTCAATGGATGAAGTTCAATTTTTTTCCATCAAAAATGACAAATGCAGCAATTGCAGTTCCTCTCTTGGAAATTGCACCATGTGCCATTCAAACTTTAAGTGTGGTGAAAATGTAATAATGATTAGCTTATAAAGCACCTCTGACAAAGAACCTGGTGTTTGGACCTTTGAACAAAACCTTTGGACCTTTGTATTAACCAGTTCTGTAACACTGAAAATAATAGTTAATTCATGGACAGCATGACTGGATATCACTAGTGATATTGTTCACATCAGGTCATTAGTTAGTAGCACCTCCTTCTTGCCTATGAATCTTTTCTCTAAAATGTTTTCAGGTCTTGCTCTGCACAATACTATGAAAATGTGCTATTTAGCCATGTCTGTCAATCATCATACAATCAGTACAAATTCAGTACCAACACTTACTTAATAAGCTTGATTTTACAAAGTAATTCTGAAATCTGTATAGTGCTCATACACTATACACTGTAGTTCTATATACACTGAATCTCATGTACAGCTTGAGGTTGTGTTCTGCAAAATGACACAATAATTCATAATAGGTCCTTTGTATCATAACAATACAAAGTCATGACCACTCACAGAAAAATAAAATAGGTATACAACAGTCTATTCATGGCCAATATCAGGTGAGCATTTCTCCCATGTCTTTGGTGGAGGTTTGTGTTTCTGTAATCATTTCATTCTTTCTACAGATACCCTACCACATCTCAGACCAATCTTCACTCTAAATTGTGTAAAAAACAGAATAAATGGGATTCTAAGTACTTTAATGTCCATCTTCAGTGATTTAAATGGAACACAGTGTTGTGGATGCTCTGAGAGGGTCTTACCTAAGTGCTGATAATTCGTTTATATTTTTTTTTTTCTGTATGCTATGTGTCCAGAAATATGATGATATATGATATTACGGGACAGCAAGCAACTTTCAAACATATAGAGACAATACATCACCGAATGACAAGATTTTACTAAAAATTTGTAAAAGCCAACCAATGCCAAGGACCACTAAGTTTGTGCTGATGTACATGGGAGCTTCCTACATACACACAACTAGTTTAAAACAACAGCTACACTGTAAGGTATAGAAATCCATCCTGGACCCTTGAACACCACACAAAGGGGAAACCCTGCTTAGAAGGCACAATTCCCAGCAGTTAACCCTCAAAATTCAATAGGTCTCTCGTACACCAAACTCAAACTTTGATGAGCCCTTGGCAGGATTCACACTGTTCTCTGGGTGCTGGGTGAGTGCCTCTGGCTGGCTGTGCACCCCAGGCAGGCTGCGTGAAACGGGTGAGCCGTGCGCCCTTGGTGGGCCATGTGCTCCTGGCGAGCCCTGTACAATCGGCGGGCAGTGGGCGACAGGCGGGCCATGGGCACCAGGTGAGCCACGTGCTCCTTGTGAGCCGTGTGTAATTGGCGGGCCGTGTGCAACAGGGGAGCCAAGTGCAACCGGTGGGCCGTGTGCAACGGGCGAGCCATGTGCTCCTGGTGGGCCATGCATGATCGGTGGGCCGTGTGCAACAGGTGAACCATGCGCTCCAGGTGGGCCGTGTGCAACAGGCGAACCATGCGCTCCAGGGGGGCCGTGTGCAACAGGCGAACCATGCGCTCCAGATGGGCCGTGTGCAACAGGCGAACCATGCGCTCCAGGTGGGCCATGTGCAACAGGCGAACCATGCACACCAGGGGGGCCGTGTGCAACAGGCGAACCATGCACACCAGGGGGGCCGTGTGCAACAGGCGAACCATGCGCTCCAGGTGGGCCATGTGCAACAGGTGAACCATGCACACCAGGGGGGCCATGTGCAACAGGCGAACCATGCACACCAGGGGGGCCGTGTGCAACAGGCGAACTATGAGCTCCAGGTGGGCCGTGTGCAACAGGTGAACCATGCGATCCAGGAGGACCGTGTACAACAGGTGAACCATGAGCTCCAGGTGGGCCGTGTGCAACAGGCGAACCATGCGCTCCTGGGGGGCCGTGTGCAATAGGCGACCCATGCACTCCAGGGGGGCCGTGTGCAACAGGTGAGCCAAGCACTCCAGGTGGGCCGTGTGCAACAGGTGAGCCATGCACTCCAGGTGGGCCGTGTGCAACAGGTGAGCCATGCACTCCAGGTGGGCCATGTGCAACAGGTGAGCTAAGCACTCTAGGTGGGCCGTGTGCAACAGGCGAACCATGCGCTCCAGGTGCGCCGTGTGCAACAGGCGACCCCTGTGCAAGCGGTTGGGCATGTGCTCCTAGTGGACCATGTGGAACTGGCTGGCTATGCCCAACAGGCTGGCCACGTGTTCCTGTAGAGCCATGCGCAACAGGCTGGGCACATGGTCCCTGAGGGCCATGTGCAACTGGTTGGCCACGTACTCCTGGCTCTACAAAAAGATCATCCCAGTTGACCGGCTTGCCCTGGCTGGAAGGGTGAGGCCCCTGACCCGCCATGGGCCCCTTTGAAGGGTCCACATGGTAGACCATCCCATCCTCCTTGATGATCGGGATTCCCCCAGAGCCATCGGTGACGTACGAGTATGGCTTGAACTGCAGGGTCTTACAGGGCAGGAGGCGGTACAGGTTGTTGTTGGTGTCATCTTTCTCCTTCCTGCCAGAGGGGTCCTGGTTGTGGACCTGCTTGCAGTGGGAGGAGAGCAGCTGGTAGTTGATAAAAAACTCATTGCACAGCAGGCACTGATAACGGCGCTCACCCGTGTGGTAAACCTCGTGCTTGGTCCTGTACTCTGCAAGGGCGAAGACTTTGTCACAGTAATGGCAGGGATACTTCTTCTCCCAGGAGTGGGTGTTGAAGTGACGCCTCAGGCTAGTCAAGCACACATAGGGACGCTTGCAGATGATGCACACATAAAAGGTCTTCCCATCCATGATCAGCTCGTAGTGGTCGTCTTGTTCAACCTTCGCCTTCTTCTTGCTCGAAGCCCCCCGGGGTGAGTGTGGAGACGCATCTGGACTGAAAGAAGGGGGCACTTGGGCCTTCCTCGCCCTGCTGGCTTTTGAATCACCTTCACCTGGGTCCTCTTTTACAGGAACAATATCATAGGTGTTCTCCCCAATGTTGGCATAGACCTTGCAGCCAGTAGACAAGGAATCAATTTCTGATGCCTTGTCTAATGTTATTGTCTTTTTTAGCCCAGTGAGAGATTGAGGGCTGCCAAGGCTTGCCCCATTGTTGCTGCTGCTAACTGACCCAACATCCGATTGATTGTTTTTGAAATCCACTGATTGGGTTGTTGCCTTTTCCAAAACTGCCATCTCCTTCTTCTGGACCGCCAACATCTGTTGATTTTCTTTTGGCAGGGAGCTGCTGGGGGATTTGGTGGGGGAAAGGTTAAGCTGCGCTGGGGTAGCTGGTGTGTTGCACAGGGAGGAATGCGCAGGTGACTGGTGCATACTGGCATTAGCAACTGGAGACTCTGCAGGGGTGGGCAGTGAGCTTGAGTCAAGCTGGGCATCTGAGGACCTACTGTGGAGAGGTTGATTATTTCCCTCCACTTTTTTAGAGGAACATGCATTGCTGTCATCCTTCTCTTTTATTACACCTTCACTGGGTTCAGAACTTTTAATTTTCTTTTCATTGGATGCAACCGCCCCTGAAGATCCATCCTCATCAATCACTTCACAGGACCTGGAGATTTGGGGTGTGTTGCCAGGATCTCTTTTGTTTTGGGATGCTTGTTTGGAGATGAATAGAACATCACCTTTGTCCAGGTCATTGCCCTGATCAAACTCTTCTGCATACAGTGAAAATGCTTCAGTTATAATAGACGTGCACCCTGATCCAGGCACCTGGCTGATGACATCATTATTTTGTAGGGCATCCTTGCATTTCACACGCTCCTCCCCGGACTCTTTTGATAAACCAGGCAGTCCCTTGACTTGGGAGAGCGGCACATGCAGATTAGCGAAGAATTTCACACCCAAGGCCTGGCCTGCAGTAATGAGCTCTTCAAGCAAGTCAGAGGGAATGCGGACGATCTTAGAACTGTAGATGTAATTCAGGATTACATCAAAGATCTCCGCCCTGACAAAATCCAGCTCTATCACCTGTCCAGCAGCACAGAACACCTGGTGAAAATAAGAGCTGGATCCTGACAGGATGTTCCTGTGGGCTCTGAATTTGCGGTCATTTATAATTATGGTGACATCACAGAACAATCCAACATTCCGCTGTTCGTTTATAGACTTCAGTAATGACCCTGAATACAGTGCATCAGTCGCAGAAATCAGCTTTAAGCTCGACATCCCTACAGAAAAAAAGCAAAAGAAACATAAGAATTTATTGACAAAAAATCCATTCAATATTTTTAAATCATGCAAGAATAAGGCACAGTTTACCTTTAAACAAATTGAGATGGCGAGCTAAAAAAAAAAAAACTAGATGAACGTATAAATGAAGGCAGATGCACAATTACATAATACCTGCCATAAATGTTCGTTGTTAAACGAAAATAGACAATGCACAATAAATCTTAAAGGGAGTAAATGCATTCTGGCATGGGTGACATCGCGACAGTAACCTAATGATGGATTGTTAAGTAAAATATAGCATTTCTAGAATGCACTGCAGTATTTCCGCGTTAACGCAACCACCTAATTTCAGTGTTAACACAAACAGTGGGAAAGCTTCTTTCTGCCTCGTATTAAAATACAAATACCCTGTGCTGCACAACAGAATTGGTCAACTTCAGCTGCAGTAATGCTATCTACCGAACAGGTGGTCATTCGGAAACCATAAATAAATAAATAATTCCCAGGAAAACCTTCGAACAAATATTATTTAAAATGCAGGTCGTGTGCCCAAGTTAGTCCTTACTTTATATCTACGTTATCGAGGCAGGGGATAAATTCTTTTGTTTTGTTTATGATGTCGGTAGCTAGCGAGCTAACGTTAGCTCACTTGCTACAGATGCAAGTGCTACCTTTCTAATATTAATCAATTAGATTATCAGGGCAATCGAAAATCTTTTCTATATTTTTATCAAAACACACCTTAACACAACCTGTGAACGTTTGTGTCGGCCACTAAAAAATCATGCCTGAAAAACGACAATTCTCAAGTTAGTAAGAGGCCTACGGTATAAAGCCTCGTAAGCTAACTGGCTAGCGTGTCTTCAACCCGTCAGGGTTTGCTTGCTGGCAACACAAAGTTCAGCAACCAAGCGATCTACCTTGTCAGTTCTTTGAAAGTGTATATGGACGCCTGAGGCAGCTGTGCTGCAAAGTACTGCTTTTATATATAGGTAGCTAGCTAAAAAAATATATATTTAAAATAATTACTAAGAGTGACGAGCAACAGCAGTGCGAATATACTGGCTAGCTAACTAGCCATGTAAACGGAAAAAAGAAAACCGTTTTCTCAATGAACCCTCCTTCCTGGTCCACGGAGGGTTGTGGCCTTATTTGCAGCGAACTGATCTTTTAAATTAAGGCTAATCAATACACCAAATCAATTTGTGCAAATGATGATATAAACCGCGAATGCGTTATTTACCTGCAAAGCCAAGCAGTATGCCCTTGCTTTATATTTCCAATATATCGCCAGACAACAAAACGCCGCACTCCCTTTTCCTGCTGAAACGACCTGCTAGTTAATCGCATGACCAACAGGAGTCGCAACCCGATAATTTCCTTTGAATCGCGTGTTTTCAGTGTACTCGCCCCTTGCATTGTACCGTTAGCTTAGCGTGAACAGTGTAGTTTTGGCTAACTAGCAGTGCTCCATTGCGAATTTGTACGTTTTAATCTATCTAATATCAATACCTACCGCGCTACACAATCGGCTGCATACTACTTCACTAATCGCTGGCTAACACGTTAACTAAGCCATTTCAACCAGCTAGTTTAGACTAACCTTAGCTGTCAAAACGGCGTATGGCAAAAAATTCTAGCTAGCAAGCTTGGTGAAAATGTGAGTTAGCTATATATAGCGTCAAGTTAGGTAACAACTGGTGAATATTTCATTGCTGTTCTAATGAACGGATTTTTTGTTGTTGAAATTTTGAGATGTTACATAACACGTAACGTTATGTAATATAACCACTGAAATTAATTGTTCAAAACGTACACGTTTTATATTCGACAAGGAACTACTGAAAAGTTGCTTGATGCTCGGAGGTCCGTTTACGTCAGCCCACACACGCAAGAGGAAGTATGTGCAGTTCTGGAAATCCCACTTGTCTTTTTAGAGCGGCCTTGTTTTTCCAAAACAAATATCCTTACTGAGTGAAAAGATCGAGTCGCTAATTTGCCACGACGGATTGTATGTGCCTAAAGTGTCTGCGTTCTTCATCCAGCAGTAGCTAAGTTAGCTAGCTACATAACTAAACAAACACAAATCATGCCTTCCGTCGATCGGTCAATGAGTCGGAGCCCCGAGCCTAGACATGTCCACAGACGAAGTGGTCGATCCCGGAGTCGTGACTTGAGTCCAGCGGACCGACCAAACAAAAAACACGATGGAAGTTCCATCAACGATCGACTTCTGCGATTATGCGATTCCAAGGCGGGACAAGGCACTGGTGTTTATAGGAGGAATAACCAGAGTCGTTCTAGGTCCAGATCCAGGTCCAGGGATAGAGCAACCAGCACGAGCCGAAGGAATGAGAGACACGGCCATGCATCTCGTTTTGCGCAATATGACAGACAGGATAATTCCTACTGGCATGCGAGAGAAGATCCCTTTATGGCCAGGTAAGAAGCTAGCAAAATAGACTGACACGAAGTACAAACGAGAACTGGCTGACTAATCAAATATTGACAGATCACTATTTAAAAGTCTGAATATGTTTTCATCCACCCTTATTCACGGTCAACTTGCTGGAACGGCAGAATGCACACGCATTTGTTACCAGCACAGATCCGTTGTTCTCTTCATCTAGCACTTATGCTCTGCCTGTATTGTCATCTTGCTGTTGTAGCTCTTTATCATGTCTCTTGAAATCCTGCCTCACTTTTAGTTTGACTTGCTATAACTCTACTGAGGTAGCGTATGCTAACTCTGTGAACTTGACTTGATGTGCTTGGCTATGGATAACTGATAATATAATGGGATTTGTACCTCATCGGACCTGTGTATGTAGTATTTCCAATGACCTTCGATATGCACTTGCTGTACGGCGATTTGGATAAAAGCGTCTGCCAAATAAAATGTAATGTAAAATCCAGATTACTCCCTGTTTAATCCATCGTAATCACAATTTCCGCATTTTCCTGCTTGTCCTGTGCAATATAATAAAATGTATCCATAAACTGTATCTATTTGTTCTCAACTTAAGACGGCTACAAGAACGAGAGAAAATTGGGGAATTGGGCTCACCTGAAGTGTGGAGCTATTCGCCAAGAGTAAGAGATCCAGAGTAAGTGAATTTCAATGTTGAATCGTAACGCTACCATATACATGAATAAAGTGGTCAGTGTTGGTCTGCTCTTTTTCTCTGACCTGTTGCATACAGTGCAGTGTCACTAAGGTGTGTAACAAAGGTTTGACAAATACTTGTTTATAACATCACTCTCATTTCTTTAAGTTCTGATGAGCATACCCCTGTGGAGGAAGATGTGAATAAAGGCAAATCAAGTTCAAGTTCTGAAGGTAAAATCCCTTGACTGCAATAGTGATACATTTTTGACAAACCTTAATTCATGGGACGGCCATTGTTTGCCCAGTCTTCACTACAAATGAGAGGGGTGTGAATTAGCAGTATGAACATGGTGCTGCTAAAACATAAAGGTATAATGTAACATGTATAAACACTTTGACTAGCATTTGAACACACATGAGTTTGATCTTATGTGCAGAAGAAAAGAAGAAGAAACACAAGAAGAAAAAACGTAAGAAGAAGCACAGAAAGCATTCAGAGGACAGTGAATCTGACAGCGACTCTGAGGGTAAGGATATCCCAGCATACATCACTTTAGAGGCACAAACGTAACGTAGTGATAACAAAAAGAATGGGTTGGATTTGTTTATCACCTTTCATATGATCACAGAGCACTTTACACTGAAGAGAGCAAACTCACTTCATCCACCCATCTGTGCTTGTGTCTAGCTAATATCATTTCTGTTTTTTGTGTTTTTGTTTTATAGAGGAAGAAGTTAAGAAGAAGGAAAAGAAGAAGAAGAAAAAAAAGTAACTTGTGGTCATGTTCCCTCTTACCGCCTGTCTCTCAAATTCCTGTAAAGACATTTAGATCACTGATGGCCTAACTCATGTCCTGTAGGAAGAAGTCAAAGAAGAAGAAGAGCAAGAAGAACCGTAAACAGTCCAGTGATTCAAGCAGTGACCAAAGTGAGCAGGAGGAGGACCCAAGTGGAGAGCTGTGGGTAGAGAGAGTGTGTGATGGTCCACAGATTGTGGGCCCCGAGGTTCCCCTCACCCATCTGTCCCAGGAAGGCAGGCTTACAGAGTGGGTACATTTCTGGTCTTTATTCACTGTGTGTGTGTGTGTGTGTGTGTGATAGCAAGTAATCCATTATGAGTTCATGGTCTTATTTTTTCATTTTTACTGCTTCTAGATATGAGAGCTATTCCTGACATCACTTTCTACCACATTAGCCCAAGAGTTGGGTTGGACTGATGCGGTGGAAAATTCAGTGCCACTTGCAAACAAAGTGTAACCGGTTTTTGGTACTGTTGGCCTTTGCATTACACAGTGATAAATGCTGATGTGTTGCTTCTTTATTTCAGTTTTGGACATGCACTGTTGCCAGGTGAAGGTGCAGCCATGGCTGAGTATGTGAAAGCTGGCAAACGTATCCCTAGAAGAGGTGAAATTGGGCTGACCAGCGATGAGATTGCTGACTTTGAGAAGTCTGGCTTTGTGATGAGTGGTAGCAGGTAAGAAGGCAAAACCACAAACAGTGGGGTGTCAGATTTGGTTCTGTTAGGGATCACTTAATTAACTTAAGGTGTACTGCTCTGACACATTTTGTGTTACTGTGAATTAATAAGTGATGTAAATGATGAATTAACCCTTTAAGGTGTAAGATCACATGTGATTAGAATGTTCTTTTGAAATTCTAATGCTGATGTAACATTTATTACTGGTAATGGAGAGCAATGTTCTAAAAAGAGTTCTAAAACACTAACTTAGAATTTTGAAAAAGCATTCCAAAACCGTACTCGTCAAAGGGTTAAAATGGCTGATTTCTCTAGCCTTTATTGACTACCCTTTGTAGACATAGCCAGGCAGATTTTTGCACTCAGCTTTGCTTCTCTCAACTGCAAATGTTCAAGGCTTAATATTTACTTTAGTATTTCTCTTATGCATGATGTTTAATCTGTCTTTTAGAAAATTAATATATCCCCTCCATTCAGAGCACGTGCAACAATTCACTGATCTACACACTTTTTGGGTGGAATGGTAGTGTACAATGATGATGAGATTGTCACGCCCATCTCATCTGCTCTAAAGATTTGTGAATATGACAGTTACTCTGAACTGATGCCTGTGATCAGAGCGGTCTCCTTGTTGTGCCGTTTCTTGAATCTGCAACCATCGCTTGTGGGAGTTCAAACATGCTGTGTTTAAACATTTGCATTTGGAGAATTAACAGTGGGAGAGACAACTGCTCATAGTTTATTGAGTAGACATCTCTCTGGAGTCTGTTTAAAACCCATTTGTAATCCTTCACATTATTTATGATTCTTGATTCTCTCCCCCTTAGGCACCGGCGCATGGAGGCTGTGCGTCTGAGGAAGGAAAACCAGATCTATAGTGCAGACGAGAAGAGAGCGTTGGCGTCTTTTAATCTGGAGGAGCGCAGGAAGAGGGAGACCAAGATCCTGTCCAGTTTCCGTGAGATGGTGTACAGGAAAACTAAAGGCGGTGACAAGCCATAGACCATACAACCCAACTTTAAATATTAAATATGTGAATTTGGGATTCAAGGTTTTGACAAAAATATTTTTTGGACATGGAATATATGTTTTTTAAGCTTTGTTCATGTTATGAAATTTCTGAAGTATCTTGATACTTTTGTAAACTTTTTTTGTGAACTAAGGTGTTAGGTTTGTATTACATTTGTAATTTTAATGACAATAATCCAATTCTAAACTTGGTAAATGAGGTCAAATTAAAATTGTGTAAACTGCTTAAGCTATTTCAAAATCGCATGGAGACCATTGTATATAATTCTGCTTATTAAAATGATTAAAAGCAAGCTTCTGTAATTATCACTTTGCACCAATGGGCTGTTTGAACACATCTCAGTATTGTTCCTTTATTTTGAAGAACATTCAGGCTTTTAAGTGTTTTAGTCTTCAGTAGTGTTAAAATTGGCACACGCCGAGCTCTGTATCTGTAGTTTTTTCAAAAATAAATTTTCCAAATGAGTTCTAAAAATACATGTTACAAAACTGCCCATTATTTATACATTTCTTTGAAAGCAAACTATTCAATATTAGGTGAGGCATGGTTGATTTTTGGTAGTTTTAAGCAACATCTTTTTTAAATTCATGGGGATACGATTTATAATCTGGCTCAGAAATTGTGATACTTGGGTCAGTCAAAAGGGGTCATGAGGGGTCAAAGAAGTTCGATAGGAAATTTCAAAATAAAACTGAAAAATAAAATGTAGCCAAGCATATGATTAAGTGTCATTAACCATACTTGGACTCATACTATCACTGGCAACTTGTGAAAAAGCTGTTCCAAATACTAATATGAATTGAAATCTCAATTGCTGTTTACTATCTTATTACATACAAAACATGGGGTTTGAAACCTGAATAAATAAATCATGTCCATTTTTATTTTGTAGGCCTATGATCATACAGAAACCAATCCATGGTTTTCATGAAACAGAGTTTACTTCATCCTGTATTTTATATCCTCATTTGGGATATGGATCTCTGTTGGCTCTGCTCTGATTCTGCTCTGTCAGCTGATCCCTTCCTGGGTCAAGTGTCAAAGGTGGAAGCAGACGGCAGCCATGGTGGTCATTGCTAGGAACTAAGGTGAGAAATAGACCATACATATCAAGGAACAGGAATGATCTTTTAAAGTATACCAGTTTAATTTTAATCGTTATGGGTTAAATCTAGCAAAGATGAAATAGATAATATCGTCAGTTGACAATAAACTATCCCTTCAATATAAATTTTGTATCTGAACCTAGAACTATTATCTTATAATGTCTTGGAGAAATTAAATAATTTTGAAAGCATGACTAAAGTCCACCCATTCACATGGATGGCCATATGAAGCATACAGGCAGAGGTAATACTTATTGCAAACAAAGAGAAGCACAATGCACCTGTCTGTCCTTTTCAAGCCATGTAAACATGCTGTGGCTACACACCATGTTTTTTGTATACTTACTGTAATATGTGGATATTCACAATGCTATATATTTACAGTAATCCTTCAATATTATTTTGTCCATAGTTTGTAAATTTTCTGATTTCTCTAAGCATGTTAAGATAAAAATCTTTTTAGCTTGTTAATGAATCTCGTTTTACTGTATGGCTGGAAAATAAAAATCTAAATGCCTTTAGCCTGTTGTAAAAGCTAAATTAATATTGACATTGCCACATTGGCCATGTGGCTGCGAACTTCATTTAATTTACTGCATGGTCACGGTTCCACTGCTGCACAAAGAGAAAGCCCCTAGAGTTAGACCAGGGCTGCCCAACCTTGTTCCCGGAGATCTACTTTCCTGTAGGTTTACACTCCAACCCTAACTATGTGCACAGAGCTGCTCAGTAGAATCAGGCATGAAAAATTTGTGTTGAAATGAAAATCTACAGGACAGTAGATATCCAGGAACAGGGCTGGGCAGCCCTGAGTTAAGATGCTTACCTGTGACAAAGACTGACCCATGCATTGTCATCTCAGGGGTGCAAGAGGAGCTCTTCCGGCTAGACAGGAAACTGGAGCAAGTGTCCATGTCAGAGCTGTCCCTGGGAAATCGAGCTGCAGGGTTCATGCTAGGGGATTTGGAGGGTGCGCAGCCCATTATGCCTGTCGTTGCTGTTCTGCATTTGAGGCTACAGAGCTTATGTCTCCTCCCACAGCAGACCTCTGAAGCAAATGTTAAAGCACGTGCATGTGTTTGCACTTGGATGTTTTGCCTACATCACGTTTGATCTCTCCACCTGTTGGAGCTTAACCAAATGCATTTGGTCGTTCTGCAGTACATGCCACTTCAAATACCCGGACTGTGAATCCACTGGAATGGCTGGTCGGTTTTAAGGCTGTGACATCGTCTGCCAATTCAGGAGAGCAGCCCAGCAGACACACCCGCCATAATGCATACACCTAAATTTAATTTAAACCCCTTAAGTAAGGCAAAACTGGGGGCCCACACTTTCTTTGTATTTTGGAAATCCAGAGATGACATGAATCATGGTGAAGACAGTGTTTTTATCATGGCAAGGATCTAGTGAACAAAATCCACAGTAATTTTAGTCCAGAAAACATACTAACTCAGATAAGTGTCAATAGAATATCCATTGTTTACTTAGCAATTCTCCAGAGGAATTAGCACTTGTCCGTTTCGCCATTACAAACACGCCGAAAGTATTGTGTTGGGGACAGCAGGGCAAAATGTAACATACTTTTTAAGTGGTTGCATCGATCTTGAACAACGTACTTCAGGTTAAACCACTGAACTGTATAAGGTCATCGGGTTAAATGAGCAGAATTACCCCTTTTTGTTACCAACGGAGGAAGATTTATATTTTGAGAGACACTGCCAAAAGTCTGTATGTAATTGTAAACAGTCTTTTAGTGACTGATAGATCGCATAGCTTTGATATAGCATGCTAGCGTGCTGGGATTGCTAGCCAGGCAGAAGTGCAGACACTTCTGCACGGTTAAACCTAACGGGGTGTTTCATTCATGCCCCAAATGACCAAAAGCAGTATGCAACTAGGGGAGACCTGGGCGGGTTAGCACAGGGTTTGGTGTAACACACGGCTATTTTCTGGTCATTTGATGGTCAGTCATAAAAATTTAACATCAAAATATTTGTTTTCTTGAACTCCAGTCATGTATCATGTTAAAACATCTGAAGAAATTACTCTTTTTTTGTGGGGCAAACATGAGGCCCTTGCGATTTCTATAATTACTTCAGACGTTTGCAAGATTTTATTCTTACAGATGTACTGCATCTCTGCTTTTGAGCTGCATTACCATGTGCAAAATAGTTGTGTAGCTAAAACAGGTATGTATTCAACTATGAATATTTATTTTCAGTGACTTGAAATTGAATGAACTTAAAACAAATATAAACAATTCTCAATCCTTTAATACATTTAATGTAAAATAAATCATCAATTCAAGGTCCAAATCTTGACAGGAAGTCTGGTATCTTCAGTTTATGTTTTCTAATCCCTAAAAAGAACAGAAAAAGTTCTAATGTTAGACCAGTCTCATAACAACAACCTTCAGGATCCAATTCACTCAAGGACAATTATTTTTAGACATTAAAGAATAAAACCTTTTTGTATATGCGTTGGATTTTTACCTTGGGTGCGGAATGTTTTCCATCTCCAAACAGTCGTCTGTCTCTATCCAGCAGGTAATAGTGGTACGGAACCCGTGCAATGCTGTTTGACTGAAAATAAACGGATGGTTAGTGGATTTTCAACGTTTTGGCCATCTGGCTAGCTGTATCCCATACCATTGCAACAGATGCAGCTCGTTATCAACTCTCAACTAGTTAACCTAAGAAATTCTGCGTTAGCTAGCTAACCAACGGGGTTAACAACAGTAGGACAGTGGTTAAAGTCTGACATTTGCTAGTCACTTCGCTGCAGCCTCCTGCTTTTACAGACCAATATTAATAGCCAGTCCTAACCAGACAGTTACGGTGATGAAAATAAACCATTAATCGGCGTTCATGACCCTTCACATAACACAACAGAGCGAAACATACGCTACGTTAGCTTTATAGTTAGCCGATAAACGTGATATGAACTATAACTAGTGTCCATACCCTGTCTTATTAGAAACCCAACTATTACGGTAGAATTTGGTCTATTTAGAAGCTTGCTTATAATGGTCTGTACACAGTTTCAAAGAAGCCATACACAGCTTAACAGCATATCTAAATTAACGTCAGACAGATAATCAACGTTAAACACTGTTTACAACAGTTAAACGATTTGCTAGCTAGCTAGCCTAAGCCTCCAGTTAAAAGAAGAGGTCACTACAGTCGGCTCCCTCTACCAAGGTACTCACACTTTTTTTATTTGTAAATTTCTGGATGTGAATCGTGGCGATACCAGGAATCATAAGACAGACAGCCATTACAGCAAAACCGGGCAATATTTCATACCACATGGTCGTCGGCCACGGGTATTTTCAAAGTAATAAAGGCAAGTTTTTATCAAAAATTCGATTTATCCTCCGTCCTAAAAGCTTTGACGGTCATTCGCCTACTTCCGGTGAAAAGAGTAGTGTTTTCGAAGCAACGAGAACACCAAAAGGCTGATATAACCAAATAGCGCCATCTATCTAGTTTTGATGTTCTGCATTGTGATTACAATATTGTCGTTTTTACTCCTGTTTTTACTACAATATGACAATGCATATAGTAGTTTGTTAGGTGTGTTATTAGTCTAATAGCAATTATTCTGCAATTAATGATGCTGGGTTATGGTATTACCATATGCTCCATATAAAGCAAACTGCAGCACTCTTAAAATGTAGAAATTTTGAAATATAACACTAGATTTATTTAGGGAAGAGCAGATATTCTACTATAGTTCTACAATTATTTTGCGTACTTACAACTACGAAGACGTGCTGCTAGATTGTCTAGGCCTGCGTATTCCAAATAAACATTAGCTGTTTCACAGCTCTCGTTTTTTATCGCGTTATCTTATGACACACTAATAACCAATCAACGATTACCCTCGGTGTTGCTCGACTAACAGAAAAGAAACCCTGAATATACAAAAAAAAGTTCAGAGCTGCGTTCGTACTTCGGATGATCTTACTAAAAACATCATTTTAAAATGAAAGAGGACAAGGAGAATGCCCGTCCGAGGGAGAAGAAAGTGGAGATAAAATGTGAAGAAAACGAGAAGCAAGAAAAGCCTAGTAAAGAGAAGAAGGAAGCGATGACAAAGGTAACGAGCTGTGCGAGCGAGAAGGGGATGGGCAGGCCTGTCTCGGATTCATCACGATAGCACACTTGCTAAAATAGCTAGCCGTCTAATGTAGCCGTAAATTAAGCCTGTATTTTTAAAATTCAGACAGTGCAGTTAAACTATCCGAGATAGGCATGTAGTTCATAGAACAATTCGTCATTTTAAGTGACATTTAACAGAAAATGTAGGGCGACATTTAGCTGACGTTAGCTTATTACGAAAATTATCAGCAGCTAGTTGACTATCAAGCTAAAAAAGAAACATCGATGTTGGCTTTAAGGTGGTTTGATAGAGAAGTTGATCACATTAACAACAACGTTAATATGTACAGTTTTGAAGTACGCCTGACGTTACACGGAGGAACAACAATATTTAATAATATTGAAGAAACCTACTCCGATCACTGACACTGGTGTAACTTATAAATAGAGTTAGTACATTTTGTTATGTTCAAGAACACAATAGAACCACATTTAATGAAGTCAGTGAGATTAAAAGTGCACTTGTTACAATTTTCTTGTCTGAGATATTTTCCATCTTCAATAATTCATCCATTACAGATAGTGGTCCGCCGTCTCCCACCCAGTCTAACTAAAGAGGAGCTAGAGGAGCAACTTCAGCCCCTTCCCGAGGTTGACTACCTGGAATTCTTCTCGAATGATACCAGGTGACTTAAAGCACAGTTACACAAACTGTAAAATCAGTCTTTTTTGGGGGAAAATGAATGCTACAAAAAAAAAAAAAAAAACAGGATGCACTGTAGACAACTGATAATTTTTTTTACCTTCACAGCCTGTTCCCCCACCTGTTCTCCAGGGCTTATATAAATTTCAAGAACCAAGAGGATATTGTCCTTTTCAGAGACCGGTTTGATGGATATGTTTTCATAGATAACAGAGGTATGTCCTGCTCTATTGGTTGTGACGTTCGTGGTCTGCCTGTTTCATGCTGTGGAAAATTAACAGCAGATTTGTTTTATGAATGTTCTTTGTCGATTACCTGATATGGTGGGAACAGTGCCTACAGACGGTGCAAATGTCAAAGAAATCTGTGCAGAATTGTTTGTTGCTTGGCAAAGTTAGGTTTTAATTTCTGTCTAATAAATAGTATATTAACCCAAATTATTTTTGGACCAGGGCAGGAATATCCAGCCATTGTTGAGTTTGCACCTTTTCAAAAGATTGCCAAAAAGAAGAGTAAGAAGAAAGATGCGAAAGCTGGCACTATTGACGAAGGTAATTACAAAGGCACAGTTCTGTTTTGTTTTTATTGCTAACCTAGAGCAAATTACTGTGATTAAAATACAAGTATGTATTTTTTTCCTTGTGTTTGTAAGATGCTGACTACAAGAAATTTTTGGAACATTATAATGGAGATGACGAAAAATTGACATCTACTCCTGAAACGCTGCTGGAAGAAATCGAGGCTAAAACAAAAGAGTTAGTTGGTATGTAAATGACAGAATGTTTTACTTTTGTACCTTAGAAGTAATGTATTCATCTGCTATTTGTGTGTGTATCAAAGTAAGTCAAGTTTGAGGTACTGGTATAGGGAAGTATGTATCATATATATATATATATATATATATATATAAGAGGTAATTTGTTTCATTTTTAACTTGTTGGTTTTATTTTTATTTTTTTTCCAGCAAAAAAAACAACTCCTCTCTTGGACTTCCTTAAAAACAAACAGGTAAATGTTTATCCTCTGGTGGGGGTTGCTTTTTTTAGCTGTACATACTGTGTGTACTCATACTGTGCGTTTGGTCTTTCAGCGAATCAGAGAGGAGAAAAAAGAGGAGAGGAGACGAAGGGAATTGGAGCGTAAGCGACTGAGGGACGAGGAGCGCCGCAAGTGGCGGGAGGAGGACAGGAGGAAGCGCAAGGAGGCAGAGAAGCTGAAAAAAGGAGAGAAAAACCACGAGAAAGACGGAGAAAAATCTAAGGAAGAGCCAAAGATTAAGGTATTGGTCTGTGACAGGTTTGGAATCCCAGCCAGAGATTGTTTGATGTCTGTGTACAGGATTCTTATTCAACTTCACTGAAATGTCAATGCACATTTTAAGACTTTTAAACCTGGTCATATTGGTTAACAATAAACTTTTTCTCTATCTACTTTTTTCTGAATTTTGATTTTGCACCAAATTTGAGGGACCTCAAATTTAGCTCAGTGGAGTGGAATCCTACTTTTTCATCATTCAGTGTTCACGTATTTAAAAATAATTCAACTCAACTACACTTTGCAAAATGGTGCTTCTTGTTCTGCCTGTGTTCAGCTCTTGAAGAAGCCAGAGAAAGGGGATGATGTGGACTCCGATAAGCCCAAAGATAAGGCGAAGAAAACCGAAAAGGACAAGCTGAAGGATGACAAGGCTCTGGGCGGTACCGACTCAAAGAAGCGGCAGAACAACGAAAACCGTGAGGATAGGGGAAGGAAGTGAGTTTCTTGATTTGGTTTGTTTCTAACTGATTTTTAAGCTGAGATGGGAAACAGACCTGCTCAAAAATGGTACTCATTCATTGGTTATTGTTTGCTTGGAGCAGGATTGAGGACGATGGCCGGAAGGAGCACAGAGATCGGGACGTGGAACGGGAGAGGGATCGGGATCGGGATCGCGACCGGGACAGGGACAGGGACAGGGAGCGGCGTCAGAAAGAGAAGGAGCGCCTGAGGAGACAGGACGATGAACGACGGAGGAGGAGGGATCGTCACGATGGGGAGAACTACCGGAAACGAGACGAGGATGGAAAGAAGGAGAAAGACCGTGTCTGGGAGAAGAGAAAGAATGAGAATGTGGGAGACCCCCCCGGTCATGGTGATAAACCCGAGAAGCCCACCAAAGACGAGAAGAAGGAAGATAGTGCCAAAAGAGACCGTGTACGAAACAAGGTCAGCTTTCTTAATCCTGGTTCAGGCCAAATCTGCGGCAGCAGACAAGATCTTTAATTGTTAATTTAAAATATTACAATGTTGCGGGGTAAAGACAGTCCGCATCAAACAACCACTTTACAAATGGACTGTTTCCATAACAGCAGATTATCTGTTGGTAGAGTTAGTAACTGAACCTGAGATTTGACATATTATATTGAATCCTTAAGACCCCAGCAGCAAGTCGACATTTTAAAACTCACACACTGATTTCTCCTTAAAAAGTTGTAAAACCTTCAGCCGATGTTTCTTTATCTGAATCGGCCTTCAGCCGGTCTTGTGTAGAGTGTTAATTTTGCACTATACGTTTTGTAGCTTTAACTTGTTTGACTTCACATGGGTGTGTTTGTGCATATTAGGATCGCCCCGCCATCCAGCTGTACCAGCCAGGAGCCAGAAGCCGCAACCGAGGAGGAGACCTTCCGGCCGCAGAAAGGAAGCCGGAGAGCGAGGCCAAGTGTCCGCGAGAGAAAGCAGAGGACTGATTTAAACAAACGAGAGGAAGTAGACGAGAGATGAGCGAGGACCGTGGGGGGTCAGCGCAAACTCGCAAGAGGATGTGCCTCAGGTCGGCCGGGGCCGGGCCACGCCTCACTCTCCCTCTTCTCCCTCCACGACATACGTGCCTGTGTCTCCCTCCAGTGCCTGTACCAGCCCCAGTTTTAGCCCCTGCTTCTGAGAGAAGCAAGGGAAATGTTTCACTATCCAAATGTCAGCTCAGAAATGGGGCTCGCTATGAGAGGCCAAAGCTCATTGGACCAAGTGAACCGAAAGTGACCTTACAGAGGACACGGAGCCAAACATATGCTGTACTATGCAGTAGAGTAGCTGTGGTTCATGTAATGCATTTGGAAGGCCTGCTCCTTCGTAAGTAATGCCTACACACTGTGCCCAAAGGAGGTACATATATAAAGCTCCTCTGCCTTTTTCGAGTGTGAAGGCTCCCTACGGCGATATCCTGTTCTTCCTTACCTGGTCTGTTTCTTCAGTCTTTCAAAAGCAGTGTATATGTGAGTTAAGTTCACCTTTACTGTCATGTATGTTGTTCATTTCTGTGGTCCCAAAGCATGTCTGCGTAGTTCCGTTCCTATCAAAAGGAGCATTTCTTTGGTCAAGCTGTTTGGTTCTGGTTCTGATGTAGAGCGAATGTAGCGCTAATGATGTGCACGAGGCTGAATTGTGTGCTACTGCAGCTTACAAGCTTAATAATGTACATTGTAGGGGACATCTTCTGCTCCCCAAAACTGCTTGTGTGAAATGAAAGATGTGTGAAATAAAGTACGTTTGTATAACCTGTTTCGCCATTGGAAACATGCTGTCCATTCTGTAAACTAAACTGAAAAGATATCAACAAGATACAATATCAGAGAAGATGCAAGTTGCACAGGGGGCAGTGGCAAGATTGAATTTGGTCTTCTGTTGGAGGCTATGGTTCTGTGCCTTTTTTTCACTGCAAGGTTGGTTCAAGTATTCCCTGATGTTCAGTTTGTACATTTCCACACATGGAATGATTCAGAAATGACTGCTTTTCTGATCACCCTGACCACTCTTTTTACATGACCAAGCTGCACATAAGCTGTCATTGTGTAGTGCAACCACATAGAAGCAGAATTTGCAATTGAATTAAGCCTAAATAGATTGTGTGGGATACTGTATTAAGTAATGGTACTGTTCACATTGATTGACTAAGCACAGCCTTACTTTACATTCAGTTGTGTACATTGAACATTGAATATATTTCTTTAATGTAGCAACCATATAAATGGATTCAGCGGTATACAAGGAATTGTGTAATAAAAATGTCAGTGTTTTAAACAGTTTTTCAACACTTTCCAATGTTATTGATACAATATGATGTTTTGGAGGCATCTGACATTTACCTGTTTAAGAAAATGCATTAAAATGGCTGCACATGCCAGCTGAAGAGCTGAAGCAGTATGGTGTTCTCCAGCCTGATGGGCATGAAGTTAAATGTCACAGCCTGGCCACAATCACTCGCACTAATTGTTCAGTTAATTAACTGGTGGGGAAAGAAAGCCAGGGATGGATTTGGATTTGAGTCATGTCCTAGGATCTTAGCACTTTGACACAATCATGCAGCTTGTGGGGAAGCAGCTGTCAGGTCTGCAATTCATACATGCTTACAGGTTAATGAATAGCCAGGAAAGTTTTAACTGGGAGTATATAAGTGAGTACATGCTGTAGCCAAGACAACAAAATGAATGTCGTAAAGTGTTATGATGTATATATATCAAAGGCCAGTTGATGTGGTTTATGAGTGTTGAGGCTAAATGTGTCACAGTAGTTTACTGTATTATCTGTTGGCTTTATTAAATAATGAATACATTTTTCCTTTGGTTCAATGCAAGCTCCATTTATAGTAATCTGTTAAATTTCATGTTATTTGTTTTAAAATAAACAGAATACATATATAAATAACATAAAATTGTTTTGAACTGTACATCTCTGTATCATCTCAACCTATCTCTTACCAGGTTAATTTGCTTACAGTGTCACCTGCTATACTCTGTAATATCTAGATGTTTCACTGTCTACGTTTGTCTGGCTGTTCATATGTAGCTACAGACAGATCTTGAGTAAATGTTGATCTATTTATCTGCATTATCTGTCTACCCTTACAACAATAAAGCAGATATAGCCTGCTTTAACTTGTTTGCCAAGAAGAGCCTTCTTTTCACTGCTGACAATGTGCATTCCCATTAAATTGATTGTAAATAGATACTGTAGGCTTCTGTGATGTCCATAGAACTATGAGTCACAAGTGGCCTCTGAGCCAGAGGATGGTCTGTGGGCTGTGAGGTCACACATGATGTCACAATAATGCACAGGTGATATATATTATGTGCTGACATACTTTAATCATTACCCTCAATTCTATGAAAGAAGGTTGGATCCCTTTGAAGAAAATAATTTGCAGGATATTTTTGAACTTCTGACTATGGTACTTACAGTATAGTGAGTTCTTTTAGTAATCCATATTCTTGTTATTTTTAATTAATCAGAAACAACATTCTATCTATTTATATTTATCTCTTGTCTATCAAATCTATCTCTTATAGAGCATGGGCAACTAGTTAGGTAATTTAATGTGGTACTCCTCTCAATGCTGGCTATAAGGATCCAGAGACTGTGGATTTTCTAATATGTATCCTATTTACTTGAACCTATGCATATCAATGAGTTATCAAATTGTTAACAAATTTTTTACCTTCTCTTTTTTTTGACTGGCTCAGAAATGTGTCTCTGTTTTGATCAATCACAAGTCTACTTAAGTGTTGTTGCCAGTGATGTACATTGCATTAATATCATATTATCATAGATGTTCTGTAATGTATTTCTAGTCTAGGCCATTCATCTTGAAAATATATCCAAAGAACACATCTTAATAAAGAAATGTTAATTGATCTATGGTATGAGTGGCCACTTTGGCCTAGCTAGTTATTTTCAAGTGTGTATTACAGGTGATATGTATTGATATATGTCATGTGCATTACTCTCAGGACCATTATGAAAGCAAGTTATCAGAGCTGTTTGCAGAAATTTCCAGGATATGTTCGAAATTCTGGGTGTGGTACTGCAGTTTGGTAAGTTCCATTGGCATCCATTATGCTTATGATATTTTGTCAGTGTTTACAGTTAATTGTTTTCATCTAACTCACTGTCCACACCCCTTTAAACACAAGCAAAACATGAGATATAGAACATAGAATATCTACCTCTTGGAGGCCTATCATACATGCATGGGCTCCCTCTTCCACTTCCTCACTCCTCTCTCCTTTGTCTTAATTTATCTAATTTCCTTACTTTTACCATCTTCTTTCCTGCTAATCCCTTATCTTTTTCATCCCCCTTCTCCTCACTTTAGCCTCCCCCCACCCCATTGTGTTTAAAATGACATAAGTCTCAAGCTTTGTTGTTGAATTTCCTTCTGTAGTATCATAAAACAACTCTCGGCTCTTATTCCAGTACTCCTCTATACAACTACCCCCTCTTTCTATCATCGCTTACCTTTCGCTTATTTCTTACACTTGTTCATGCCTGTCCTTATCCATTTAAACCTCGGCGTCTCTACCTGATCGTGTCTGTGGTACTTTTTGCGTCCACTGGGTGGCGTGAACGTAATCTCACAATTTCAACCATACCATTTCCCAGAGTTCTCTCTTTTCAACTACCGCCATTGTGGAGACAGGACGGTAAATTCATAATGGTGAGAAAATATCGTTTATCATCCTCGTGTATACATATTTAAGTCCTTGAATTGATTGTATTAACAGCAAAATTAGTTGTTAACTCAAATTTTGCTGCAAGAATTGAATGGCTTGGACGTACTTATCAAAAAGAAATATATTCCCGGTGCTGCTAACCAGATAGTAGCCGCTTTGCTGCGAGTTGATGCAGACTTTTTGGGGACGATTTGGTGTTCTTCGATATATAAATGAGTAACGTGGTGGAAATGCTTGTCTTTGACAGTCCTTGGATTGTCGCAATGTATTACCTGTTCAGATTGTGGATACATAACTAACGTTGTAATTCGATGTGGATCTGTAAGTACGTGCGAGCTAGCTATACCAGTTAAGGTTTATGAATCAAGCGCGAATTACATGTATTCTTGCTCTTCCAGTCTTCCCACAAGACTTTCAGGATCAAACGCTTTCTAGCGAAGAAGCAGAAACAGAACCGACCTATCCCACAGTGGATCAGAATGAAGACTGGCAACAAAATCAGGTATCTAGTTTAAAGCTGGTTAGTTTACGGAAAGCCATGTTCTGCTACTAGCTGGTTAGCTAACTTATTGTTTAACTATTTAGGGACCGTGGAAACCTAAATAATTTAGCCGACTAGGTTAGCTACCTTGTGAGCTCGCGCACCTGATTGTCTTGAGCTTGCGCCTGGTCGGTTTAAATGGTTTAGTTTCTATGCTTTGGTCCAGCAGGTTGCAATTACAGTGCTTCATTCTGTGGGAGTACTGCCATTATCCTGCTAACAGTAACCTGCTGCCGTGGAGTAACAACCTCCTCAGAGTTCCCATATGATGAGGATGCTCTGTGGCAGTGACATAAGGATACGCATGCTATTTTATTTAACCTTATAGACCGCTACCTTTATTTCTGGGTGCAGAGCACCATGTCTGTTTTCTGTTTTGGGAGAGGTGCATATGCATCCCTGTCTAGTTTCCATTCTTTATGGGAAAGGCTGGTAATATGTCCAGGCAGATATTCAGGCCTGTTATTTTTGTGTGCTTTATTGGCCAATTTTTCCAAACTGCTCAAATTTCATGTACAATATATACATTTTTTCATCATATATCATTTGCTTATTTCTTATCGCACTGTAAATGGTTAAATATGCACTTCCCTGGTTCTATTCCTATATTCTGGAATTTCAAGAACTTTCTCAAATTGGAAACTGAAGAGTGGATGCATTTTTTTTTACCTGCTCAAAATATACTCCATAAGGAAGAAACATGTAACAATGTGTCTATCACTCTTAGTGGTTATTTCAACATAATTTAAAGAGCTGAGGGGGTGTGGACAGGAAAAAAGTATACTGGAGTATATTTCTTAACTCACAGGTACAACTCCAAGAGAAGGCACTGGAGGAGGACCAAACTGGGCTTGTAACTGCTTCCCTTCTATCCTCACAAGCTCCCACAGTCTTAGCCTTATTCATGATGACATCCTCTGGGCCCAGACTAGAAGAGACCATGACATGGACTGGCAGTCTCTCCTTTTTTGTACAGATACTCTGCTCATCTCTGTATGTGAACAATAAAAATGGGTGAAATGAAGTGGTGAAATTGGAATTTTTTTTTTCTTCTGGCTATGGTAATAGTTTTTAAATATAGCTTCATGCACTGTTAATACGGAAATCCACTTTGATTTTAGAAAGCAAGCTCAGTTTCTTTCATAGAAATTTAATGGATTCATCTACAGATGAGTGCATCACCAGTGTAACACATAAAAAATTTATACAAGAACCATTACTGGCCCTCAGCTTGTCTGATTGTTTGGCTTGGACTGCAGCTTTCGGAGTCAAAACTGGCTTGTGCTTGGAGGCCTGTTTCTTGCAGATGTCTGCATCATTCAAGCTTTATAAAATGTACCTTAAAGTTTAATTTTCATGCTTTTCGCACTCAAGATTATCCAGAATCAATTATTATATTGTGTTTGGAGTCACTTTATTTGCCTCACTGTTGTAACAGAATCTAGAGTACTTTCAGAATGATACTATCATTCTTTGCTTGATTTAAAGAACAGTGTAGTGATGTGAAATCACTTGGACAGTGGCCTGGGGGTTCTTCACAAGATCTGATTCACAGAAGTACTGAGAGAAGCAGAAGTGTTGTAGATCTGAAAAATGAAAGTTTATTTAGGATAGGTCACAGGACTTGTCCTCCCCCCCTGCAGTCAAGTAGTCCTGTTGAGCCTGATTGTGAGCGACTCAAGAGCTGATCTCACCTTGTTCTACCTTTGATTAAAGTGCTGTGCCTCAGGTTTGGGCTTGCTGGTATAAAGTGGTCTTGCTAAGCAGGTAATGTCAAAACTTAAAGCCTGATTAAATTAAGAAATCTTCCTTGTGTATGAATTTCTTAAGAATGATGATGTATTTGTTATTCTTTTGAAAGCAGGATTCAGAACAGGCCAGACACCAGAGATTATCAATCGTAATCGAAGGACATCGTCGGCAATACATTTCACTACAGTGGCTTTCACTTAATTCAATGGTTGTCTACACTTCGCAGTTGCCTTCGTGTTTGTTTAGGTGTGGTTATGGTGTTGTTTGAATTCCCCCTTTGAAAACCTGTCTTGCAGGGTGTTCAGATTTGAATAGAGTGTGTTTTGAGTTTCAGTATTGGACTACAAACTTGAGATCCAAAGTAGACCTACAGTGAATAGTTAAAATAGGTTTTCACTGATATTTTCAAAAAAATAAAAATAAAAAAAGCAGTAGCCAAATGAAGAAAAAAAACTGGATAATTATAATATACAAAACGTTTTGTTACAATAAAGTGCATATTCTACCATTAAAAAAGGAATAACAACGTGGTTGTTTGGGATAAAACCACGAACACAGTGATCTGGCGTTTACAAAACACCCAACAGGCAAACTACTCTCACAAATGCGGTATTGAAGGAAACCCACACGTTTTCGCGTAGCTTGTTAGACTTGTCTATAGGCCTATTCAAATATATTTTAATGTCTTAATTGGCTACCTCCAATCTGACCAAGCATCGGTGTTCGTATCCTCTTAGGAGTCAGTGCCCATAGGGTTTCTCATGCTGCTGTTGACAAAATGTATTACCGGTGACAGGAACTTTCTGAAAGACCCAAACATCGAACGGTTATTTCTCCTTACAAACGAGTCTACCTCGACCTCCTCTCCTTTAGCGTCACTGTTGGAGTTTTGTGCAGCACTCCCGCTGTTGGCATTGTGATACCCAACTGTCCCATGCTCATACTCGTCCTTCCCGTCCAATAGCTCCCTCATCTCCGCAGGGGCGTTGGTCTTCAGGTACTGCCACGCTCTTCTGCCACTGTAATCCATGACCTCCACATCGGCACCAAACGCGCCGACCAAAATTTTAATCACCATGTACTGACCGTGCATCGCAGCCACGTGAAGGGGGGTGAGGCCTCCGCTTGCTTTTAAGTTTACATTCACTGGGAACCCCTCCCTTTCAGCGTACTTGAACAGCTTTACCAGTGTTTCATCCCTGCCGTTCTTTGCTAGCCAGTGGACCACGGTGAAACCACTGACGAAATCCTTTCTAGTCAACAAACTGAAATCCTCTGAGAGATAATCCACTATGGTGTCAAAATTTCCATCCACAATCGACAGCATCCACGCATGCTCCATGGGGTCCAAAACCCAGAATGCGCTGCTGGTGTTGCTTTCTTCTGTGCTATAAGGTGCGTCGTGATCACAGTCTTTAGAAGATGCGCTGGATGAGAGTAATAGGCTTCCGAGACCACTGTGCAAACCGTTGTTTACAAGAAGGTCCTTTAAGTATTTCTTTCGCATGGCGGGAGTAATGGAGCCCTTCTCTGTTACTTCCCCTAATAGTTTTTGCGAAACACTGTAAGTGTTCAGCGCACCGATGGAGCAGGGCTCACTTATCTCCGGTTGCCTTCGCAGCCTCGACCGGCGTATCGAAGCTTGATGAGTCCCAACCCTAGACATACGGTCAGCGAGACTGACATAGTCTCCAGACGCCCTGCAGATTTCTGAAACGTGGGAGTCTTTTCCACTGGCATTCGCTGTATCGCGTCCAGATTCCTCCTCCTCAACCATCGGCGATGCTGCTCCGCCCAAATGGGAATTCAAATGAGCGGTAGAGCTGATCCTATCTGACAGCTCTGGGATGCTAGAGCTGTCATACATGTTTGGTCGTTTCCTTTGTAGTCTTCTCCTCGTTTCCCTACTGATGTTGTCCTGCTGATAACGCGTGCCTAATTTTGTAGGCTATCGCACACAAAGAAGTTGTTCCAAGAGCGCAAATCGTTAGGATCCCGTTTGTTTCACTTTGGAGAGAAACAAAGCCCAGTCAGAGATTATAGGTAGCCCCACATTTGACTAAATTTATCATATTCAAATCAGTAGCCTAGCCTATCAAACTTTTAACAAAAACGACTGTCTCCATTCAGGCCTATCATAAACAGCTGTACAAGACTGCATATAAAATATCCTGGGACATTTAAATTCGTTTCTTTCCCAACAGCTTTTTGCCATTTTCCAGTATAGGCTATTAACACTTTAAATCGTACCCAACTGTCTTTCCGACGTCTGTAATCTCAGTTTTCAAGACTCTGATTTAACATTTAAGCAACAGGTCTATGGCTAGCTCTCAATAATAAGTTGATAGCCCTACCATATTTTAATTGTTCGATCTTGTCAACTGTAATGATATTCCACTTTGAGTCTCTATCTTACATTACCACTGTGTGTTCCACGAAGAGAATAAAATTAGACAAACTCGTTCATTCTACATTAAAACACCACCAACTCGCAGAAACATAATCTTCTACAGCTCGAGCTGTAGATAAGTTTATAAACAGAAGAAAATGTTTTCCCCCACGTCATACCTAAGGGTATGATTTTTTATTCTCACCTGTAAAGCTGTGCGACGTTCCGTGATGAGCGTATAACGCACATTCCTTTGCATTCGTCGGTAGTTTGCCATAGAGACTAGATTACACTACAATCCGGCTTTTAAAAATAGTATTCCATCTGATGAAATGGTGTATAAAAGACACATATGTAAATGTTTTAAAAATAGACTGAAAACTAATTTCCGCTCTAAAATGCGACCGTCTCTGGCAGTTCAGTTTCTCTTTTCTCTTCTTCCCTCCTCCTTGCCCCCACTCAAGTTACTAATACAAAGTTCAACTTTAATCCCTATCAACTGTATGAAAACCCGCGGGACATGTGATTGCATTATACTCATTGTTAAAGGAAACGTGTAGGAGTGAGAAAAAAAACACCTCAACAGTACCTACTCAGGGTCTCTTTTAATATGTAATGTATTAACGAAGATTCCGTTGTGCCAGCTGGAGCGAAAATATATTTGGCCCAGCAGACAGAAGTAATGCAACTTCCTCCCTCTAGAGCAAATATTTATTTTATGTTTCAAGCTGCTTGTAACTAGTTCACATGGAAAACAGGGTTTGATTTTTCGTTTCCTGGTTGCAAAGCTTGACTTTATTATGATAGGCTGAATTGGATAAGTTATAGACAGAATTAGAAAACTGTATTATAATTTAGTATTCTTCTATCAGATTGTGTAATCTTTGTACCATGGAATACTCTGTCCCACAAGTACAACAGGGGTGCAAGTGTTGTTGCAAGAGCAAAATTATGAACATCTGGGCTGAGTTAAACTTTTATTACCAGAATAGTAACTGAGTGGTAAATGGATATTGCATCATTTGCCTATACTATTTTAGACACACACACAGGGCTGTGCAGAGACCTTTTGAGGAGAAAGTGCTCAAAGTGAGAAAAAGGCAAACCAACCTAGAAAAACAGTTTTATGGAACTCATTTATTATACAGAATATGTATACTGTATACACTGAACAAGTATATAAACATGTAAAGTTTTGGTCCCATGTTTCATGAGCTGAAATAAAAGATCACTGAACTTTTCCATGTGCACAAAAAGTTTATTTCTCTATAGTTCTGTGCACAAGTTTGTTTAAATCCCTGTTAGAGAGCAATTCTCCTTTGCCAAGACAATCCGTCTACCTGACAGGTGTGGCCTACGAAGACACTGATTAAACAGCAAGATTGCTACACGGGTGCACCTTGTCCTGGGGACAATAAAAGGCTACTGTAAAATGTGCAGTTTTGTCACACAACACAGTGCCTCAAGCTTTGAGGTAGCACACATTAGGCATGCTGACCGCAGGAATGTCCACCGGAGCTGTTGCCCGAGAATTGAGTGTTAACTTCTCTAACACAAGCCGCCTCCAACGTTGTTTCTGTGATTTTGGCAGTACGTCCAACCAGCCTTACAGCTGCAAGACCATGTGTAACTAGCTTCTTCACCTGCAAGACTGTCTGAGACCAGCCACTCAAACAGCTGAGCAAACTGTTGATTTGCACATCCCAAGAATTTCTGCACAAACTGTCAGAAACCATCTCAGGGAAGCTCATCCATGTGCTCGTCATTCTCGCTATGGTCTTGACCTGACTGCAGCTTGCCGTCGTAACTGACATGAGTGCGCAAATGCTCACCTTCGATGGCCATTGGCATGCTGGAGAAGTATCCTTTTCACGGATTAATTCTGATTTCAACTTCACCAGGCAGATGGCCGACAATGTGTATGCCGTTGAGTGGGTGAGCTGTCTGCTGATGTCAGTGTTGTGAACAGAGTGCTCCATGGTGGCAGTGGTATGGTATGAGCATAAACAACAGACAACGAGCTAGTACAATTTATTGATGGCATTTTGAATGCACATAGATACCATGATAACATCCTGAGGTCCATTGTCATGCCATTCATTCACCAATATCACATGTTTCAGCATGATAATGGCAGGGCCCATGTTGTAAGGCTCTGTACACTATTCCTGGATGCTGAAAACATCCCTGTTCTCCCTGTGGCCTGCATACTCACCTGACATGTCACTCACTGAGCATGTTTGGGGTGCTCCGGATTGGTATGTACAACAGCACGTTCCAGTTTTTGCCATAACCAGCAACTTCGTACATTCCACCAGCCAAGCTAAACAACCTGATTAACTCTATGCAAGGGAGACGTGTCACATTGAACGAGGCAAAGGGTGGCCACTCCAGACACTGACTGATTTTTCACTTGCAGTTTTTTATATATATTACTGTATTTCTTCTGAAATGACCAATTACTTGTATCATTTTTGGAATGAATCAACCTGCTATTACAACATTTAACAAGAACTAAAAGTCTGTAGATAAGCTCGTCTTGGAATTGTATTCATCAAAATGTATGATAACATGCACAGCACAATAAATTAGCTATCCAAATGACCCATAGGTCAAATAATTTGGACAGGTTTGTCTCCAGCAAACAGAAACACTGTGGGCAAGTCTGTTCCACTGGCAGTGGTTTCAGCGTAAGAGAAAAATGTCCTGTTAGTATCAGCATTCTTATGTTCTTTTGACCATGTGACCAGTCTGTTATGTTCTGACATGTATTGCTGCTTTTGGGAGTTCTATTGGAGCACTTTATTTCACTTGCAAGGTTTTGGGGATGGTAAATGTGTGCTGAATATCAATATGTCTTTCTGTATTTACTATTTAAGTTATTTATTGTTTCTAATTCAGCATTTTCCCAAACAGACGGAATTCAAACTTATTTCTGGGGTGTCTGATTTCTCAGGCCAAAAAATTGGTTGGGTTCATTTCATTCATTTATTTAAGACAGATGCGCTAAAATTTCAGCTAGCCTAGATAATTATCAGAACCCTTGAAAAAAGAATACAATTGTCTATTCATGCTTTAATTAAAATTGTTTGACATTAGTTTAAGCAAATGGGAAGTAAAAAAAACAAAAAAACGAATTAGCCTATGCCATGAATGTGAACATAAAGATATGGTTTCCAATTTTTTTTTCTTTTGAAAATCTGTTTATCGTAAGAATATCATCATAATTACCTTTAAATACAAAGATAGATCCCATTGAATCGAACATGTTACGTAACATGTAGGCTATTTATTCCCTATGCTAAATTGCTGTCGGCGAGCGCTACTTTATCTTCGTATTTGTACAAATGAGCTTTTCTTGCTCTTTTACTTATAGAATGAACCATATGGCAAAACACGAGGGGTGAGATAGTGTAAAACTGCCTAATTAAATGTTAACCTTCAATCACTTCTTGAATTAGAAAGATGACACATAATACTAGAAGTAGAACATTAGATTTTATTGATTCGTGTAATTACATCGATATTCTTTCACGTGGACCTACGTCTTTTTCACATGACATGGTACAATCCCCGGTGTACGGTTTTTTCTCTGTTCCCCTCGATGCGGAGAGCTGTGCCTGTCTTCTGTTTCCTGTTTAGGTCTCGATTGAGAAGCTGACCATGGCGGCCACTGAGATAGCACGGCAAGCGGTGAGTAGGCTACTTGGTCGTTTTATGAGAAGAACCGAGTCCGAACAATGTACGCGACTATAATTTGTGCGTGGATGTATGTAATACTAGAAATAGCTCCAACGGTTTTGTTCTGTATTCGTAAAATCTCCTCAGCACCTTAAATGAATGCACAATATTACAGATTTTTAAAAACAACATCAAAAAACAACAGTAACCATTTGGTTTGGGAAAATCTATATTTATTTTGATTTTATGTATTTGTTGGGACCATTTATTTTCACGGTTTCGAGTCAACATGCTAGCCACACTTGGAGTAGGCTTGCTACATCATTTTAGCTTTGTAACGGATTCAATTTTTCTGCTATAGCTGCCATTAAACAGCAGATATTCGGTTTAGCGCTAGCGAATTTTCAGGAATGGTGCAGTGCGCGTTTTAGTGCGTATACCCTTCTAAATGCCATCTGTGACTAGCTAACTGCATGATAATGTGTTTATGGTCGTCGGGACGGCCGGTGTTAGATTCCGTTATTGCATTGTTCTGGTCCTGTCAGTCAGTTCCGTTAGCCTACTGGGCGTTGTCTATATAGAATTGGGCAAGAACACTGTCATAAAGAATATCAAACGCGACTGTTTCTGTGAAATTAATATGTATATGTGCTTTTGTTCATACTTCCATAAAGTATAATATTTTGTTTGGTCATCATGATCTGGTATACCCGTGCAGGACATCTGCCCCTATGCGTCTGCCTTGAGAACAGTGGCACATTGTTGCAGTTCGTAAATGAAGTGTAGAATGCAGTGAAGTTTTGATGGACGTAGTCCAAACTTATGCTGTTGAGAATGTACCCAATGGGGATAAGTGGTGGAGCAACTCAAAATAATGTTCCTCCTGGGGCAGATGTGCCTTTGATCTCATGTAGGCAGAGCATTCGGTTCTGGAATGTTGCACACGCAGGCAGTCGAAGACGATGTTTGTGCGGTCAACACAAGTATTCCATCTGTTTGGCATGGCGCATTTTTTCTAATTAAACTCCGCTGTAAGTGCGTTTGTTCTCCAACAGGGTGCTATTGAAAGGCTTCCTCTCCCCCAGTTTTAAATTGCGGACTTGTTGGTTTGGCCGCCTGGGCTGTTTGCCTCACAAACATGGTTTCAGATACACACTCACTCCCACAGGCAAGGCTACTTACATGGCCACAGGGCTACCGCACAAAATTAATGTTCTTTCAGCGTATATGTTTGCTTAACTCTCTCTTTGCTTAACTTTACCAAAAATTGTGCAGTATATGGGTATTAACATAATTGTTTGATTATCACTTCCCTTAAAGTATGATCCTGTACCAACATATATTTACAGAAGAGAGTAACATGAAAACTCACGTAAAAACTGAGTTGTTTTTTTCCCTGAAGATTGTCAGTGAGGATTCCAAAGCACTAAATCAAGGATTGTATTTGTGGCGATGGGTATATTGCACGTCCTTCCCACAATATTTAAGGCTTCTTCACCTTTGGGTTGTTGTAGGCCTCTTTTGTTGGAAATCATGGCTTTGATTTTGCTAGTGTTGCTGCTGTTTTGTAGAAAGGATAACTTTGTTCTTCTGGGAATATGAAGGCACAGTGCATGAAACTTGTGATCTAAATTCCTTGATTTCCTACACAATTCCTCTTGTGACTTCCTAAAGACAGGCATTAATTCATTTCTTCTGTTGGTGTCATTATTTGATCTGATTTATTTTAATGAATGAGTAGATAATTAACTTTGGTGTTTTACGGCCAACAATAAGTGTGTAGATGTAGCATAACATTTAACTCAGAGCTCTGGTGAGTAGATTTAATATTTGCTCAGCTTTTTGTCCCTTGTCTTATGCAGTATGATTAGCAATGGTTGCTGTGTGGGAGGTGTTCCAAGCACAGGAAAAAAAGTGAATTGCATAATTTTATATTTCTGCTATGATAGTACAATGGTTTCCTCCCAGATGTACACCCAGACATTCACACACACACACAAACACACACATGTAGACCACAGTGATTATGGCATTGTAATTTTCTGTGTACAAAATCAGGGTTTAAGCAGAGTGCCTATTCAGCTGCAAATTTAAGAACTCAAACAGGAAACAGGAAGTCAGTTAAACAGATACTTGACCATTTTGTAGATTGTTGGATTGAATCACACTGAACGTAGAACTAAGAAAAATAAAGAAAACCATGTACTAAATAACAAATAGCCTATTATGCAGAATGGGCTAAAACATTGGGACTGTATATTTTCCAACCTGTCCAGGAACTACAAATGGACATGATCTGCTTAGCTATACCTAACACAGATCTTGTTTATTACTGTGATTGTACTAGTCAACTGAATGCTGCGAAACATAAATTAGGCCTAATGAATGAAAATGGAAAATAAAAATGGTAAAACATTGATTTTGGATTTGCTTTCCTTTACCCTATATTAGGCTATATCAGAATATTATCCTCGGAGAACAAAAATAACGTAGGCCTAGTTGGCATTGTAATCATCAAATTATGATCTGCTATGTTGTCATTATTTCATTCATACTGTACATTACCTAATGACAGTAGTGGCTGTGGATATTTGCAGTTAAGCTTTTAACTGATTGAACCTCTGATCCTGTTATAATCTGAATTAATGTCTTAATTGAGGGAGATTTATTTTTTTTCATTCTGGACAATTGAAACAGGATTTGGTGGAGAGCCAATGAGAAGTGGCCAGGATTGTGGGTAACAGTGACTGTGTTCTCTGCTTTTACAGGGAGAAGGCGCACGCTCAGTCCCGCTGTCAGGCCATGTGGGTTTTGACAGCATGCCTGACCAGCTGGTCAACAAATCTGTCAATCATGGCTTCTGCTTCAACATCCTCTGTGTGGGTGAGTCAGACGCCTCGCGTCAGAAGTCTTTTATCCGCTTTTATTCAGTTCCTAAAATTTCATTACATTTTCAGCTCTCATTCATTGTATTCAGCTCCTTTTACCCCACTCCCCATCCCCCACATCTCCCATTTCACAATTATTTAGTGTATTTGTTCAACCTGAATGGACAATCTCACCGTTAAATTTGAACAATCAGCTCTCTTTGTTATCTGTCTTGTAAGGTCAGGTTAGGGTTGGTCTTCTAGCCCTTTGCTTGGCCAGTGCAGTGTAAACACAGTTGCTGTGACGTCTGACACTGCTCTTCCCCTAAGTGGAATGCGTGTCATTCCCTGGGGGAGGCAGTGGGGGTGAGACCCAGCACAGACGCGACCCAGCACAGACGCGAGGCCTGTGCTGTGCGTGAGAAAGCCGGCACACACGGGTTCTGGGAACAGCGATCTGGCCACTTCCTCTTCCAAATCGCCCCAATAACTGTGATGAGACACAGCGGCCAGCGACGCTGACGTCGCCTTTTCACAATGAGCCCTGTGTCTTTGATCTCTGGAAATGAGTTGTTTGGTTTGTGTAAAATTAGGTCCTCATGTATTTCTTTGTGTCCGTTGCAAAGTGATTGAGTTTGGTAATGAGTAATTAATGGTCAGTTGATGGTTATGGTGAGCTTGCCTTTTTTTTGCTGATCCAAGTTTTTCACTACACTAAAAATTAAATCTGACTGGATTAATTCTAACAGTTTATCCCTGTATTTGGTGTGTAATTAGGCGGAGGTTTTGCCAGTGATTTTGACCAAATGTGAATACGTCTGTCTAGATCTCAAATAGTAAGATGTTGTCACTCAGTCTGTTTGAAAACCTTGCAATGGCAGATTATCAATTTGCTGGGTCAAGTAAAAAGGCAGTTGTTGCCAGTACTGTACGGAAGTGAAGCCTAAATATAATTCTAATTACAGTATTATTTCAAAAATGCTGTATGTTGGAGTCCTGTGAGTTGCTCTGCAGTTTCATAAGCTGCTTTCCAGTTGCTGCCAGGCAAGAATTCTCTTTATGTGCTTATTGAATAATTACATATTATTTAAATAGAATTTGAATTGGCAAGTAAATTGAGGAATCCAATAGCTGTATTATTACTTGTGGTTTGCAGCAGTGATCTGTGGGAAATCTGCACAGCTACACATTTCCCAGAAATTAAAAGTCATATCCAGATCAATTTCAGACAAGCCTCTAAGATCTGTGTGGTTGTGGTACAAACTGGATTAAAATGTTGTGTAAGCAAATATCATGTTTTTAATTGGATTCTCATAATGATTGTGTTTTTAAGTCCTTTATCTGCATGACTTTTAGCTCGTATGATTTGTTAAGAGCGCATTAATCCCGACTGTAGCCCCCCCGCTTGAGTCGGTTTGGACTTCTGCCAAAAATTAAAAGTCTCTTCCTGCCAAGCTAAAGCAGAGTGGTTTCTGTGGGGACCAGTGAGAGGAGGCTGTTCTGACCTGAGTTGGACTCAGGAAATGGGAGGCGAGGTGCCGAATTTTGGCCTCTCAGACTCTGGCCTCTCGGTGGAGGCGGATCTTCTCACTCACTTTTTCTGGGGAAAGAGGATTCTGACTCACTCTTTCAGTTTCTGCCGGTGGTGTGTGGTCGTCAGAACTGCATCCGTTCATCAGTGTGTCAGCTCGATTTCTCTTTTTTTCCCCTTTCCTCTTTATTTCACTGTCCCCTTTCAAATTAGCCTCCATACTATTCAGTTGCTCTTGTATTTTTCTTACTGCTCATTTGATCTTGTATTCTACAGAATGTCGTAGTTCATCCCAGCAATCTTAGGAGCACAGTAATTACTGAATCGCTAGATTTCTGTGGAAGATCAGCTGCTAATCTCTTTTTGGCTTTTAGGCAGTGCCGTGTGCTCTTGCCAAAAGACACGTTAAAGAGCGGGGGGGTCCCATGGGGATCTGATTTGCCCAGTATCTGTATTCTGAAAAGTAACGAATGTAAAATTAGCATATAATTAACATTCTCTTGGTGTAATGGTTTTGTCTGTATGCTTGTTGTGTAAGCAGGCAGTCAAAAAAGGCGCACAGTTGTATACTTCACATCAGACCCTCTTGAAATGGGTTCAAAATGTAGAGAAACTGGTTGGTGCAAGTTGTACTGCCTTGGTTACAAGGCATTCAAACTACAGATGTTACAAATGTACACAAAATTACAAAGCTTTAGGAATTGAACATTTGTTTTATAAACTTAAATCATAACTTATACTAGGTATACATAATTTATATACACTGCATGGCTGAAAGTATGTGGACACCTGACATCCAACATCTCATCCAAAATGATGGGCATTAATATGGAGATGCTCCACCCTTTGCTGCTGTAATAACCACTGTTCTGGGAAGGCTTCATACTAGATGTTGGAGCTGTGCTGCAGGGATTTCTTTCCATTCAGCCCGAAGAGCATTCAGGCCCTGAGTGGGCGATTAGGCCTGGCTCGCAGTTGGCTTTCAAATTGATCCCAAAGGTGTTGGATGGGGTTGAGGTCAGGGCTCTGTGCAGGCCAGTCAAGTTCTTTCACATCAACAAAACTATTTCCCCTTGCTGTGTTCCCGGGGGGCATTGTCATGCCGATATAGGAAGGGGCCTTCCCCAAACTATTGGGAAAGCACAGAATCATGGGTTGTGTGTATATATATATATATATATATATAATGCATGTGTTTCACAGGGGAGACCGGTCTGGGGAAGTCCACTCTCATGGACACCTTGTTCAACACCAAATTCGAAGGGGAGCCCACACAGCACAACCAGCCCGGCGTCCAGCTCAAGTCCAATACCTACGAGCTGCAGGAGAGCAACGTGCGCCTCAAGCTGACCGTGGTGAACACCGTGGGTTTCGGGGACCAGATCAACAAAGAGGACAGGTGAGGGTCGAACTGCCGCCGTTCAGGCAAATCCAATGTGGGTGGAAGAACACAGTTGGGCTATATATTCGGATAACTTTTGTGTTGGAAGTTGATGTTTTTATTTTTTATCTCTATTTGTCGAGTATAATGCGAAAAAAAACGCATTGATGATCACCACTGCCTGTCATAACTTTTATTCTTCAAAATTAAGAATACAAGTTTTACGCAAAGCGTTAGTCAGAACACTTCAGGACGAAACTGGTAATCTTGTGTCAAGCCAGCTGCGGTCATGTGTTTGCACTGCTCTGTTCCAATAAACATCTGTGTCTCAATGAGTCCTCTGTCCAGAATGATTGGAAAACAGCCTTCGGTCAAAAACATTACGGCTGTCTTTAAACCGTAGCCTCGTGTTTAAGATAAATCTCAGGGTCTTCCAGTGGAATTGAGATCTGTGGTCCTTGTCTCCCTTGTCATCTGATCTCCAGTATTCTCTTCGTGGGAGATGAAAAGGGTGATGTCATCCCTTCTGTCTCTTTATGAGCCCTGTCACAGGCTGGTAATGCCTGAGGATAAGGCAGAGTCATGTTGTGTGAACAGTCATGTAGGCCCCCGTGGGCAGAGTTTTCATCGTTGTACTTTTTTTCGTGTGACTGCCCAGAAAGGGTTGTATTTCCATGATTAATTCTGTGCTTCTTTTGTTCTGTTAAACATTTTGGGTGTATGAAGAGTCTTTGTTAAATTGTTATTATTATTATTATTATTATTATTTCAAGGAACAGACATGAGTGTTTAACAGTATCAACAGAGACACCAAGTCAGTTTCTGGTGGGATGGCATGAAGCTTCCTTGTTTCTGCATTTGGTTCAAGGCGCTCTTACATCCTGCGGTTGTTAGGACCGAATGGTCGGTCCCAGATCTCCCTTTGTTCCATCTGGCGCCTCTCCTCTAACGAGTCTCGTTCGTTCCGTCTGCCACCTCTCCTCTAACGAGTTGTTGCTCCTCCCTCGTTGATGTTCTCTTGCTTTTGTCCCAAACCTCCTTGAGACGCGAGTCATCTCTCATCTCACATTTTGCGAGGTCTTTACCACGTTCAGTTTTAAGAGCGTCAGCAGTCGAGTGCGGATTTAAAACAGTGGTAGATGGGCTACTGCTGTTCAGTACGGACGGAGAGAAACGGGGGAATGTCACCTCTGAAACAAGATATTCCGCTTTTCCGGTTCAGGCCATCTGCTTTGATTATATGATTATATGATTCGATAATATAGACAATGTGAGTGTTTCACTGAAGTAAGTCATCCGCGTGCATGTCTTCCTGTTTATCGCCCAGGATCGGGCATAAAGATGCAGATTGAGCCAGGGGTGAGGTTAAAATGCTAATTCCTCGTACCTGCAGCTCCATGTTTAATTAACAGGTTGCATTTATTCAGCACCTTTCGTCTCATCGTTTGAAGGCTCTTTACAGGTGAAGGGGAGGAGCTCGCCTCAGCCAGGCGCTAATCATGTGGCACTCACCTGGGTGATGCACGGCAGCCGTTTCGCGCCAGAATGCTCACCAGATATCAGTGTTGAAGCGGAGAGCGAGGCATTTGTTAGGCCTGTTAAGCCAGTCGAGCCGTTGAGAGTTTAATGAAGTGTCGTCCCCCCTGTCTCCGCAGCTATAAATCCATTGTGGAGTTCATTGACGCCCAGTTTGAGGCCTACCTCCAGGAGGAGCTGAAGATCAAGCGCACACTGCACAGCTACCACGACACGCGCATCCACGCCTGCCTCTACTTCATCGCCCCCACGGGACACTCGCTCAAGTCCCTGGACCTGGTCACCATGAAGAAACTGGACAGCAAGGTGAGGAGGAGGAAACGGTGATCAAACGCGCATCAGCCCGTGCTCAGTCTGAGGTTTTTATGTTGAGAAGGTTTTAATGAGTAAATCACCACAGATTCGCCTCTCAGGTGGAGGCAGGTTCAACTGGTATGGAAGATTGTGGTGGTATAGTATATTGTCATGTAAACATATTGAGCAGTACAGAGCAGTGAGTTGTAAAATCAGACAGGTTGTCCTTTGTTTCTGGCTGGTCATTGTTCGCCATTTTCTCGACCGTGCACAGATGGGATTCTGTGTTGCGCAAGACTGGCCAGTTGGGGCGGATATGGCCGTGGCTGTTGGCGTCTGTGTAGGATCTGTTGCGTAAAAACCTGCAATGGAGGCCGTTGTCTCGGTGACCGTTCAGTGTTTTTCGAGCAGCTCAAAGGCCTGTATTTGCATAGGCTCCCTTGGCCCTCTGTTGGGGAACAAAGACCCACTCACTGAAGCCACACACTGCCAGAACAGCTGTGCCCACCAACAGGCCTCTCAGTATGGCCCATTGCGGAGACTGCCCTGTGTAAACAACATTATGCTGGTTTATCCTCACTGTCTAAACAACAGCTAGGCTCTGAGGAGGGCTCCCTGAGATTGGGGGTGGGGAACCCCGTTCCCGCAGGGCCTTTCTGCTTCTATATCTTATGTCAACTTCTGCTCCTAATCGTGTAATTACACCTGAGGACTAGCATTAGACCACAGGGAACGGTTTCAAATAGGGACACTAGAGCAGTCTTCGGCTGTCATTCATGAAGGTTTCACCTTCAACTGAGCTGAACATCATAGGTAATGTAAATGATTAGACCAAGTGGGTCGTGAAATCCAGAAACTGATCTGGTGCTACAGGAGTATGTTTTCTCACCACTGCCGTAGGTAAATGGTATATTAGAAGTCTGTTCTGTCTGAGAATACATTAACGCTGTTATAACTGAATGCTCTTATTCAGATCGATCTATATATTTATGTACACGTACAATCCAGTTATATGGCTGGGTATTTACTGGGGCAGTTCCAGTTAAATGCACTTTGATCGAGGGTAAAGTATGGGATCTGCGCTCTCTGATTGGCCCTGAGTGGTGAGTGGGCAGCTGCCAGCATCTGATGGAGCTGAAGCCTTCTTACTCCCACTTGTAGTACGCCCACCTTGGCTCCTGTGCTTCTGGCTCCCACGCTAAGAGCCCTAAAAATGCCCTGGCCTCGGATCAAAAAGCAAACGCAGGTTTCAGAGTCACTCTGGGCTATTTTTAAAGCAGCCAGCACTAGGGCGCAAAAATTATGAAAGCACCCAGTTGCTTTCATCACATCGTGTTTGGTTTGGAATGGACAGTGAGAAAAACAGCGGGGTTAAAAATACATCATGAAGCATTTCCGTCGTTATTTACAGTTCATTTTTATTTGGTGGTGCCTTCCCTTTAGCTGGAATTCACCTAAACATTTAAATGTCATCAGACTAAATACCAAGCTAATTTCTCATCCGCCCATCCTGACTAATATGGGTGACTACTAGTCCTGCTATTGCATGACTATTACTATATACCACAGAAGTGTATCTTCAGTCATCTGTATAGCACTTTATTCTTCATTAATAAAGCAACCTAAAATTAGTTTCCTTTTTTGTTGTGGTTTTTCTTCTTTTTTTCGTTTAAATTTATAGGTCAGTGCACCATTCTTTTATAAGTATGCTGTGTGTTGGGTTCAGTTTATTGTTATCTTAATGATTATTGAGGTACTAACGACAGCGGTATTGATTTAACTTGTGGAAACTGTAATGTAAAAGTGACAGGGACGTGATGCTATTCTCTCCATACACAACGCACACTTGTCTGGTGCAATGGTGTCAACTGAGGTCTATGAAAGCACAATTTTTTAACCTTCTCTCAGATTGGTTAGCTTCAAGACATACATCTTGAATCATTCAGCTCATCTTTGATCTGATTATGGTGCTGTTGTTGCAGTGCCAGATTGGCCCAACTGCACTGCCAATACCGAGCCCATTCTCCCCTTTCTTCCCTGGCCTTGGTTCTGTTCCCTTTCCGGTGTGTGCAGGATCAGCGGTTACATGCGGAATATTATGAGTTCCGTTAGTGTGGTACTCCCTCCAGCATGTGCTAGTGCTTATACCATATGGCAGTCTCGCATCAACCTGTCAGCATCACTGAAATGCCGCAGCATTAGGTTTGAGTTTTTAGAAAATGCCCATCAGATGAACTGCCACAGATTTGTTACTTTTTATTTCATATATGTATCCTTTGTCTTCTCAGAAAAAGCTTCCTATTTTAAGCCAAACCTTCCCAATCGGGGCCCAAAGGACTGGGAGACTGGGAGATCTCTGAGGTTATTTTTTATCTGGTCCTGGTTGCTTTGTGAGGCTGACTCTAGCTTGAGAGAGTGCCCGGGTCCTGATGTGGTCGCAGAAGGCTGAGGTCTGGTCTGAGACTGTGGGCTGTTTGTTGCATTGTGAGCTGGCTCCTCATTGCACTGACTATTGTGAGCTGGCTCCTCATTGCACTGACTATCATGAGCTGTCTCCTCTTTGCATTGGTAGTGTTCATTCTATGGATTTATTTCTGTCGAGTTAGCGTTTAGAGGAGACCTTCATTATTTAGGCTAAATAATTTTCCTATTTTGCAGCTTTGAGTTTTCACGTCGGACAGCACTCCTTAATTATAATATTAATAATTAATAATTATACTTAGTGTAATGTGTTCCTTTTTGCTATGCAATTTCAATTTCTGATTTTTGAAAATAATATACAGTTTGCCCTCCCCAAACCAAATGCCCAAACTTTCCACCTCTTATATGGCATTGCTGAAACTTCCTTGTTTCCTTGAAACGTCCTGAAGCATCTCTTTTTTAGTATTTTTCCCTCACACGGTATTTCCTGATGTTTCTTTATTGCGTTATGAAGCCGGTATGTATGAATTGTAGTTGGTGCAATGTGCAGTATGTCATCGTTGCTTCACCTCTCTCATAACCTCGGTGTAAATCCTCCCCTCCAGGTGAACATCATCCCCATCATCGCCAAATCAGATGCCATCTCCAAGAGCGAGCTCACCAAGTTCAAGATCAAAATCACCAGCGAGCTGGTCAGCAACGGCGTGCAGATCTACCAGTTCCCCACCGATGACGAGACGGTCGCGGAGATAAACTCCACCATGAACGTAAGGAGAGCTGCTCTCTTCTCTGCAGCTGCTTCGTGCAGCTCTTCAGTTACACCCGCTGCACAGTAGCTTTTGCGCTAATTAGCGCAGTTAATTATGAGCATGCTAATTGGGGCTGTGATTGCTAAATTGCACAGTATTAGCAGAGGCCTAATGTGTAATGGTGTTAACAGTGCTGCTTGTGAGACAGAAGGGAGTGTGAGAGCAGGATTTTTTAAAGAGGTTTGTGCTGTGTGTTCATATCAAAAGCTGTTCCACTGGTCCAGAGAGAAATGCTGGCTATTTACTTTAGTTACAGCATAACAAGATGGATGTTAATTATGTCTTCTTCCAAGATTATTATATCTGTGTCATAATCCATTCCATGATCCATTTTTGGGGGCAAGGGAGCTAACGAGGAAGCCTGCATTCTCAAGAAATAGAAAATAATATCTATATATAGATATACATCTTGGGTACTGCATCCCTCTGTCTGGAGCAGGAAAGCCCAGCACCAGAGGAGCAGAATGGCTGATCAGGATGGAGATGCTGCAGGGAGCATGCACTCACCGCAGGGAAAATGCAAATAAGGAGGATGGGGGGAGAGAGCTGAGCAGGGGGAGTGCACGTTTGCAGCGGAGGCCAGCTGATTTAAATGAGTCATTTTCTCCACGCGTCCAATTACTCTTCCCCCCTCTTAGCGCAAGGTCACGAACCGCGGCCAGCCCCCGCGGGCTCCTCTCTCTCTGCAGGCCCCGGTGCGGGTCGGATGCGCGCCCCCGGATCACGGGTGTCAGAACACATCTGGGGTTACGACGTGACGCACGCAAGGTCCTGATGGGCCGCTGCCGTCACGTCTGCCCCAGAGCTGTCCTGCGATGTCACTTCCTGCCACGACGCTCCGAAGTGGGGAATGTCTGTTCCTCAGATGAACGCTGTGGAATCCGTTTAAGCGATGAAATGGCCGTCGCCAGACGCTGCCCGCAGTAACCGAGCGAAGGCTGAAAGCTCTGGTGTGCTCACCAGCTGGTGTGAGACTCGGCACTTCGAATTTCAGAGCGGCCATTTAGAAACAGAAACAGACGCAGCTGTGCTATTTTCCAAATACTTTTCCTGATGAACCGAGTTTCTGTGGTCCTGTCGTGGCTGCTTGGATTCCTCGGCAAATTTATGCCTCGTTTTGTCGCTGGAAATATATAGCTGTGGTTAAAAAGCAATGTTAACAATGCTGGCTTTCAGGAAGTACTCAATAATTTATGTTGGACGATATTGGTATGAAGTGCGTTTTAAACTGTCCCACATGCTCTTATGTGTGGTGGATGTAGCTAATCTGTAAGTGGAGAGTCCAATGAGATGACGAGTTAATGAGTGGGAGGGGCCATGGGCCTCAGACCTTGACAGGAAGTGTCTCTTTGCCTTGGCTCCGCAGAGCCATTTGCCCTTTGCAGTCGTGGGCAGCACAGAGGAGGTGAAGATCGGGAACAAGATGGTGAAGGCACGGCAGTACCCCTGGGGCACGGTTCAGGGTAAGCCGGGCTCACGTCCCACAGAGGAAATGAGAGAGAGAGAGAGAGAGAATTCAGTCCCGCCTGCTGCCCACTTCTGTTATCCAGACCCACAGTACTGGTGAACACACCCATGCGCATGGGCACACACATATACTCTCACACACACACACTCACACTCAGGCACACATATACACAAACCCTTATACATACCATAACACACAGAGGAACACATGTACACAAACAGGCACACACAGGGAGCAACTTTAAAGCTGGATATTCTTGTAAGATGAGAAAAAATTTGGGGCAGTATGCACACATTAATGTACATTTTAGAGAACACACTGCTCTTTTTTGCCTAGTACATCAATCAAATGGAATCATCCAGGGAAACCGTGTCATAAATTGTATTTGTTCTGCCGTGATTGATTTATTGGCACTGACCCAGCCCTGATCCAGCAGACATGGGACAAGAGTGGACTGATTGGTGACACACTTTATTTAAATCGCTTCTAATTAATCGCGCCTCATTGCATTGTTTCTAACATATACTGCAGATAGTCTAAACGTGTGGAAAATTAGATGAATATATGTTCATTTAAAAACGCGTTTGCGTCTGTTGTGTTTTATTGTGTGTGTGTGTGTGTGTGTGTGTGTGTGTGTGTGCGCGTGCATTTAAGTTTGTGTCTGTGTGTTCACATGCATGTGTGATCGACGGTTTGACTTTCCAGAAATACAATAGAGCCTGAAGCTTGCGCTGACATTGTGTGTCACCTCCTTGCTCCTGACTGCACATGACCCTGTGGCTCGTTGGGAGGCTGCACACAGGTCACTGCTGTGGGCTCTGTGCTAATGGGAGTGAAATTGACCAGCTACAGGAAGTTAAAGGAATCCCATGTTTAGTGTATATTTTGTGAAACCACTGTGAAACCACTGCTTGGGAGGGTGAAGCCACTGGGCATTTTGAATGGGGGTTTTGGATGCCTTTGGGATTAGTGTCACATTTGTCTCCCAAGTTACACACGTGTGTACACGCACGCACACGTGCACACACACGCACACATGCATGCACACACACACAATCACACATGCACGCACACACACGTACACACACATGCATATAGGCACACACGCACCTTTACTGTTTTATTTTGGGTTGCCTGCCACAGTGTCATTATATAGCCAGCTGCAGTCCCTCCCAAAGGGATAAAAGTGGACTCTTCCACCAGAAGAAAAAATGGGGAAAACACTAAATTACATGTTTGGCCATGAAGTTACAGGATTTCTACTGGCTTGTGGAGAAGCAGAGTCGCTGATATTGTGAAGCTGATTGGTGTTTGATTGATGTGTGACTGATGACTGAGTATTCAGTATTAGATCTAAAAATAAGATGGTACAAATGGGATATAGCATGAGGACAAAGAGGACACTTAGCTCTTTTATAATAGTATCCAGAGATGAATCTGTTGTTTGCAGTAGAGAAAGAAAGTCACTGTGACTTTGAGAGGTTGATAGATGTGACTTATGGGTCTGTTGCTGGCAGTGGAGAACCAGCGCCTCTGTGAATTTGAGAGGTTGAGAGATGTGATTGATGTTGTTGGCAGTGGAGAACGAGAGCCACTGTGACTTTGTGAAGCTGAGGGAGATGCTGATCCGGGTGAACATGGAGGACCTGCGGGAGCAGACGCACACCCGTCACTACGAGCTCTACCGCCGCTGCAAGCTGGAGGAGATGGGCTTCAAGGACACCGACCCCGACAGCAAGCCCTTCAGGTGAGGAGGCGACCATCTCTTTTGGTGGAATTATTCTCATTCACTTTCACACATTTAAACGCCCCAACGATAACGCTTTGCTCCCCCACAGCATCCAAAGAGCCCACCCCCCCACCCCCCCACACACAAACCCAAACCACCTCCCATCCCACAGCACCACCCCCAGAGCGCCCCTCTCCCAGGACTCACACCCCATCCCGGAGACTTTGGTTTAAACCACAGAGCTCCCCATGTTCCAATGTGGTGCCTGCAAATGAAGGGTCCAGTGCAGTCCCACAGTGCTTCCTTTACCACATCTATCCTTACCCTCCACTGTGTGCCTCTGTGTGTGCCCCCCTCAGTCTGCAGGAGACGTACGAGGCCAAGAGGAACGAGTTCATGGGAGAGCTGCAGAAGAAGGAGGAGGAGATGAGGCAGATGTTTGTTCAGAGAGTGAAGGAGAAGGAATCTGAACTGAAGGAGGCCGAGAAAGAGGTGTGTGTGTATGTGAGTGAGTGTGTGAGGGTGGGGCGGGGGAGAGAGAGAGACACCTGCAGCTCAGCTGTACTCCAGGAGCTCATGTTGAGTACAGCTGACTGAGTCTTGGCCGTTGTGCCCATATGTTATCCCCCACAGCTGCATGAGAAGTTTGACCGTCTGAAAAAGCTGCACCAGGATGAGAAGAAGAAACTGGAGGACAAGAGAAAGGGCCTGGACGACGAGCTCAACGCCTTCAAGCAGAGGAAGACTGCTGCAGAGCTGCTGCAGTCCCAGGCACAGCAGGCAGGGGGCTCCACCACGCTTAAGAGAGAAAAGGAGAGGAAAAAGTAAGTATTGCTCTCCACATCGTCCAGCCTAGTTTACACAAACGCATAGGCCCTAATGTGACTGTCTGCATAAACACTACCAGACTCACTGGACCAGGGAGAAGGATCGTACCTTTTCAATACTGTTATGATCACTTTCCCATTTTTTCAGCTGCCTAGGGCAATTATATGAAGAAGTTGCCCAGCATAGGGTTTAATATGTTGAGTAGGACCTTTAAATTGATTTTAAGTTAATAGGAAAGTCTATTTAATTTTATTGTGCTCAGCTGTAGCTGGCCCTAATATATGCGATTCCTGGGTTAGAACAGGTTGCTTTCATATATCCGTGCGAGAATGTAATCTTCATTTTGTTTTAACTGTGAACCCCTTTTACGGAGCATGTAGAAACACGTGTTAGATTTGCAGGCTCAGCTCACTATCGTTCACTTGTGTATCTTTTCTTTAATCTTTTTTTCGTGTATTGAAGGTATTTTGTGCACAGTTTTCATTTTGCTCCACTCACACCAGAAAGCACTGTCGTTGTTGTTGTTTTTTCTTTCCTCGTATTGTTTTTTTGTTCTGAATTGATGCGCCGCATTGGTGGCTGGCACTAATGGCGTTGACGTGTCACAGTAAAAGTGAGCAATGGAGTCACCATCATCACAGGACTGTTACGTGTAGGTTTTTTTTTCTAGTGGCTGAATTACAAATGCTCTTGTTTGACACAAGAAGTATTTAACCTTATTCACGTTTGTGTTTGTCTCCACACATAAGCGTGAACATCTCTTAGGTGTAGCGGTGAGAATCACTGCTTCTGTAAGTCTGTTAGCATTACTGTACGGTTGGTAGGTTGATAGACGCAGTAATGTTGAAGTAGAGTACAAGGATGTCTGAGGACTTGGACCCAATAATAGTCCTTTCTAGGCCGCTGCATTTAGTCTGGTTGGAAGCCCAGTGCATTTACACAGGCCTGGAGCGGCATTTACACAGGCCTGAGGTCTCCATTGCCATGAAGGGGAACTGTGTTCACATTGCCACGTTGTTTCCCACTCTGTCGGTAACCACTCCTGGTTGTGTATTCAAGCTGATTTGACCACATCACCAAGGCATTAGAAAGGATGAAGACACTTGCACTGAGAAGGTTCTCTTTGATTTATTTTAAATTGAAAATACCTTTCTGCCTGTGTACCGCATAAGCTTCAGAGCTGATAACCGGATCCTGCTTCTTTTTTTTTTTCCTTTTCAACACGCAATTCTCATTTTGCCTTCCACACAAACCCTCGTTTTCATCTCCAATAACCATGTGTCAATGGGTTACTGATCTAGCATTGCAAGTTCTCAATATGTACTCATATACTACCTAAGTTCTGTGGTACCACTTGTAAATGCACTACATATTTCATTCACTGCACTTGCATTTCTACCATATAAATAAACATCTAGTCAGTGTATTTAGCAAAATGCAGTGCTTTCCCAGTATCCCAGAGGCCTATGCATGAAACGTCTTGTGAAGGTATGAACATGTGACGTTGCATGCAGTGCTTGTGTTACATGCATTGTGTTGCGTGTGTGTGTGTACTCTCTTACAGTTAACCCTTCCCTGCATGCTGCATGCTGCATGAGACTCCTTGGCCTGGTAAGGCTCCTTCACTAAATCTGTCCCTATCAGACCCTGGTAAAGGGAGAGAACGGGTGACCAATCAACAGATAAACTGGAGATTTCACTGAGTATCCGATCCTGAATTCCCCTTTAGAGAAGTTTTTTTAAAAATTTAAGTTAAGATATAATTGTGTTTTCAAATGATATTTAAGCCTCAGTGTGTGGCTTGGAATGTGAAAACAAGCCATTTTGTTGAAATCCAGAGCTCTGAAGAAGCACGTGGAATAAAGGAACATCTCTGTAGGCATGACCGTACATGGACATGCTGTGACTGAGAAACCAACTCCTCTTGCATTTGTGAAAGTTGTAAAATGCCCGTTGACCAGCACGCCTGTGGGCGAGGTCCGTGCTCTGAGCGGAAGTAAATCACAGCACTGGAGCCGCAGTCCCAGTGTCTGGCACAGAGTTTATTACTCTCTCTCGCTCTCTCTCTCTGATGCGCTGTCCTGGCCTCCCTCTGGATCTACAACAGCCTGCCATTGTGACGCCCCTCTGCCCACCGATTAGCGCGACATAAAAGACCATTCAGATAGGAGCTCCCTTAATAAAACTCCACTGACGCAGTGCGGGCCCTGAAGACAGATCTTTGTTCTGTTGGCTTTTTAAACAATATTTTGTCCAGGATCCCTTCCCTCTGCGCCAACAAATTAGTGAACTCCGCGGAGGGCGATGATCGTTCTCATCGATTCCTCTGTGGAGGAGAGGGAGCAGAAGATGGGCTTTTCAGCATCTCGGCTGCTCGGGCCGGCGCGGGCTTGTGCCTCCTTATAAACACGGGGGCCAATAGCAGTCTGTTAGGCCCTGATGGAGCGCAGGTCGTGGGAGAGTCTGTGTTTTCAGGAAACAGTTGAGTGGGAGAATGTCCTGAAACAAAGCAGAGGCGAGCCTGTTATCTCACTGCTGTTTCCTTTCAGTCCTTCAGGGGAGGCGGGAGTGTCATATTTCCGCGTGTAAAAGAGAGAGCAGTTTCATAAATCTTTCTGAACGTTAATTAGAGCTCAACTCTCTGTCCAGTGTAGCATTTATTTGAGAGGGTTTTCTAATTAAGGAAACTGCCGATATATTGTGTACCCTCTCCTTCAGGCTTATTATGCTTAAAAGAGTTAGATATAATTAAGAAAATTAATAATAAAAATAGAAAAGTTTATCCCTTGGGAGACCTGAAGGTGGTGGGTGATTGGTCTTGTATACAAATATCACATAGGAAGGACACAGATGAGAGCAATAGCACCCAAGTTACTTCTCAAAGGCACAATTCAAAAACTGTTTGCATGATAACCTATTACTAACACTAATTATGAACCTTTTTTATTAATAATTTATGGTTATTGAGTATTACATGTTTGTGAGTGTTGGTGGTAACCCATAGGAAACATTAATCATCCCTTTCTTTCGTTTCCAGTTCAGGCTTCCTGTAGACAGTGCTCCCTCTGCCAGCTGTGAATGAGTGTTCACCCCTGTCCTCCTGAGCCATTGCTGTTCTCTGTGTCCTCCCCCTTCCCCCATTACACAACCCAAACATTCCCATGCTCTGTGGACCAAGCCGAGCACAACTGTGAATGGAACTGTTAACTCAAAAACACATTTTCCCCTAAAAGACTCCATTTTGTTTGTTTTGTTTTTTTATTTAAAAAAAAAAAAAAAAAAATTAAAAATATTTTTTCCCCTCTTAGATTCTTATTTTAATGAACTCCTTACTGTTTTTTGTCTTACGTGTCTTGGTTCTGCACAAGCTAAAGAGTGTGCTGTTAACATTAACACGCGCGAGTACAGTTTGTGTGGAGGCGGGAGTTTGCGGACGGGTTGAAACGAAACGAACATTGGCTGTGATCTGAGAGCCTGGGGGTACTGCTAGCCCGCTAGTCAGCGCATCAGACCAATGTTATTCTACCCTTTCTGAAGGTGCCAGTCACTCCATTTTCCAAGATTAATGAAGGTTTACAGTAGTATAATGTGAATTAGCATTCTTGTTTAATGTGTTGGTAATGATATGTTACATCTTAATTTATTATTATTATGTTTTTAAAAAAATAGAATTTAGTACATTTGCGTAAATTGGAATAAAGTACCTTCAGGAATGTACTAATAACTGGCAGTGTTCGGTTTTGTTTCGACTCTGCATGTGCAGAAACAGTATTAATGCTCACTAGTCATCTTCAGCCATACCTCGTTGTCTTTTTAAAACAAAACTGTTAGATAGGGAAGCTGTCGGCATGGCAACGGTTTAGCTAAATGTATTTTCTTTGTGTTTTCAGTGCTTTTTAAACCAATTGTGATTTTTTACTTTTTTTATACACGTATGAGCACACTCAGCTAAATATAAGACCAAATAACTTGAAGGGACCAGGATTGCACCTGTATCATTGTTCACACAAATACTTACCTACTTAAAAGAAAATAAACTCCATTATACACCAACCATTTGGACAGAATCATTGCGTTTTCACCAACATGTGACACACACATGTATTCCCAAGAGTTGTATAAATACATTGCCTTAGAGTTAAACTGCAGCTAAAGTAGCAATACAGTATAGAATACCATTACAGGACCCTGGAAATATGGAAGTTTTGCTTTGTTTTACTGTGTGAATATGTTGCAGAATCTTCATTCTTTATTGGGATTCATTTGACAGAAATCGGCCTTTGTTTTTAAAGGTCACCATTTGGATTATTTGAATGCTTATTACGCCTTATTTATAAAGTTGTGGCTCTCAGAAATAGGCTGTTCTTGAGAGGGACAGTGTACAGTGTTCTTGTCTGCAACATGTCATGGTGGTGATTGGAGCAGATCAGCTATTTCAGGTTCTGACCCACTGCTGCCTGGACAGACTGGGCTTTCAGTTTCTCCTCCTGTCTCAAAATGCTACGTGTGCACTCTTCATACTCTGTCAATATGACTTATTTAAAGGAGGAAGGACTGTACAAGTGACATGTGGTGTTAAATCTCACTCTTTCTCTCCCTCTCCCTCTCCTTCTTCCACCTCTGTGCCCTGGAGAAAGGGTTATGTTTATTACAAAACTAAGATGTGAGATAATGTGTGCATCGTGCTTAGTATATTGAATTATGTATTTCTCTGCTTGCAACAACTGTGACAGATGGTTATGAAAGCCAGGAAACCCGTGTCTGTCTTTGCCTGTTGGTTGTTGGTGCTCTTGGTACACTTGGTACTTCTAAGCTTTTCTGTGCACCTCCTGGATCCTTAGGCTGCTGGGGTTTTGCTGGTAGTGGGATTTTGGAGCTTTTTGCCACCCCCCTCCCCCTCCCCCCACCCACACACACAGATAGTTTTGCTTTGTGAGTTTTGCGAGGGTTGGAACCTGGTGTGTAACCTTCCTCTTGCCTCTAACCTCCCTGCTCACTGCCCTGTGTGTATTTACTTTCCTTTGCAGTAATCCCTGGCTCTGCACTGAGTAGTTGCTCCTCTACCAGGCTTTACTAAGGGACCAAGCCCTTGGCATTGTGGGTAATGTGACCCACTGCCCGAGGAAAGGGAGAGAGAGAGAGAGAGAAAGAGATTGTGGACCTTGCCCCTGTGGGATAGCGATAAATCTACACCGCACGCGTGCTTTGTGGAGGATACTGTGTTATCTGGATATATTTAACCCACAGCACTAACAGTGTCGTCTGCCTATTGTGTGACTAAAGCATGTTTCTTGCTTAACTGTTTATGTTTTCCCCCCTCAGATATCAAGGCACTTAATTGCTGTGACCTCTCTCACCTTTCTGAAGTGAACTAATATGCTCCATTCTACTGGCAGCTTCAGTGCGATAGAGCTTTTGCTTTGTTGTTATGCACTTAACTGTGGTGCTTCCCTACCAGGGCAAATTTAATTCCTTTTTGACATACTTGCCATTTACTAAGTCATCACTCTATACGTAGATTGAATCGGTAACATTCAGCTTTTGCCAAGAAAATATGATCCAACTTGCCCTGGTAAAAGGGTATTAAAAAGACTTACACTTGAGAGAACATTTAATCTCTTAATTGTATGCCATTTTGCTCTGCTGTATATAAGCAGCTCAAACGGCAAGGCTACAGTGGCATTGCATAATTTAATTCTGAATATTTAAGTCTTTTCTTGATCCATCTACTTTAGTTGAGGCCCTTTAAATGTGTTAATTTTTGAGGACAGCTTACATCCCTCTTATCAGAAACAATATCCAGTTGATTGGCATTGCTAAGCTACATAATTAATTATGTTTACATTAATTCCAAATGATGTGAAGATTTCTCCTGTTCCTCCATAGTCTGTAGAATAATTATTTAAAATTAAAATGCAACATGGCTACCCCATAGAGAAGCCAAATACTGAAATTTAGGGCAAATAGCATGTGAAGGGTTTCATTTTGCCCTATGCCCTCTGACCCTTGACCTTTCACAGGCGCTTTCACAGGCTGCTCTCTTTGGCTGCTTTGTTCCTTCTGGTAACCCGCACTTCTCTCTGTGTCTCCCTCTCTCTCTTCCCCCCCCTCCTCCTCCAGCTTCTTTTAATCTGTCTCGGGCACCTGTATGAAGAGGAGACTGCAGCTTCCACAAGAACTAGGCACCCGTTTCCTCTTCATTCCTTCCTCATTCTCATCAGCCTTTTGAATTTTCTTTTTATATTCATCTCATCCCCAAGCCCCACCCCTCGCTCCCAAACACCCTCTTCCCCTGTCAAGCACACACATATGTAGGCCTTACATGGTATTTTTTTCCAATAAACTAGAAAAGGAAAGATGGTAAGATCAGCTAATCACCAGAGAAGGTGGAACCTTTGGAAGCTTGACCCTTCACCATGTTCCTCTGTGTGATTGTTATGATATGTTATGTGAGACTTTTACATTTCAGTGATCATTCCCATCAAGGAAGGCATTTGTGGGGTGGAATGAAAGACCTAGCCAGGTTTACCATTTATATAAAAAAAACTCCTAAACAAATTACATCTCTAAATAGTAGACACTAATCCTTGGGAGAAGCTCTTTGTCAAAACTAAGAGCTGCTCCCAGAGAGTTATTTCTATGATAAGGAACTCCCTGTGCAGCTCTTGTAAGATTTCAAATGTTTTAATTGTTTTTTTCTCTATACAACATAAACAAATTTGTCACAATGGCACACATGGTAATGCTGTCTAATTTGACCTCAATGCCATGTATTCCCTCGTGAAGTTCAGAAAACATAATTTTGACCTACTATATATTAATTTATAAATTAAGAGTTAATTCTAAAGTTTGCTAATATAGCAGCTAATGCCTAATGTCAGACAGCTATTTTATTTTAAACTTGCCCCAATTTTTATCAAAAGGCTGTGGTTTTAAACCAGGTCAATATTCTAACTGCGATTTTTGCTAAAAATCCAAAGACTGCTATTAAAACAATTTTAAAAGACTAGTAAAAGCAAAAAGGTAGTATCTAAACAAAGATTACTCTAGATTGGTTTTGATCATACATTTGTAGAAATGGAAATAGATGGGGTTAGATGGTACATGTACGTTCTTTAGGATTTAAAAAATATTTAATTTTTGTTTTCCCTTTTTCGGCCACAAAATATATTTTCCAAATGCCATGTAGGCCACATACAGTGCCTCTGATGCATTGTGCTTTGTGTATCTGCTGACTAATCCATATTTTGCGTCTTCCAAGGTATTTTGTTTTACCCTGATTCTTGCAGTTATTTTTATTACCAGCAATGTCGTTTTCTTTGGGAATATTTCAGTGCTACTTTCAGCTGTTCGATATTGAGTTCTTTACTCTTGTGAGGTCACTCCATTTGTAACTTGTGCTTCAGTAATACTTCTTACAAATGGTCCAGCCCCATTTGCCAAATAGCAAAATGAGTGCTATCATTTTTTTCAGTTATAGAATTGGTCATAGTGCATGACCTAAATACCAGATAATAGGAATACATTTATATACATGATTTATAAGGATCTATTTTGTGTAATTAATTATGAAGTATGAAGTGGAGACATGTCTTATGATAACTGATAGTGTTTAAAAATCTTTTCCCCCCTTCCTATGTAAAATTTGTGGTGTCATAAAGTTAGACAGCATCGGTGTCCGTCATGGCCCTTCCTGCCGATGGCCTTGCCATGCCTCAGATTTACATGTGAGATATTTTACTGTTGTATTATTCCATTGGTGTCCATTTTCAATAAAATGTTAAAAACAACAAAACGTGCATGTTTAAAATTTTAACCATACATCCAGCATGTAATGTTTGTTTCAGTTATCACCACAGCTTGCCATTAACAACATAAATCAATAACTTCCAATGAAATGCAAAATTATTAAGCACTGGAAGAATTATAATAATAAAGGAGCCGATTGATATTCTAAGTCTTTATTGTTCCTTGTGGCGTAATAATTTTTGCAGCTGATATATCCTGACACAACAATAATGCATAATGTCATTTAGGCTTAGATAATTAAAGGTATAGTTCACTTTCTCAGTATCTTTAATATTATATACTATCCATTGTTTCGGATTGACCCAAGCAGCTTTTGGCTGGTATTGTGGCATTTGGGGGTTTGTGGTCTAAAGCAAGAAAATACACTTCAAGTAACTACAGAGCTACAGATACAGCAATGTGATATGTCCAGGGATTACATATGAACAGATTTCTAGTATTTACGGTACTTCTTTCCTTGAGTGCAGCAGACTCAGGTTGTATGCACCAGAGGAAATGGTTCCAACCAAAAATAACACTAAACATAATTTTTGAAGAATAACTGGGTAATATACAGTACACACATACATCTCTGGAGGAATAGCATTGTGGTGCAAGCTGCTTAGGAGATATTTGAAGTGTATTTTCTTGCTTTGGACTACAAAACTCTGATTGCCCCAGTACCATTTGTCGTAAAACTGGCAAGTCATCAGAACCTTCAGTAAATATAGAAAATGTCCTTTATTGCACACAAAACGCATACTATCAATTTAAATGCTTTAATGCCACAATTCTGCCACAAATCTTCTAGTCCTTTATCATCTTTTCCCAGCTCTTCCTATTGTACACATTACTTAGCTTGTTATATTGGTACGTGAACATGTGAATACAATCCTGATGGAAAATTGTAAAAGATAACCATAGACCTCTAAATGCAAGTTAAAAATCATTCAATACCACCTGCACCTCCTAAAAATAAAGGACTTCTTTGTGTTTTCAATTACCTAAACTGAATCCACTAGTGTTGTATGTCAGCCAGTCATAATCTGTCAAATACATTATCTGTGTACTGAATTCAACACACCCAGATAAGATCTCAAGTGTTTTTATTGTATAAATGTATCCCTTGAAATGGAAGACAATACAATATGAACCAATAAAATCAGGTACACCATATATTTTTAAACTAGGTAAGTTGAATCAAATATGGGATTTGACCAAATGCAATTACTCAAAAATACAATTACACAAATTACTAAAAGTGATTAAATAAATAATAAGCAATGGCGTTGCAATATTCAGTTACTGACGTGAATAAAGTAGGCTTCGTAAACTTGTAGCCTACTTATTCATAGCCTTAATTTGTAGTAAAGTACAGTCAGTACAGTTTTGGGGGATTCTGTCAGACCAGAATGCAGCTTTTCCGCATAAATTCAAGGGACGCATTTAGAGATTTATAGGATCTTTTGAATTGTTTGTCTATATGTGTGTGTGTGTGTGTGTGTGTGTGTGTGTGTGTGTGTCTACGTCCACAAGAGGGCGCCTGTAATTGATCTAGCACTCTCCGAGTTGACTTCAAGAGACTGTATTGCTGCAAAACTGAGAGAGAATTTCAGATTATGAGATTGTAAACCTCTTGGTAGATGAATACAGATGCGAACTAGACAACACATCAACATCTACTTGTCGACATTATCCGCTGGTAGATAAATTATCCTTTATCATAAACCGCGAAAATAATATAGACATTGCTTAGCGTAAACTGTATAAACTGTATACTTGGAGAAAACAAGTAAATTTCATCCCGTTACGCATTCAGGAAAACGACAGACCTGTCCTGTAACGTTAAGATCCATCAAAAGTGACGCAATGTCAGCTAGGAAGAAGTTGCTTTTCTTTGAAAATCAGTAAATCATACCTGCTTAGTAATAGAAATTTAGGGGCTAGAATTATACGCGATGACGTCTGCACAGTTATCTCCAGGCCCGCAAAGGATGAGGAAGAGACGGATGGAGGAGGGGAGGAGAGCATGCTGCTGAGAGCACGAGTGGCGGGAGGTCGTGTAAGAGCTAACTTGTTAGTTAGCAAAATCTCTAGAAGATATCAGCAAATGTTCGTCTCGGCATCCTGCGTTGTGAATTGACTCCTCAGACAAGGGCATCGGTGCTGCACCCTAACAGGTAAAGAGGGCATTTAGCGAGCTAGTTCGCCAACAAGCAAATGTTAGATAGCAAGTAATGTTGTAGAATTGACGTGTCTACACGCAAGGGAAATCTTGAGTTCACGGGGCGATGGAATTCATAGCTAATTAATCAGCTCGTTGACACAATATTTAGGTGGGCGACTTAACGATTTGATCGTTTTTCTAGCTAACGTTAGCAGTAAAGAGCAGTCGCTAGCCAACGTTAGCTTGTCGCGACTGCGTCATTTGTGCATATCGTGATGCGTTCTGCAGATTATTGGATTTATGTACGATTTAGCTCATTTGTAGGTGCCCCCTTTTTAAAAATGCAAACTATTTACTGATTCGAAGTTTTCTAGATGTTTGGCCAGCTAGATATTGCAACGTAATAACGTAATGAAATAATATGAACCAAGGTTGGCAAGCTAGCTAAATAATAATCAGCTAACGTTAGCTATAGCTAACTAACCTTTTGTTGACATGATTAATAACCGATTGCGCACAAGGTAGCATACGATAGCTAACATTAGCTATCATCAATGAACATTCCATTACTATACATGCTTTACATTGGCTCTTAAATTTGTTGTTTAAAAAAGCAGGATCTGACAAAAAAAATCAACGTGATAATTGTTATTAGCCAATTCCTCCATAGCGTTCCCACAATCCTCTAGCGGAACTCGGAAGCCATGTTGTAGATGGCCCTGGGATAGCTAACGACGTTAGCCTGTTCACTGTTCGCGCATTTGTGCACCGCATACCCATTAAGCTGAAAGCCAGCGGCCTAGTGGCTTTCTCTGTATTTCTCTATTTCAAACGGGTCCACCAGAGACCGTTCGTAATTTATCTTCAAGTATAATACAGACGAAGTAACAGTTAGCCTGTGAGTTGTTGGCCACGTCTTAACTTCGTGGGATGCACGCAGGTAGGAAAACTACAATGGAAACCTTAGACTGCCAGCTAGATAGCTATAGTCAGTTTCAAAATGCTTTCAGTATACTTTAAACCGTGTAGTAATTTAATCAGTAATACTATTACAATTATGAGGAGTAAGTTACTGAAATATGTTGTTTATATAGAATACGTATTTTGACTGTAGTGGTTGAAATCTATAAGCCAGGGTGGAATTTGCCAGTGTACATAAACTAACCGGTGCCTCCGCATGAAGTTACGTGATACTTGCTATCTTCGTTGGTAAGATCTCCCCAACTCACCATCTTGGGTGGGAACTACCCACGGCGATATAACCAACGTAGCCATCTGACTACCCTTTAGCAAGATTGGTTAGTTATGTATTTGTCAGCTAGCAGTATTTTGAGTTGTGTAGTGAAACTGCTGTTTACTCTGATGTTTCATAGTATCTAACTGAAGGCTAAACATCATTGTATTGATACAGTTTATTTTTGGTGGTCCCTGATGAACCGCTGCTTTTATCTGAAGGTATGGCCCTCAACTGATGTGAAAGGTGCTGGACATGGCAGAAGGGATTGATGTTGGCGAGATGCCCTCTTTCCAGCTGGTTCCCAGTTCTGAAGCAAAAAAGAGGCCGATTTCATCTGATGGCAGTGAGTTTGGACTCTTGTTTACCTGTTCTGGCTCTTGTCATAGTCAAATTTTCTTTGTTTTCTGTTATCAGTAATCAGTGTTGTTGTCCACTTAATTCTAAAGTATGTTGATATGAGCATAGTTCTTGATGGTGTCCATAGCTCATTTGGTGTTTTGAATCATATAACAACCACTCACTCTGCACTGGGAGGTAGTCAAATGGCATTGACTACTTCACACTACTGTAGATTTATTGCTACCCATATGATGAGGGCAGATTATATCAGGACTGCCAAACCCTGTTCCTGGAGATCTACCATCCTGTAGGTTTTCACTCCAACCATAAGAAATTGCACCTCATTCAATCTCCTTGAGCTGCTAAGTAGTGAAGTCAGGAGTTACAGTTGAAATAAAAACCTACAGGACGATAGATCTCCAGGAACACGGTTGGGCTGCCCTGGATTAGAATTTTTTTCTTCAAATGATAAACCCAACACATCTAAGTGTTTTCGCCAAATAAGATGTGGATTAAGCACAAATTAAGACACGCATTGATAGGATGTGAAAACATCAGAGTTGACATCTAAGGGGGATTCAAAATGTCTGTTGGTGGTGTTGAGTCTAACTGGGTAATTAAATGTTTCATGTTAAATGCTCCAATATATACAATAAAATGTTCAATGTTAAATCAATTCTTAGAGTACATATGGCCCCTGTTGGACTCATATGTACTCTAACACTTATGTATCCTTTTTTTCTTGCACATTTTTTTTGCACGTGAAAATAGATGTAGAACTTCCTTACACGTTCATGACTTGTATATGTATCAGATCATTCTAAATACAAGTTAACATTGTGTTGTTTCCCCAAATATATAGAGAGCTATAGAGATTTAATTTTAGTAAATAGAATCTAATAGGAATAGGATTTAAAAACACAGTTAATTTGCAAATTTGTTTGCTATGCACATTGAAGGACTGTTTGATTCTGCATTGAAGGACATAAAAATGCCCTGTTTTGTTGGACTTCACTAGGGGATATTGATTTTTGAAACTCCTCAGGGGGGTTTTGATGTTTTGTGGAGAGCTCTTGGATCCTACGTGACTCCACGGTGACTCTGGCTCTGCTTCTTTCCTTAACACAGGGGAAGAGCCTATGAGGAAGATGCCTGTGTCCAAGTTTGGTCCTCGTCCCCGGTTTGAGCCTGTGCACTTTGTGAGCAGCGGCACCACTGGTGGCGGGGGTGGCGGCGGCACGGATGAGAAGGAGAACGAAAAGGAGCGCAGGAGGGGCGAGATGAACAGCATGCGACAGAGGGACTTTGAGAGCCTGTCGTCATATGGCAGCAGACCGTACAGCTCCCCCGGGTCGTCCTCTTTTTCCCAGAGCGCCACACCGTACTCGTCCGACTCCTGGGCCCGCAGGAGGGACAGGGACAGGGACCGAGACATGGCCGCCAGCACCTCCAGCGGCCTGGGATTCGGGAGCCGAGGGTGCTCCTCAAACTTCATGGCGAGAACGCAGCAGGACTACTCTGCCAGATATGAAGCGCATGGCGCCAGGCAGTCAGACTCCTCTTTTCAGGCCCGTAGGTTTGAGGATTTTCGGGGAGGCAGCCGTTCCGGAGGCAGCTGGGATTCGGGGCGTCAGGGCATAGGCTTCGGGCACCAGGACAGGCCTCCTTCCAGCAGGCCTTTTAGCAGGGTCTACAGCAGCCCTGGGGACAGCAGCCCATCTTCCCAGTTTGGGTCTGGCTCTTCTCAGCCTGCTCCCATCTCCCATGCTACGCTGGACGAGAAGCAGAGGCTTATTGCCCGGGTGTCGGCAGCCATGGCCATCACTTTCAAAGACCCTACGTCCATGAGCGGCCCTGACACGCCAAACTACAACTTCATCCTGAGTCGCAGTATCCAGGCCTGCAAAACCAATCCAGAGTACATCTATGTCAACCTGAAGGACATCCAACCTTCAGACCTGCCCAAGAACAGGAAGGTCCCCTCAGACGGTTATGCCTGTGAGCTGAGATGCCAGTGTGTGTACCTGTCCACTGGGTACTCTGGCAGTAAAAATGGGGCCCGGGACCGGGCATCTGAGCAGGCGGTTAAGCTCTTCCTAAAGCCTGTGGAGGTGCGGGTCGTGCAGCGTAAGTACAGGCACACGTACGTCAATGACATAGTGGTGTGCCAGATGCACTCCCCAACCCCGGCCTTCCTGCCTGCACTACGCAACCCTGAGGACAAGCCACCACCCAGCTCCAAGGGCCAGTATGAGCACGACCGTCGCAAGCACTGGACCGAGTTCGTTATCGTGGACAACGCCCACGATGCCATCTGCATCCTCAACAACTCGGCCGCCTTCAACCGGATGAAGATCGACTACCGGTTCGATCCGGTACCTAACAGCAGCGTCTGGCAGTGCAGTGTGTACTTGCAAGACGAGCTGGTGGCACAGGCTAACGGGAACAAGAAAACCTCCAAGCACGCAGCTGCGGAGGAGGCCCTGAGGAAGCTTCGCCTCAACCAGGCAGCCAAGCAGCAGGAGCAGCAGATCTCCAGGGGGAATCACCACTACTCTGAGCCCTCAGGCAGCCGCTACGGCCACCATGGCGGCAGGAAGAAGCACCTCAGCGAGCTGGTCATCCTGGAGAACTCGGACAACGCCATTTGTATCATCAACGACACGGCGCAGTTCAACAAGGTGTCCGCTGACTACAAGTTCATGGTGCTGCCAGACCACCGCTGGAGGTGCGAGGTGTACCTGGAGGGCCAGTATGTGGCGGCCGGCGTCGGACCCAAGAAGACGGTGAAGCACATTGCTGCAGAGGAGGCCTTAGCCACTCTCAGGCAGACTCAGGCTGTGGTCAAGTCCAATTTGAGGAAGGAGGGCAACGTTGATGCCATCTCCCGAAACCAGATCCTGGCCCGGTCTGGGGAGGAGGCCACCCGCCAGGAGATCAAGGAAGACAACATCGGGAACCAGCTGCTGCGCAAGATGGGCTGGAAGGGCGGCGGGCTTGGCCGGGAGGGGGATGGTATCTCGGAGCCCATCAAGGTCAAAGAGCAGTTCTCCAGGGAGGGGCTCGGACTGGACGCGGACAAGCCCATGAACCAGCTCAGCAAGCGCGACATAGAGGACATCATCCGCAACTACGCCAGCTCGGAACGGCAGGACGAGCTGCGCTTCTCCACGGAGCTGAACAACGACGAGCGCAAGCAGATCCACCAGATATCCCAGAAGTACGGCCTGCGCAGCAAGTCCTACGGCCAGGGCCGGCAGCGCTTCCTCATTGTCAGTCGCAAGGTCCACAAGGACCAGCTCATTGGCCAGCTCCTGCAGGAGGGTCAGGTGGGCCGATACGAATTGGTAAAACCGCAGGCCTCGCACTGACTGAGCTGCCAGGACCTGTGCAGTGGAACTTTGCAGTACTCCATTGTTATGGGGTAATAAATGCACTTCATAAAGGTCCTATCTTTATTTGTTTTTGTTTTCTTTCCTTTTCCTTCAGAAGCGAAGTTAAACGCATATTTCAAATTGGCAGTTTTTCCCCCCTGGAATCATTCATGTTGCACTGTGTTCCTTATCTTTTCAACGAGTGAAGACTTGATGTGTGTCATGATTGAGAAGAGGTTATTGGACTTAAAGGTTTGCATTTGTTGGATCAAATTTCTCTCTACTCCTCTGCTTCTCCTAAATGTCATTCCACGATTCCTTTTAGTGTAACCTACTGTAGCTTGCACCCTTTGTCTATGTATTTAGATTAACTTAAGCACCATGTACTGTATTGTACATAAACTACCGTCATGATTTTTCTCCTAACTTGTGAATCAAATACTGGAGTTAAATAAGATGCATACTACAAAGGGAGCCATTTAAAAAAAAAAAAAAGAAAAGAAGCATTTGCAACATTTGACCTCTGGAAACATTGCATAAGTGTCATTTAGGTTGTATGTCATGTGAGTATGGTATACTAGGATTGTAATAAATCCTTTTCTCTGATGGCATATTAATCTATATTGTATTAAAATGCATTGCTCGTGGTCATTAACTTACTACATTGTGAAAAACCTTGCAAGGAGCCAGACACTTTCCAAGCATTTTTTGGGACCTAAAATGTTTCTGCTTTAACGTAAAAGGATTTCACTATTCAGAGTGAAATATCAGGTCACGTCTTTTCGCTTATTTTAGGAACACTGATGTTGCTGCAAAAGAAAAAAGAAAATCTGTAGTATTTCTTGGGTGATAGTGAAGGTTTAGAGATCCAAGCTGTGCTTGAGTTGGAAATTTGGATTTCCTTGACCAGGTAAATGCAGACTTTACTGTCCAGCAGTAATTTCTTCTTGACATGTTGCATAAAGTTTATGTGGATACAGTTGACTTGTCTGCCTGTTTTTACAGCTGTAATAACCATGAATAACAAATAAATTAAATCTGAAAGGAACTTTCCTATTTAATTTCACATCTGTCTGGAGTTTACAGAGGTTTTGATTTCTGCAGAGAAGTAAATGGTTATTCTGTGATTTTATGATGTCCTCCTTGGCTTTTGGGTAGGCATGTTACAGGGTTGTGGAATATGAGAATTTAGAACCCCTAAAGAAATGGCGGGAGAGGTGTGAAAGGAAAGACAGGTCAGGTTTGATATTTTTTATTGGCAACTAGCTGGCTACATAATAGACCAAAACCCCTCTTCACCCCGTCTGCGAGGAAACCCCCAATTGTTTTTCATTTTACTGTGTTGGAAAGTCATAATATATTCAAATTGGATTTTTATTTCCTATTTCTGTTTAAGGAAATAATGTTAGAAAAGAAATTTCAGTTTTAAGATGAATTATTTTAACAAATACCTGAAACTGAATCAAGAATTCACCCCTTTAAATTAACAACCTAAATTGGGCCAGATATATTGTTTTCTTCACCATGCTAACTTTAAGGTCCACCTATGTGGATTTCAAATCCAGGTGTGTTCAATTGCATGACTGTAGATTAAAATCAGTTCTTGCTGCAGGTCAGAGCAGTTGTACGGTCATGAAGACCAACCCAGACACTACGAAGATCTACTTACAGTACTGTGCAAGTATAGCGTTAATGTAAACATGACAATGTGGAAAAAGTTCAAGATGGGGCGAATACTTTCTGAAGGTGCTGTAAATGGATGTGTGGTTCAGCTTGGACCTTCCAATTATAGGAAACGGTGAAGTTTAATTTTTGCCTACCTGTTTTACGTTCCAGTGCGTTTTCACACTAATGCAGCTTTCCTTTTACGTTTGGTCCATTTCACTGCCACAGAATTACAGGGAAAGTAAGTGACACCAGAATCACTTGAAATTCAAAGATGTTTCTGGGGTCAGTGGGACTTGAACTGTAGGTGAGTGTAAAACTGGCCTCCATATTCACTCGCATTTGAAGGGCAGATGCAGAGCTAGGGCATGTCTGCTCATTGTCCAAGATAGGTTGGCAAAGGGCAAACACCAGACTTGTTCCTTTTACTGTGGGAGTAGTCAGGCAAACATGTAAACAGGAGAAGTAAACATTTTGGTTAGTCCTTTCCACGGATGTCCTTATGGCCATAGGCAGGTTGCCAATGACCCATCTTAGCTCTGTGTGTATGTCAGTCATTCACGTTTGACGGATGGTTGATATGGTAGACTAAAATACATTGGCATCAGGAATACATCAGGAGGCAAATCGTTTTCTAGCATGAAATTTAACTGATGTGCAGAAGCCATGGTACTTGGGGGGATGTGACAAAAAATGCCCATATACAAAGGCTGTAATTGTAATGCGAATCAAAGAGCACTTGGTGTTGTTACATACATTAGTACAGGACCAAATTAATTTCATGAGCTACTTAAGGGCGAAGTATCCTTTGAAGCCGGTTATTGGTCAGAAATTCAAACATGCATCAATAGGCTAAGAACACGAAGACGAATATTGTACAAAGAAAGAACAGCATGACAACTGCCATCAGTGAGGGGAAATAAGTGCGATATCCAATCTCAAGACTAGTATCTGAACAACAGATCTCCACTGAATATCCTCAGGAAATATGCGATAAGAGCCACAGAAACTCTCCCCTTTGCTTTACATATCAACCGTCAGTCAATCAGTCAACTCGATCCATCGAGTTGTAGATGAGCTTTGCGGGCAAAAATACGTCTAGATGCGCACAAGTTAAACTCTGTAGCGGCATACACTGCACTCCAGTCAGACCAGTTGGATTTTCATTAAAACTGCTTGAAATATTTGGGTGTTGCACAATCCCTCATCCACCTGACTATCAGCTATCCAGCTGAAGGTCTTCAAGCAGTCACATAGGTTTGGATTTAACAAGAAACAAACATGCACACCTAGCCTCAGCCGATGTCTGGCAGCCCAGTGGAGGCGAGGTGTGTGGTGTGTGTGTGAAAGGAAGCAGTCTGTGTCACTCCTGCAGAAGAGCTGATGTCCAACAGTCAAAATGGACTCCCCCGCCTCCCCTATGGTCCCCTCTGAACAGTGATAAAAGGGACCCCCTCCAAAAATATGTATACGAGCCTGCCTGCCTGCCTTCCCCCCCCCCCCCCATCGCAAGGCCTCTACGAGCGCTCCCCCTTCCCACAGACGCTGCTCTCCAGGTCCTGCACCACCCTCTTCAGCAGCCTGTCGTCCAGGTGGAAGTAGATGTAGAGATCGCGCTCCTTCTTCAGGGTGCGGCTCCGCTCCAGCTGGGCCCTCTTGCCCCGGATCTCCCCCACGATGTCTTTCATCAGATTATTCAGGCTGCTGAGCTCGGCCTCCAGGTCCTGCAAATGCCCTCTCAGCTCCTACAGACAGACAGACAGACAAAGGGATAGTAAGAAAGAGAGAGACCAGTCTAAGGCATCTTCATTCAGGCAAATTTACTGGATAGTTCCCTCATTTCCATGCATTTTTTTTATACAAATGCAATTTTATTTTGAGCACACTGGAGAAAAGCACACGCATACTAGTGTATGCATTGGCAAGCAACACTAGTGGTGCAATAGGCTTTCAAAGCCCCTTCTCTGGTGACCACTATTACACATTCTCATATTTGTATATTAAAATCCTCATTGCAACCCGACAGCTTCTTACAAGTCAGGCTCCACACGTGCAAAAAACAGCAAACACAAGGACATGACACATATTACCCGAACAAATGCGGAGATACCTGTTTGAAATGAAACAGTTAAAGACAGATGGCTCCACAGAGAATGAGAAATTTTGAGAACGATGGGGGGGAAAAAAGTGCATTATACAATATAAAGCATCTTCCTTGCATCCAACCTGGAAAGAAACCAATGTGCTGGCAGACCCCAGGCACCCAAGATGCAGTCAACACCAACTCATAGTGCAGTCAACACCATCTCATATTTCAAGAACCCAGCATGCCTGAACTGGGAAAAGGGTCAGTGTTAATCTGGAATAGGGGACAGCTAGCAGCGTGGATACCTTACAAGCGCCACATGGGAGATTACTATGTATAGCTAAAAGGAGCAGAATAGTCCTAATAGACACTGAAAATTATATTAAGGACACGTGAATGCACACTAAATGACCGTTTGGCCAGATCAAACATCTGAAAAAATGGGAAACAAGACTAGAGAATTAACTTGGTTCACCCTAAATGAAAACAAACAGACCCATTTTAAAACAAAGCACTTTTTAACACCACTAAGTGTGCAGGTGAGTGCTGTCGCTCTGACATAAATAAACCCAGAACAGTGCAACCACTTTACCCATGAGTGAAGGTGGCTGGTATGAAACTGTTCACAGTACCTTGGGTCAGAGACGCAGAGACGTACAGAGCGGGACGAGGGAGAGGAGACGGTGACGTACCTGTGAGTTTGGGCAGAGCTCCCGATTGGGCGTGGCACATACCTGAGGCGTCAGCACCAGCTGCTGCAGCCCAGAGTACGCCGCCCCGCGGAGCAAGTCGCAGTCGGCCTCCAGACTGGCCGCCTCGAAGGCCTGTTCCCGGATCGCCCCGCCCAGAGCCTCCCGGACGGACCGCAGCTCCTCCTGCAGGGCCTGCGCCGCCCGCTCCAGCCCCTCAAACGTCCTGAAGGGCTCGTCCCGCGCCCCTGCGGCCTCACTGTCCCGCTCCAGGGCTTTATACAGCCTGGAGGAGCAAATAACACAGTCAACCCAGCCCCTTACCCTGCCTGCAAAGGGCTGTAAGGACTCAGCGTTGGTATCATACATAGAGAACCAAGAATCAATCGCATTTTTCTTTTTTAAAGTCATGATTTGTTTCTGAAAGGCACTTTTACAGTTACCCACCTGTGAATTAATACTGTATCTAAAATTCTCACCTCTGCAGACATACACCATAGCTACACCATGACCCTCTTTAGCCATCCTCTACGTGCCTTCTGGGATAGTAATGTTGCAGGTATAGTCGTGTAAATACAGGTTAGCTGTGTAGCAGCATTTACTTTTGGTTGTACTACTAACCGTTTGGCTAATTGTTTTTGCCTTCTCAGTGTTGTCACACTTTTTTACTCTTAAAACCAGAGCTGCAGCCCTTTTGAAAGATCCTCTGGCACTTATATGAGTGAATCTGCTAAGTGAAGGCACTGACCATGCAGAGGTGAGCAGGTAAAGGTGGGCGGAGTCTACAGTAGGGCGTGGTCGCTCGCTACCTGCTGAAGGCCGTGTCCTTGGTGCCGATGACGGTGCAGGGCTGGCTGGCGTGGGCGAGGCCGAGCTCGGGCTGGGAGAAGACGTGCAGGCGCTGCCTGAGGGAGGCGCTGGCGCTCTCCAGCCTCCCGCTCAGCTCCTCCAGCAGGCCCAGCAGCGTTCTCCCCTGCCGCAGCTCCAGCTCCTGGGCCAGGCGCAGCAGCTCGAAGGAGGCCTTCTGCCGCAGCAGGCAGGCGCACACGCGATCCTGCCGGGACGTGTAGTACTCCTGCCGCGCCAGCTGCAGCTCGAAGTCGCCGCGCACCACCGGCACGTTGAGCAGCCGCGCGCTCCCCCTGAGGGCTGCTGGGACGGCCTCGCGCAGCAGGGCCTCCAGCTCGCCCCCAACCGCCTGCAGCTCCTGCTGAAAGCCCACCTCCCGGGCCTGAAGAGCCTGTGCCGACCCACACGGCTAACGGGAGAGAAAGGGGGGATTAGAGGCATTATTGCCAAGTTTATTTAACCTATACACTGCTGTACCAGAAAATGAAACGAGAGAGAACAGGAAAATCCAATTACACAGAAAAACACTGCATTCCACAGTAATGGCATGGCAAATTGCTCCTTATCATTCACTTTGTTGTCTATTCTGGATGTGTCCACTGCCTAGCTCGTACCAGGGAAAGAAACGAGGCATGACACCGTGATAGGTGGGAGTTTGGGGGGTGGGGGATGGAGGATGAGTGACGTACAGACACAGACAGCAGCAGCTGGATCCTCACCTTGGCCTTCCCACGCAGGGTCTGGGTGATCCACTGCATGCCGGCCCTGGTCCCGTGCTCCTCAGCCTGGGCCAGGAGCAGCTGATGCTGGGTCACAATGTGGGCCCACTGCAGCCGGGCCATCTCGGACCGCCGGGCCTCCACCGCCGCCGCCTCGTCCTGCTCCGCGCAGCTGCTGAGGTCCAGCAGCTGGAAGTTCTCCCGGCTGGAGGTCTCGAGCATGCCCGCGATGCCTGTGAAGAACTGCTTCTGCGTGTAGAGGGCCAGGGTCTTGGTGTTGAGCTCCTCCTGGTGCAGGTAGGGCTCCAGGGAGAGCTGGGAGAGGAAGACGGGAGGGCCCTGTGCTAGGGGCGGGGCCGGGGTGGGCGCGGCCCCATCGCTCTCCTGCAGAGGGCACTCCACGCGGAGGAAGGAGGCCAGCCGCTTCACCTCGTCCGTCAGCGCCTGCAGCGCACCGTTGGTCTCGGCGTTCTCGGCCCCCAGGGCGGAGAGGTCGTCCCTCAGCCTGTGGGCAGTGTCCTCCTGCCGGGACGCCAGCCGGAGGGCGGTGTCGGAGCGGCCGATGGCCAGGACCTGAAGCCTCTTCAGCCTCTGCGTCTTCAGCTTCTTCTCCGCGCGCAGGGCCTGGAGCTCCTCCTCCAACTGCTCCACGTCCACCTCCTCCAGCTGAGAGCAGGACGAGGCGGCCTGTGTCGAGGTTGCCTGGCAGGCCTTGAGCGCCTCCCCGAGCTCGGCCTCGTCCAGGAGGGGTTTCCCGGAGTCCCGTAGAGCCCGGAAGGAGCGCACCTCCTCCGGGGAGAGCACATTGCTCTTGTTCACGCTGCTGCAGAAGAAGCGCAGGAACTGCTGGTGCTCAGGCGTGTCGAACAGCCAGTCAAAATCCTCGCCCTTTAGCGCAGCGGCGCCCGGGTAGCCCAGTCTTGCCACAGCCTCCACAAACCGACCCCCGTCCAACATTTCTGAGATCCGATCCCACACACAGGAGTGAAGTTATAATAATTACATGTAAGTAACACTATATCCTGTATGTGTGAGGAATACACCAAGTGGAAAGTGTCCAGTCAGTCACACATATCCGAAGTTTTCAGACGTTCCCAATCAGTTCCCATGAAGTCATTGTGCGACACAAACGACCATTAAACCAAATAGCTAAGCTAGCTACCGCTAACTACTTCGTCCTGATCTTTGCACTCATTGATGCTTCGCCAACTTTAACTAGTGAAAAGACCCACCTGAACTGTAACGTTAGCTAGCTAGCCAAGCTAAGATAACTGATTAGTTAGAACTAACGTTATTGCAGCTGGGCTTAGCTGGCTAACCCAAAAGCTAAGTTAAAGCCACCTGCGAACAGTCAACGAAGGACGTCTCCTACTTTAATATGCGGTATTACCTATGGCGTATCCCTCCAGACCTGGTGTACACAGCGTCTTTACTGCCAATTTTCAACCGTCGACCTGCTTCTTGTCCGTAATTTCGCGCTCTGACTCCTCAAACTTGCCATAAGCCGAGTTCCGCTGCTGATGCGCAGGCGCTGGTTCTTACAACTCATTGGTTCGATACAGTCGCGTGACTTGTCCGCTATGAGCAACATAATTTGATTTTGTTGCGGGGTGAATACTTGTCGGAACGCGTTACATTAACAGAATTAAGGGGTGTAAATTCACGAACCGTATGTGAAATAGATCATTTGTTTACTATCAGTAAATGCTACAACAGTCTGGGGCTAGAGGACAGGTCACATGCGGTAAAATCGAGCAGGCGAAGTTTCAGCCAATCAGACAACTGGTAGTCCTGCTGTTGCCATTTTTCCCGAAAAGTTGCCTGCAGTTGTTGGCAACAGCAATCCATTGGAATGCTTTATTTACTAGATTACATTCAAATGTGCTCTAGTATGATACATCCATAAATATTTTTTAAAATCCCAATACTCAAATGAAGAGACGATACACAAAGATTAAAAACTGTTGCACCAGAAAATACAGTAAATCATGCATCATGAAACCAGCATGAGGTTTGAATTCACAGCTTATCATGTTAGTGAAACTAGTGCTTTTCCTAAGAAGTTGTACTGGGGATGCAGCAAGTTAAACATTAAACGAATGGCTGCTGTACCATACCAGCCTCCAAAATTGTTTATTAATCTGTAAGATATAAACACCTACCTCAGTTCGACTCATCGCAGAAGGTTCATGCATAACTCATATTCACTCAAGAGAATAGAAAAAAAATCTGTTGTCTGTGATTTCCAAGGCTTACTCATATCTCATGCTATAGGACATGCTGGAGCTCAATCACTTAATTGGTTTAGCTTTTTTCCCCCGTAATTTCTAGGAATCCTTGTGCTTTCAGTTTTCTGTAGACACACACTGAGCAACTTTAGCACCACCTGATCATGACTGTGCTGCCATTTTGGCACTGCACTGAAGATGTCTGGAGATCTCCGGATAAGAGAGCCTTTATGAAAGAAAATAACACACAGAACTGTTTGCAACCACTTAAACACTTAACAGGAATACACGATAAATAATAATTAAAAATAATAACAATAATCTCCAACTCCCCCCCCCCCCATTGTCAAAGACAGCAAGATTTCGAACTTTTAAAATTTATTTACAAGAAGTGAGAAAATGTAGTTTTTTAACACCGGTTACTAGTGCAAAGTTATACTGTCACTCTGGAACTCAATGTGCATTAGAAAAAGGACTACCCAAAAGATTTAGCAGACAATACTTCTGCCCCAGAACAAGCACATGAGCATCACACTCAGGCAGTTGGGACAGACTTTCCAGCTCTTCGAATGGGGGTGACGCGGGTGTGGAACAGCACAGATGGAACTGAAGAAAATGAGCAAGCTAGGTAACCATGCACCTTGGCTGTAACAAAGATGGAGCATGTGATGCAAAAATGTTAACTGCAAACACAACCTTCAATTCTATTCAATTTCTATTTATTTTCATACATTCTTCTGAACCCGAGTTTCACGACCAGATATCAGGGGGAGAAGGCTGATTCACAAAGCACCCTTCCAAAGATTTGTAAAAACCGCCACATCAATGGGCTTGTGTTAACCAGAATCTTTCCTTCAAATAAAGGACATGATGCAGTATTTAAATGGATTCATATAACCATAAATAAAGCAAACTGGTTCATGGTACTGCACTTCCTTCCTTAGAAACAGTGATCAGTTGAATGTATGTTGAGAACTTCAAAAAAACAGATAAGAAATGAAGCAGTTGTGTCTTGTGAACCACAATAAAAACACAAATGCAAATATGATTTGATTCACAATGACAGGAAATCAGTAGTCTGGCAACGGCCACATAGGGGCTGAGCAGTCTCGCCAAAAAAATAAAATAAAATCCAGAATCCAGTCAGCCCTCTTGAAGCAGCTACTTCAAACTGTTCAAATTAAAAATAGACTAATGATATGTCAAACTCCTGCCTGGAGAGAAAAAAAATTAATCTAATTTTAAGGTCATGTGAGAGACACCCATTGTAAAAAAAAACTGGGCACAACCAGGTACATTTACTTAGATAAATGTGCAATCTTTCCAGGAGGAAAATTCAGTGAAAAGGATAGGAGGGGTGAGGAGGCCACAACATCACAACAGCACTCTACCTTGCAAGGATCACAGAACAAATGTCTTTATACGAGTAGGAGGATGATGACAATTCAAAACATGATGTGTATTTTCACTTTTTGTTGTCTTCTTGAGAGATATCACTTTTCTTCTCTGTGTTGTCTCTTGACTGGATACAGTTCGTACTTTTAGAACTGGCTCGAGGTCAACAATCACGCCAGCTCTGTTCCACAATGGCAGATACCCTCTTCTCGTATTCCCTCTTGTTCTCCTGGTACAGCTGGGCCGCTTGGCTGTTAGCCGGGCTGTTTGGGTTCGGCTCGTCCAGCAAAGACTAACACGATGAAAGACATTAAAAAAAAATTAATTAATCAAAAAATGTTAAATTATAAATAGCAAGCATGAAAACATACTCTGACACCCTATCACCATGGGGTCCCAGTGGAGCATTATGAACCACTTTTAACATGAGAACATCAAGAGTCCTTTGAATTTAGTATCTGATATGTACTCGGTGCTTGTTTTAGTAACCTTCCAAAAATTTTAGCGACTTTTCTAGAAGACAGGAAATATCTATTTTAAAATGTAAGTTAAAAATAGCACGTACAGGCATAACTGGTTCCTAGGTTCAGCGATGCACCCGCTGTTTGATACAGACTGCCTCGTTAAAACTGGTGTGCAAATTAGGCTGCAGTAGAGGACAGGGAACTGAGCTGGTACTTCAGAGGTATTGCAAGTTCAAATCCCAGGTTGGGCACTGCCACTACACCCTTGAACAAGGTGTTAAATCTGCAAATATCCAACTGTGCAAATGGACTATATGAAAGATTGTAAGCTCTAGAATAATCTGAATATGGTGCTAAGCAAACAATTCCATTATAAATAAAGCAAATGTAATGTTTAAATCAAAGATGTTAAAAGATACACTACCTGTATAGAAGTTAAGATTGAAGAAACATCATAGGTTGGACTCCAGCGGTTCTGAAGAATATCCAAACATATACTACCATCTGCATAGACTGATATTAAGAGAGGGGGATGCAATTACCATTTACCACCAAAATAATTTGAAGAGATTTTCTGTATTACATCATCTTGTGAATACATATGCGTAAGGGAGGGAGTCAATCTATACACACTGCACAATATTTATACCTACATTTCCATGAAGAATTTAAATGAGGGGAAAAAAACAGAAATTAAGATTACAAGAGGTCCTTACCATTTGGATGAAACATTTTGGAAACAAAACGAACTGTAGGAGGTTTATTTGGATATTCTTCTGTGAATTCTATTGTGAGCTTGAAGGTTCCTTGGAAAACAAAAACAAAACAAGGAAAGGGTAAGAAATACATAAAAACAGAAGAAAAAAAGTCATGCAGCACAATAACGAATTTGTAGTCGCTATAAAAAACAATGTCAGGCCTTCCGGGTAGGCACTTGAAATCTGGGCCACTGTTAGTGCCATCAGTTTGCTACGGAGGTAGGTTCTGTACACAAATAACACCATGCAGCAGGTAACCAAGCATGCAAACCAACTTCTATTTCCAGATGTTCTAGAGATAGACCAACATTGGATTGCAGCCAACTTCATAAGAGGGTGACACCAAGAAACACCACAGCTGATGGTGGTCCTACACACTTCATCAGCATAAGACATTCTCAAATATAATGGGAGCTTTTGATTATTCAAACAGCACAGGTCCCAGGATATTCAGACCTGTCCAGAGGTCGTGATCACAGGAGTAAGCATGGGTTCCACAAGGCTGCTGACTGTGCAGACACTCTAGGTTCGAGTCTCTCCTCACCACCTACCCAATATGACAATTCATCCCAAGTAGTAGCTGACTATTGGCTTACCACAGCATGCCCCTGTAATCTGGGTTGTTTATTCACATCAGTGTAACAGCCTGGTCAGGTTCACAGTACAGGCTATAAGCCTCACCAGGAAGGTAAGTTTTCACAGACCGAATTGAAACTGAATGGTCCCTATGCAAGTCTTTTTACATGGGATATTAATTCGCCAAACAGAGCTCATTGTAAATGCATGATTCCTTGATGACAATACCTTGGTGTGCAGATCCATGTGCATTTGAACTACATGGCTGAATTTACATAACCCTCCCTGCCCAAAGATCTGAAAATAAAGGCCAGGGTCTGGCAATCGCACTGCAATCCTAAGATTTCATTTTTATCAGTAATATCAGAACAGTGTCTTGCTTATTTCTGCACAATGATAATGCCTCAGGCACGATGCAGACCACACTCCTATAACTATTTTTGGCAAATGCTCGGTTGCATGGAACAGCACGTTCACACCTTGGTGTCAACTTCAGAATCTAATTTATAATATTTCTTTATTTTACATATTTCTGGCCAAATAATTATTGTGGGTTCATCCCACTGATGCACCATTCCCCTGACAGTTTGTGAGGTTCTCTACAACTTCTGACATGTGTCAGTCAGCCAATTTTAACTGTAATCCACCAACTCGTCTGCCACGCTTGGGCCAGGGTTTTGCAGGTGACCCAGCTTGAGCCAACAGATCAAAGACTCCTAACCAAACAGCATTTCTGTTCAGCAGACTCAGCAACTAAAATCCTCCCTCTATGGTTCAATATTACACCAATTACGCATCCACTGCCCCGTGGGACACTGCCCCGTGGTCACAGAAGCATATGAACTTTGTTCAGGAGACATGGCAGCCATACCAAAAGGGCTCAAGGTGAGTGCATTTTTCAGTCCTTGCCAAGCATACAGTTTCCATCTCCCCCCCCCACAATTTCCAATGCGATTGCCTTGGTGCCTGCTGCGTGTGTGCCTGTGTGTGTATAACATCATCCCAGCCAGCTGCCACAAAATTCAAATTCAGGGCAGTCCACCAGCTCTGTTCCCAAGCCAAATACAAACCCACACCGGTCTTCAGTAAACTAATACTAATCACCTCACCAGGGGGGGCCCTATCAGCTCAGAGCACTCCAAGGCACAGGTTGCACTTCCGCGCATACAATACATCCTCAATGTGTACCGAGACTCAGAACATTCCGCAGCGTAGCTGCTGTACAGAGAACACACCCACAGCACTAGGCATACAAGTCCCAGGGCAGCTCAGTATTTTTATGTTCTTTGTTCTAGTTCCCAGTGTTAACACCCACGGCATGGCATGAATGGTGTGGGCTGGAGAAAATGTTTAAATGCACAGACGTGCAAAACTGAAAAAACAGCAGCAACACACTGACTTCTCCCATCACCGACCAAATCCTTAGATAAATACATCCATCCATACATCAAAACTTAAAGACAATTAATACAATGTGTGGATGCATTTATTTTTTACAGTAATCAATTCCAGACTTCCTAACCGTTCTGAAAAGTGGTCATAAATGATTGCCAGTAATTTAGGAATAACAGGACAGGAACTCTTAAGATTGTTAGATAACTGTTAGATAAGGAGATAGGAAATGGCCTATTGCTTTTGGCCTTAAAACCCAGCAGTGACCCAATTCTAAACCATGCCCCAGACGACCCACTCATGCTGGCAACCCGCTTAATCTGAACACAACCATGCAGCAGATTAAAGGTCACTTGGTAGCATAGTGGATCTTTTTTTTTTTTTTTTTTTTACAATGCAGAGCTCCACCTGGACACAATAACTGACAATACTCTCAGTTTCTTCCAGAGCAGCTAGGCTTGTTCTCACGGAAACCTCCAGTGTTTTTCCATCATCTCGCAGTACAGAAGAACACCAGTGGTTAACCTGTCTAGCAGAGGATCAGTGAACTATTTGTGTAACTTTTTGCTATACATACAATGTATGAATCAAAATCACAAAACTACAACCACAGATGGCCATGGCAAGTTGTGTGGTCTTTACTTGATTTTGTATAAAACTACACCCCGTATTTTTAAACTTACCATCTTCAAATGGCGTTCCCTCTGGGCTGCAAATGTAAGAAAAAAAGTTAATACTCATGAGTAAGATCTACATTTAACTGTAGCTAGCTAGACACTTCCTTCATATTACTTGGTTCCATTAACGTTAATAGTTCCAGTGTCAATTCGAATATGCTACTGTAAATTCACCCTGAAGTTTAAGCATATACATTAAGCATAAATGCATCCTGATGGTAAATTCCATTTAAAATTAAGGTTAAAACGTTTCATTTGTAGCCGCTATTTGAAAAATAAGAATTCCAATTACATTCCTAGTCAAATTACTGTTATAAGAACTTTACATTACCAACTTGAGAGAATAGTAGTCTAATGCCTTCGTAAGAAAAACATGTTTGACGTAGAGTTTATAATGATGGCCAAAATGAAGTCGTCATACAATTAAGTACGTCGTATTAGCGTTTGTTCCTTCTAAGTAATTCAGTCTGAAAAACAAAATTCACTAATGGTGTAGGACATCTGTCTGACTAGTTTATGTCAGCTACAAGCTAATGTTAGTAGCTAGTCTAGCGTTACACCATATTATTTGTCACATTGAGATTGCTTAATAGATAGCTGCACGCCAACATATGCCAACTAGCTAGCTAGCTAGCTAACTAGCTCCCAACACAATGAGGGGAAAAAACAACTTGCTTTCTTTAGCTTGGTATGTGTTGCTAGCAATTGATAGCAAGCTACTACTTACCCAAATATTACTGCATTCCAGACCATAATATTGTTTTCAGATGGGGCTCCACTAACTCCAGCTGGAGGGTCTTCTTGAAGCCTAGTAAAATAACGTAATACGTTCCTGGAATTTAGATACTTTTTTGCCAACTTTTTGCCATTTGCCAACATCTAAGTCAGACTACTTTTTAAACACAGCCTTTGTAGTAGCGGCCTTCGCATTCCCGGCGTTAGCACATAGCGTTCTGTCAAGCATAGCTAACGTTAGCTAGCTAACGCGTTAGCAACAATATTTAAAAAGTCGCCATGTTAGTTCTACATGTACAAAATGCCCGAGTAGAGACTTGGTTCTTTTCCACCGCTTACCTTTTAAAATCTCTCATCAAACGCCGTCTAGCTGGTGTTGACATCTTGTTGTAATTAAAAATCTAAACTGAAACAAAGTTCTCACTTCCTGACTTATAGACAATACCACTTCTTAGTATCTTCGGCGAACCAAGCACCCAACCGTAGCTTCGTATTTCTGTCAAGACTGCCGATTTCCTAAGCCAGGATATCAGAACACTTAGGATCGTACCATGTTTAATGCAGGGGAGACGCGGATGACGTGAATCGAGCAATTTGTTTGATTCGGTAAAATTTTATTAATCCGAAAAATTGTACAGCGTTTACTCCTTCGTACAGTCAATATAAAACCGTTTTGTGCTCCACAATAGCCATATCCAGCATTTGATTTTGATCACCGTTTTACACGAACACTCTTCTTGTTTCTTACGTAAAGATGCTCATTCTGCTGTTGCTTTTGCAATCATTGCGTCACACGTTAAACAAACTCACCAGGAGTTTTTGCTTATTGCACGATTCTTATGTGAGGCTAAATGGTGCCAATGTTTTTTTTTTTTTAGTGAAGCAAGATAGTTAATGTTAAGCAATTAAATAATTCCAAACCAAAGCATGATAACTGAGCAAAAAGCAAAACAATTGTTAGCAACAATTAGAACATTTTTAGAATATAGAAATTTAGAAAATTATGTTAAATGTCTTATTAAATAATGAAAACACAAAACATCAATTACAAAAGGCAGCAAAACAACACTAAAGTGTGGAAAGACATTTGTACAAAGTTTATGCATAATTTAGTAAAAAATCAAGTGTGTCCACAGCTATGCCACAGAGGTTTAGTCACCTTCTGCTTTCATTTATCCAGTCAATAGGACGTGATTGTCTTTTGCATATCAAGTGTTGTCTTCATATGGAAAAAAATACAATACATCAAAATTCATATAATTAGTTAATAACTCCAGAATTCTCTGGTTAGTTCCAACTATATTTTTAAAAAGTATACCGCATATTTATTTCAGCGCCTGAGATACTTGTTTGTTGCATGAAGGTAACACTATATGTCAAAGGTTTCCCTTTTTACTGCTCCATGAGAAAATCACTGCATTATCATCCAATAACCTTCACATTAAAAAACCCAGAACACAATTTGCAGTGGTTTTTATGCATCAGAGGTATGACTGTGAACTTCTACAAATGACAAAAACTCATTCAGTTTAAGACCGTTATAGTTACTGTTTACACACCTGAAGAAAATGTATGTACAAAGATCATCATTTGCTCATTTCACCCCCCCCCCCCCCCGCAAAAAAGGCATATATATTGCAATTGTCCCAGCTGTTTTTAAATGTAAGTCCAAAAGTTATTCCGCCAAAAATCGCTCTGACATCATATTATTTCTTGTCAGATTGACTCAAGACAGGACTGTTCAAAAATGCAATGGCTTTAACATTCAGAGCTGATTCTCCAGGCATTAGCTCCCTCAACAAAAATGACAGCAACATCTAAAAGAAAGTGAAAAATAACAACAACATAAAAGTCAAACATATTGATCCATGTCTACATCCAAATCTATACTTTCAATATTTTGACACTTAATGTTTGTTCATTTAACAGAGATAAAAACTAGTTTTGAATGAATATATAGCTGTCAGCAAAAGTTTTTTTTCTGGTGATACTCACATAAACCAGCTTCTTGTTCTCTTCAGTGTCCTGGAAGGCCTTAAAAACTGCCTGAACATCATTCTTCTTTAAGAAGAAACTTGAACCTGAAGAGAGACCATTGATGTACGTCTGTCAGCATATGGTTATTGGTGACCATTAGGCACAGTATGCTAAGAATTATCTACAACTTCCCATTATCTATCAACTTCCCATTCAGGGATAGCATTTTTCATTTCATGTAGACCTAACATACAGTAAGCCTACTACACCTGCCCAAACTGTCCAAATGGAACAGAACAGAGGGAGTGGTTTTCTAAATTAATTAGAGATTATCCCTTCATTTTTGAACAGTAGACAAGGACAGATATAATTGCCATTCATTATTTCAAGTTAACACCTAAACACCTACAGTGCTTCTGTGTGTTCTGTTTCTGTATACAAAGGGGCTTGGCTTTATAGTCATGTCTATAATGTCTTTCAATATCTTAGAAAACATTACAATGCATTACATTACAGGCATTTAGCAGACGCTCTTATCCAGAGCGACTTATATTGTATCAAATTATACAGCTGGATATATACAGGAGCAATGCAGGTTAAGTACCATGCTCAAGGGTATAACGGCAGTGTCCTACCAGGGAATCGAACCTGTGACCTTTAATGTTGCAAGACCAACTGCTTAGCCATTATACTACAATGCTGCCCCATAACATAGATTTTGAGTGCCCCAGCACTGTTGTTCTCTTTGGGAAAGTGCGATGCATGGGGTGCACATGAAGGTCGCTGTGTTGTGCATGTTTCAAATTCCATCAGTTGGGGAAATTAATTGAAATTCTGTTGAATTGGAAAAAAAATTCCCAAAATGTAGGTTTTGAATTGACTGAATTGACATTGGGAGTGGACCTGGAACCAGTTTGAACTGGCCCAGAATCTGGTGCTACACATACATTTGGTGTTGATGAGCTGATGGGCTCTCTCTTTGGTTTGACTCTTCTGCTCCTTGGTTCGGGCAGGCTCTGAGACCACTGGCACGCCGCCAGGCCACTGCTTCTCCCTCAGCAAATCAATGTAGGAGGCCATTTGAGGCTCAGTGGGGTTCATCTGATTCAAAAAGCTGTTCACCTTCCTAGGGTAACAAAAGACAAATGTTTAAGGAAGACCACATGAGCTGCATGACAGCTGCAAAACTACAGACATATGTACAGAATATAGGAAGGGTTGTCTTTTTTACAGCTCTTACTTTTTCAATAATGGCATGACAGGCTTCAAGATAACATCAAAGATGTTCCACATCATGGAATTACCTGACGAAGACAAAAATTATATATCCTATCAGTACAAGAGACAGATTTAAATACTGTGGTGAGCGATTACTATTCATTAACTCCTCCTCATTTAGTAATCAGAATCTGGCACCCTGAAGATAAGAAAAGTTGGTACAAACCTGTTATTTCTTTCAACAAATCAATAATGGCTTTGGTGGCTTCCTGCTGCTCCTTGCCAGACTGGTTAACTCCTCTCTTGTTTGGCTCCGGAGCTCTGTGCTCATCTACCCTACCTACAATCAATTGGCCCTTCTCTCGCCTGTTCTGGGGTCCAGCAGATAATTCTATGAATGCCTTTTCCCTTTTGCCTGCCCCTCTCTTTAAGCGGGAGCAGCGGTCATCAGTGGAGTCATTCTGCATTCTGCTCGTCAAAGCAACATCCTCTGACAGGTCTGTGATTGGCTGACTTGCTGCCAGGAAATCAGGTGCCTTCTCCAGGCTTTTGCTGCTGTCTCCAGAGACCACGGGAAGTAATCTGCAAAGGGCGTCACAGCTTCCCTTCAAGTCTGCTTCCTCATCCTCTGTCTCAACCAGGCCTTCAGGCCCCGCCCCCTCTGTGCCAGGGTCATCGGACTTGGCTGGACCTAGTGCGCAGACATCCTGAAAATAACACACAAGGCATCTGCTCGTGTCAGCTCAACTTCTTGTTGCGTCCCACTTCCATTATTGATGCTAGTGACGCTATGCACTTGACCAAATTCATTCAGAGCAAGGGACAAGGATTTGTGCTGGTATGGTGTTTGTGGCCTTTGTTATGCTATTATGAGTTCAACATCAAAACTGGTTATCATTTAAAGTGTTCCTTCAACATGTTATAACAAAAATCTGATACTATGCTCCCTAATATGGAGACCGGGCAATAGAAAGTGAGCAACATACAGTGCCAGAGATCAGATCTCTCTGTAAATTATCTCTTTGGATGAATTATTAGGCCGCACATTTTCCAGATATTCAGTTTACCCTGTACTTTATTGTTTAGACTGCAAGAAAATCAGAATCTCTGTGAGATAATGCAGTGTAGAGATTCCAGCCCTTTGTTCACATAAACCTCCGCAGCCACTGTAGATGGTGCTGCTGTGTTGTGTCTGCACTCAATTATGTGACTGGAGCAACAATGCTCCCTGTGTGTATAAAAGACAACCAACACAGCAGCACTAAGGTGAGACAACAGACAACAGTAATGCAAGAGCCATGTACACAAGATTGTTTTTCACTGCCATTGATGATCAATGAGGAATATTACAATTAAAAACAATAACTGCCAATCTTCATGAACTTTATAATAAGAACAAAACGATATATGATGATGAAAACAGGCAATTCAGACCTTCTAGACAAGTCATTTACCTACCGGCAAGAGAGCACTGAGTCAATGATAACTTAATTGACCTCTTTGTGGCCAATATTAATATTAATGTTACACAGTGTCAGAGATTGTCAAGACACATTTTTCCCTTAAAGTTTGTTCGCATGATAAGGTTTTTCCATTTCAGGCCTCAATAAACTGGCACCATTGGTTGTTAGCAAGCTGGTAAGCTAGTTTTACATTGTTGGCAAAGAGGTTTACTGGACATCTACTCTGGTAGGTCAACTACATTCTTTGGTTACAAACACCTAGATGATTGGCTATAAGAAATGGAAAAAGAAAACCACAACCTCACCATGGTTACACCTCAATAAGACGTATAGAACAAAGATCACTGTAATGTGCAGGCCCTGCCAATCTTTGAAACACCAACAGAGGGCAGCATTGCCACTATCGGGACGTGATCATGAACAGGCACAACACTCACAGGAAACATATTTAAATTTATTCAATCCATTTCTATTAAAAAAACATTGATGTTTCGGCCATAGTCTCAGGCCTTCATCAGAATTCTGATGAAAGCCTGACACTATGGCTGAAACGTCAATGGTTTTTATAGAAATGGATTAAATAAGATCACAAAATATTTACTGAGAGCAAGAGTTGCACCTGTTCATTCATCATTTTTTTTGCATATTTTCTGGCTGCACCTGTTCACAGCCGGTTTGACATGATCAAGCTTGCCTTTGTCATACAGCAACAGGTGGAATTCTGAGGCATTGTTAGCCGTCATCCAGCACGGTGTATTTGCAAAACAAATTCTTCCGGAACTGCATTCTTGGAAGAGAGTACTATACTCTACGGTCTCCATGAAAAGTGTCAAGTTAAATCTGATCCTGTGATAAATCTGTCAAAAGGACACAGATTGAAAACACTGGCACTTTCTAATTTATCTACACATTTTCCAGATGATGTTTCTTTCAAAATGGTCTGTGTCAGAAAAATTATAATTGCTAATATCTTTAAAATATTCAGTTGGATTCTTTTTAAAAGGTTGAATGAAAAGGCAGTCACAAACCCATGAGTCTGTACCTTCAGCTGCCAGCCTCACACCGAGGGCCACACACCAGAAAGTGCGTGAACGGGAAGACAAAGTATTTAGTGAACATGGAACAAAAGAATGTTTCACACTTTGTGTCACACCTTAGTGACACATTGTTAAGCCATAGGACAGAATCTGAATACCATATGTGAAAGGGCACTGCGTATAACTCATATTTAAAAAAACCGACCTTTGTCTTTATACTTGCTATTGCGTGCTCACATTCTATAATAGCAGGCCTTTTTATTACAGTCCAGTGGTCATGTTTTACTATTTCTTCACTGATTGGTAAAATTGTAGAAGAATAGTTAAATCTTCAGCATCAACCTGAGGGCCACTCCTCAACTGAGGGAGAAAAGGCTGGCTGATGTCTTGCAAACTGCAAACAGCTTCATCAAAAGTACTATTTGTAATACTTATGTACTGTAAAGCCCAAGTGACCAACTCTGGCCCCACCAGAGAGCTCCACTTGGTTTCTTGGGGGGTCATACTGGCTGCTGATGTTAGGTTGAAGCCAAAATCTTGCGCACGCCCCAAACCTACTCACCTCCTCCTCCTCTATTTCTGGGGTCAGGAGGTACGCTAGGTTGCTCAGCAGGCTCCACACTCCACCGTTAGCCTCCTCCTCAGTTAACAGCTGCTCTAGAGGGCACAGAAACTGAAACACTTCTGGGCTGTGGCCCAGCTGGCTGTCTTTAACCAGCTCCTGAGGGAGAGAGAGGGATGAACTAAAACACTCAAACAGACAAGAGACATTTACCTTAAGATTCACTGTGATTCTTCTTTTCGGTGCGGGTGAATTCAATTAATTTTTCCAGTGGATACACACATATATTGATGGTACACGTCATGGTGTTTGGGGATGATAGAAATCTGTACCTGTAAGAAGGTCTCCAGTGTGACTCTGGCTTGTTCTTTAAACTCATCGTTCATGGTGTACTCTGTGCTTTCCAACAGCTCTGCTATAGAGGGCAAGTTAGGACAGTCCTGGGAAAGACACACAGCAGCAAGAGTCCATAAAAATGGGGTGAGCTTTACCATTTAACAAGCACATTCAAGTTCCCTTTAATGTTTGACCATCTGACATAGACACATTATTGTGATTTGTGTAAACCTGATTTTTGCCTCTTTAACTGGATCACCCTGATCAGTAGCTAATTTAAGATAAGATAGTATTTTTATTAATCCCCAACATGGAAACTGATTTGTCAGCAGCAGTGTACAATTAATACAGCATACCATTAGATAAATTAACATTAAAAACAGAACAAGAACATATAGAATAGAGACAATATAATAAACGTAAAAACATGAATTTCATTGCAACATTCAGTTCTAGTTAAACATTTTTACATTACATGAGCATAACCCTGCAAGATTTCAAGCACCACACTTCGATCCACACAGTAATGTGGTGGTACCTTTTTAGTGCTAAAACTGTACTTAAGGTTTGGTTAGAAAGCTCAGCATGACTTTATGGTGTCTCTATGTGGGGGAAGTAATTTGTCGCTAGCCTATGTTATTTCTTCCACTACCCATATGCAGTTTCTAAGCCTCAAGGATTAGTTAATAACCATGCTGTGTTCAACACCACAGGAGTGATACTGAATTATAGTCATAGTCTAAAAATGTATAAATGTTTGTATATTTTAATGCCCCTTAGGCAGCACAGATCAACCGAAGACAAAACAGAACAAAAACAAATTCAAAAAGTCTGGAAACAGACTGAACAGGAGATGTCTCAGACACTACACTCAGACCTCTATAGTACCTGTGCCTCTCTCTCTTGTACATCGGTCCCTTACCTGCAGACTGCTGTGGAACAGACGGATGTCCTTCTGGGATTTACGCACATCCCAGTGCAGCTTTTCAGGGTTACTGGCTTCCTCCAGACGAATGGTGAAGTTTAATTCCCCATCTTCCTCCTGCACCTACAAGCCAGGTTCACACAAAAAACTGAACCACATGATCTCATCCCATTCTTCTATTATCACTGTCCTGTTCAAACTGTACAGGGCATGTCCATATAGGTTAGTTATACGTGTCTCTTGAAAAATCAATATAAAAATTTTGATCACAAAAAAAAAAACTGTACAGGACGACTGAGGAATTGGACTGAGAATATACACATTGCCTAATGACACTGTTATGCTTTTCCCACTCCTGTCCTTTCTTCACCCTCCACTGACACCATCTCCACCTCACTCCTTCAGGCCACCCTTTGAATGATCAGTTGTAACACTTCCTGTTTATGAACTGCTCATCACTTCTTCTCATCTATTGTTCCGTTTGTCTGCACACATCTTGTTTTCATTGCGTATTAAGTATTATCTATTCATTATCATTATTAGACAGACACAAATGCAATTGTACCGCACTGACCAGTGGCAATAAGGGAGACATCAACATATCCTGCGTGAGGACCAATAAGAGGGCCTGTAATAGGCTCACCTGCTTTACAGACACTACCCAGCTACTGAGGCGCCACATTTCATATGACAGCTTGAACTCCATCATTTCCTCCTGGATAGCAGGAGGGCAGCTCTCCAGGTCACTGTCATCCTGAACACCACATAGAAAGCAGGTAGAAAAAGATGCCAACAAACAAGGTCCGTCTCCATAGCTGGATTGAGGTTAAATTAATTATAAATTAGCTAATTTTACCCAAATCGAATGGAGGAGGGTTGTCTCTGTACATCATAAGGTTGTGTACACCTAAAGCAAGATTATAATGTTGAAGCTGAAATGTTTATTAGAACATGGTGTATTGAAGGTGCAATTGTGTAGCTGAAGGGAAGCACTGTGAAATTAGATTATGAAGAAAGGTTGACTGCTGTCACATGACCATGTTTATTTTGTGTGACTATATCATGATTTTATTTTGTTGTTCACATTAATTGATTCAATGGTTTACATTTACATTTTAGGCACTTAACAGAAACTCTTATCCAGAGTGACTTACACAGCTTATATTTTTTGTACATACAGTCCACTTATGGATATTTACTGAAGCAATTCAGGCTAAGGACCTCGCTACGAGGCTTGCTTGGAGTTACAAGCCCAGTTCCTCAGCCATAATGCTACACTGCTACCTGGTTCAAGAACGAAGCATCAAAAATCAAACAGCTTTACTTATCTAGCCACTGTAATAAAGATAAAGGTGGAAAAAAAATTAATAGAATAAGATTCACTTACACTGTCAGATTCTTGGAGATACAAAGCAGAGCAGGCCGCGAAGCTCCTCAGAAGCAACTCATCCTCAGGCCTCCTAGTCGCACGTTCCTCTTTCTTTACCGCCTTTCGCTTTTTTTTGGTCTCTTTCCTTTTCATTTTGTCAATAAATCTGGAGAACTTTTCTTTCAACTTGGCACCTTAAAGGAGTAACGTGGTGGTTGGACTTGACACTTCTCAGTTGTCTTTAGGCAACAACAAATGTGCATAATTTTTTTATTATTCAGTCATTTCAATGTACTTTAAAACGTATTTTTCTAAGCCTAAATTTCCCACTATAAAAGTTCACCCGAACCGTCTGGGCGTGGTAATAAGAACTGTCAGTTAGCTATGATTGACAGACCATGCCCCGTTACCATAGTTACCCCCATGATACGCACTCTTTTTGGGAGACTGAATTATCACAAGCTAGCTAGTTTAGTAGTATATCAAGTATCGATAGATAGCTAAGGTAAGGACGTTGACTTATATCCAGTTATAATTTTTGCTATCTAGCTAGCCAAGTTAAGATAAAAGCACAACTATAACGTCCTCATAAAAGCAAACTAGCTAGCTAACGTTATCGATAACATTGCCTTATGAAAGCAAACTACCTAGCTAGCTAACGTTAGCTAGCTAGCTAAATGAATATAGTCAGAAATAATCTAATAGTCCTTAAAAGGCACTCTAATTTAAGTGAACCTAACGTTAGTCAAATATATGCATTGTCTTGCCTGTAAGCCAGCGGCACAAACTATGGGTCTCGAGTTACCCATGGGTTTACGGGGCGTGGAAAGGGGAGTGGTTACTGTATTCGTGACGCACCAAGTTGACAACTTTCTCAACCGGTTGAAAATAGGACGATAAATTTAAAACGCATATTTCTCCAAAATTACAGAACGGACATATTTAATACTTTACTCATTGTGTTTCTTCAATGCCTCTTGTACAAATAGTACATAAAACCGTGAAAGTGTGAAAATCACCATGGTACTCCTTTAAAAAATTTAAATCAATACATTATACAGGCAAACAAATACTGAATTCTGCTGACATTGGCCTCCCACTTTACACAAAATGTGTTCTGAGCAATGCTTTCAGTTCCAGAACAGCTTTTGCACACCTTTCTTTTTGGGCTTGACATCATTGGTCAGGAGATCTCCAGTACCCTCTGCTATGCTGCAAAGATAATAAAATAAGAAAAGGGGCTAATATAAATACAAACACGAAAAGCATCTACTACAGGTAGACAAAAGCAAGTGATGGAGCTGTCATTCATGTATCAAAACCACTGCTTCTTTCCAGTCAGTAAGTGAAGGCCTAGAACAGGGGTCCCCAACCGTGGTCCTGGAGAGCCATTGGCTCAACTGGTTTTTGTTTTCACCTGAAAATCAACAATCAGTCCAAAACCAGGTTGTATCCAAGAAACCAGCTGAGGCAAGATAACCGTAATACAGCCTCTGTGTACCTTATGTAATGTACTTTTTGCATTTGCTGTTTACTGCTGACAACCAAATTTCCCTCCATGGGTGGATGGATGGATGGATACATAGATACTACCTATTAAACAGCTTCGCTTGACCAATCAAATCTTAATGAAAACCTTGTGTACCTCAAGCACCAGGGTGAAGGAACCCCAGGTCCGGAGATTTCAGTGTGACAGTGCTGTATTTAGGTGAGGCAGGTAGATGGTGGGAGGGTTTAGCATGTCACTCACACTCCTTTGCCCTCACTGTCCAGTGAGGAGGGTGTATCCTCTCTCTTCGGCCCCTGCAGCTCATCCTCACCCCCTTTCAGTATCATGATGTCCAGGCTACTCACAAGTAGTTGATTCAGGCTGTCCGGGTCAGACAGCCAATTCACCAACAGCTCCAACACTAGAAAGGTTAAATTCTACATCTCAGTAAGTTTTCCTGGTTAAATAAATGTAAAACAAAATATTTTAAAAAAGAGAGAGATGACGAAGAACAAACCATCCTCAGAGTTGTTTTTCTGTGGGGAGTGGCTTGTCAGAGAAGCGGCGGTCGTGCGACCATGCTTACCATTCAAAGTCACGATCTCGTTAAGGGCAGAGCAAGTGAGGTCCTGGGCCGTGAGGGACTCCGGGAAGAGGTTGCGCACCAGAGCCTCAGAAAACACCCTGAGGACCGCAAACTCATCCGCCCTGGAGTTGAACAGCTGGCCTCTGACACACGTGTGTGTACACACAAGACGCATGCAAACACGCCCAAACAAGGACACAAACACACAAACACACCCAAACAAGGACACACACACACACACACACACGGAAACACTTGCATTAGCACATGCACATACAGTATGTATACACACACAGACTTCCTACACCCACCCCTGTTCACTACAGTAAGGGACGTGAAATTGAAGGAAATGTAATGCTTGTGTTAATTAATATCAACACTTCACACATAAGGGATGTTTAACTTTCATAAACATTTTAAATGCTTTTACATCACACTGACTGCAGACTTTGCAACAAAATCCCCACAAAAGCAGCAGTGCATTCTGAACCACTAAGAAACTGCCACTTGTTCAGTGGTGACATCTGTCTTCTGACTTTGACAAAAAAAAAAAATGTTGTCGTTGATGGAGAGGAAGTGTTGTGGGAGAACACACATAGCGCAATGTCATGTAGGTCTACAGTGCTGCTTGGAAACATTTGCACATGTCAACAAGTGCTTAGCGAGAGTCAACATAAAACATGATTTTGGACATAGACTTGCAGGGACGGCAGAAAAAGCTCATATGTAGCATGATCTCATGCAGGTGGGAAAACTCACTGATCTATAACTTAATGCTAGCAAAAGCTAGCAGGACCCAAACTGATCGCAGGACTGTTAGAGGAAACCAAATGCACAAACTGTAAACACCCTCAGAAAGAAGTCAATACTCGGTCTCACCTGTTTGGCTGCTTGACATTGCGTAGGTGCTGGGTGAGGATTCGGACATAATCCACAGTAATAGCAGAGATGTTGATGTCACTGGCTCTCCCAATGACCCGGTCAACAATCATGTTAAACTCCCTCCCCAGGGCATTATACAGTGGCTGGTTGTCCCTGGGCTCTGGGACACTGTACCAGGTCAGGATGAGCTGGGAGTATGCACACTCAAACACTGTGGAAATATCATGCACTGTCACCAATACACACAGAGTCACCTTAGACTTTCAGTGGTAAACACCACACCTGACCTATTTTAGCTCAAACTACTCAAAGCCAGAAAAGGACTCTACAATGTGAAGTATTTTCTTGAAAGAGGAAACTACAGTTAAACCACAGCCTTGAGGAAGTAGTGTGTCTTCTTTTTTCTTCGTTTTTTTTTGTGGTCTGCTGCAGTGTGGTTTAATTTTAGAAGCATGCATTATCATCAATTATTAATTCTCAAGGCTTTGTCACCATCCACTTTTCCCCTAATTCCTCCCTTTGCTTGAAAACCAGTACGTAAGGCTCAAAGCACTTACACTGATGAATAGTCCTATTCAGCTAGCATGCTCAGAATGAAACACATTCATCACATCACTATGGCACCCTGTAGAGTCTTGTGTATCAAAAAAATGAAAATTCTGCCCTAGGGAATTCACTTTTATTCTAGAGAAATAGCACAGAATAGCACACACATCCGTGTCATGTTTCCGTTGCCATGTCTCCGTTTTGCCACCTATGGACGCTTGGCACCTCCCCCTCTTCGTGTCTGTACTTCCCGCTCGCGTCTGCTGTCTGTCCTGGCCCCACGCTGGTGGAATGACCTCCCCGTGGCGGTCAGAACAGCAGAGAATCTGACTACCTTCAAACGCACACTAAAGACTCATCTCTTCAGGCTGCACCTCTCCCCACCCCTCCCTAGCCTATAGTTTAGCTCAATGTACCTAGTTAGGCTAATACGATCACGTTAGTTTTTATTTGGCAGGATTGTTTTTGTCTGATTCTGATTAGGAAAATGTGATTTCAGTGCTAGTTTGTACTTGGCAGGATTGTTTGTTTGTTTGCTGAACAGGTTACCCTACAGGGTTGGAGTCCTGATCTATGTGGTCACTTCTGGCACTACGATCCTTATTTCACTCTGGTGTGTTTATTTTGCACCTCTGCACCTTGCACTAATGCACTTGTACGTCGCTCTGGATAAGAGTGTCTGCTAAATGCCTGTAATGTAATGTTGCTGACCAAAACTGCATATTTACCCTGCTGAAGAGACTTCTTCACATTTGGGCACTGTAGGCCAACTTCATGGGCCAACCCCTTTTTTTTGTTGGGAGCATCTATTTCATCACCACTGCAAGAATATTTGTCTTTACCGGCATCCTGTTGAGGAAAAAAAGGAACACACGGAGGAATACAGGAAACGCTCCATGTCATTGATACGGTGATGTGTGGCATTACGTGAGCAACCCAACTTAGAATTGTTGTATTAATACGATATAATTACCTATGCTAAAGACTTGCACTTCATATATGGCCAAAGTTACGGAGCTTTCAATTAGTCTTGGTAGCCTGCACTGTTTTAAAGTTAGATGGGAAATCGTTCCACTAGCTAGCTCATCCTGTAAAGTTTCAATATTTCTAAAACGCGGTTAATGTGCACATTACAAAAAAATCGGTTTTGGACCACGTACCTGAGATAGCGTTTCCGCATGGGATAGATCCGTTTGAGTGCTTATTTCGTTAAATATTTTTGTAATAACATGCGTAGGTGTCAGAACCCATAGTTTATTCCACCCTAATTGGATTATAAACCATCCATAGTTATAAATAAACAAAACTAACCCAATGGTTAAGACGATATAGCTGATACACATTTTTATCGAAGGACAAAGCGAGTCTCAAAGTGCTTCCTCCTGCTTTTCCTTATATCATCACATTCGTGTGACGTGTTTCGGTTTTGCTGCTTGGCATTTCTCTCATTTCACATAACTTCTGTACCATATCCAAATGTCTCTTATCAGAAGAAAGTTAGAAAGCAATGGTATCCCGGAAGGAAACCTTAAAAAGAAGAAATCACCAAAGAACCTGATTGGTTGGGTTAAGCGGGATCAGTTCTCAATTCTCTTGGTCGCCTGAAACTGGTTATGATTTTGTATGCGGAAACCCAGACTTCAGGGCAGCAGGTGTATTTACAATAGAGATATTCAATTGTTTATTTAGCTGTAGAGTGCTGATAAAATTTAGGCTAACGAAGATATTTGGATCGCTCTGAGCGTGTAGCAACGGGCCTGATGCAGTTTTGTGGAAGAACTATAATTATTTTGATATATCAATTTAATTCCTATGATGTAATAGTTCAATATTTGTTCTTTTTAAGTGGGCGTATACAAATTACTACTGAATTATTTCGGGCTGAAAATGAATATTGAGTGATATAAAGTAAAGGGATACAATTCTGAAATATTAGAATATGCCAAATAACGCTCAGCACGTTTAATTTCTTTGAAGATAACACCTGACCATTAACAATGAATTACATTTATTCCATCTTTTTTATTCGATTATCAACACAGATGGTATGAAGACAGAGTTGCACACAATTCTTTTTTACACACTTCCTATATGAGTAAAAAACGGAACAAACAGTCATTTCCCACGGCAATACCGATAGGTTTGAAGTTCACTATGGTATTAGCCGAAGACCCATGCACACCAATGGCCTCATCTCAGTGGTTCAACCTCCGGTTTAAGTTGTTCCATGCGGTTTACTAGTAAAGGAGTCAAAAACAAAGGATGAGCCTGGGACAGTTGTGGTCAGTGAGGAGTGTGTCTCTCCTTTGATCAGCACAAGCTCTGTCCAGTAGTATTGTAGGACATTAAGGCTGTGACACAGTCATTGGCTCCTGGTGTGCAGGTGCTGGTGGCATAGTGGTGACCCAAGAAACAAATTACAAACCATGTAAAAGGGGAGAAAAGAGGGGGAAGCCTGTCTCTCGATATTCAACTAATCTCTTGAGCTCATTAATTAAGTGCCATACCTTCCACACATCAAACAAGCAGTTTTTAAAGTATGCAAAAGCATTATATGGTTTAAGATAGCCCTTCCTAAAGGCAGTCTCAAATGCCGTTTTATATCTGGTAGGATTAACTGATCATTTTGGAAAAGTGAAGAAAGGTTTCTGAACACTATGTACAAGGAATTGGCTGTTCTGGGACTGGGCCTGAATATATAACTCAATGTGTTTGGTGGTACTCCCATCTGCAAACAATTCATGGATAAAACTGGGTTCTAGAAATATGAATAGGATAAATAATCCCAAACTGGATTAAGGCACATTGAGGAGTTTACTCTGAATAGAATTCCATACGTTGTCCGTAAGAGTTCTGGCATGGCTCTTCTCCTTGACAATCTTTTTAATGAAGACAGAAGACAGTATGACCACATTTCAATAACAAACGTGGTCATATTGCATTGAAATGACTCCTGTGCTTATAAAATAAATGAAAATGTTTTTGTATTACACATTTTATTTAATAATATGATATTTGGTGATTTAGTACCCTTAGAGATGTCCTATTGTGGATAATATGAAGATTAAATCTTAATGAAAGTACATCATATCGTCAAAACTCTTTACTTGTTTTTTTCCTGGTAACTTCACTGTAATTGTCTGCACAATGCCACCACAAATCTGCAACCATTTCAAGGCAAGAAATCAGGCGAGGTGAAATATGTAATCAACTGCTTCATTGAATCAATTAAGTGATTCAAAACTAAATCCAGCAGCTCTCCAGGACCAGGTTTACAGACCGCTTGCATAGAGCTTTTGCAATAGGACTTTCTCCTGCAATAGGTTTTTTTAATTACACTATTTGTTTCCACCACACGATGGCATCAGAAACCATATTTTAATCTACAGTCATGTGGGACAGGTGACAGACAAAACCTAAACAATTTGTGAACTTAGGGAGCAGACTAACACCTCCCATTTCTTCTTGGATAATCTGCACCCCAATACTAGAAGGGTGCACATGCCCACATCACCAGATTAGAAGAGCACATAATTTTACATCGAGACTGGTACATTTATTTTTTTTAAATAATTAAATCTTACTGCAGGATTTGATGGCCATGAAAACCAACAGAATTTGAAAATGAACGAAGCCTGAGAACTAGAAGATCTATATATTTCCAATTTAAAAAATCTGTGGTGGTGGATTTATGAACTGGGCTTAGGATATAGAAGACAAATAGTGAGACTAAATATCTTTTAAATGTATAAATATTTATCTGCAAGTATATATTCACAAAGACTGTTTGGTAGGGTGCATATTTGCACCACATTATATTGTGAAAGTTTGCAAACTCCCCTTTGAACATGAATGTTCAAAGATGAACAAATTACATTACGTAGATGGAAAATAGCCATCGCAAGGCTGAGAAACGTCAGTCTCCAGGGTCAAGGGCAGGGGTGGGAAATTCCGGTCCAGGAGGCCTGGTGTGTATGCAGGCTTTTGTTTCCACCAATAACCTTGGCTAAACGAGCCAACGGTCTGTATACATAAACACTGGTTCATTCACAGATTAAATCACAGTAAAACATTTCATATAGACACACAGGAAGCCTTCAGCTGTCATTCTTGAGGAAACAAGAAACAGGTAAAATGTCAGATGGTGCAAACGTTAGGGCTAATTAAGTAATGCCAGAAGTTGACACGAAAATCAGAGACAGGGCCCTTGTTGTCCACCTCCGGTCTCAGACCTCTAGGCATTTTTGTGGGTCATTATTCCAAGTCGTGAAAAGAATGAATGTTCGCCAATCTGTTAGTATAAAGACTACACCACATATCCCACTAGCAATAACAAAGGCACATTATTTTGTGACACTTGCACTTAATGTGGCGCTAATCTGTATGATCTGGACTGAATTCAGTCGGCAGAGCCACTCGGGCACCATCTTAGAAGGCGGCATGTTATCCTTTATATCGTGGCACAGGGAGGGTGAGGTTCAGTCATCACGCTTCTCTGGTTCGTTAGGTGCCAGTTCAGATCAGTCATGTTTGCAAACTCCAATCTATTCAGTTTGCACTCGTGGAACAGAAATCTTGATTCTCATGCACCTTAACTGATATTGACACAAGAACACATGAATATAAAGAAAAGTTCATTATTCATTGTTAAGGACCACAAGGCTCCATCGCTCCACTTGTGCACAAACAAGAAAAAAAAAGTTTTGACCATCTGACACACGACCACACTATTTTTGGATGAAAAATAATAAAGGCAGCAAACAAATGGAAAATGGTTTGATACTTTACATTTCTACTATAGTTTGTTTCTCAGGGTAAGGTCAGTCTTGCATAGCCTGCAATCCTTTGAGTTGTAGAACACCAGTGAAGTGTAAAGAACCAAACACAATGGCAGTTTGTGCACAAATACAGTCCCACACACACTAGCAGCAGTCTATTGTGGGACTACATTCAAGCACAAACTGACATTGTGTTTGGTTTGTACCAACAGAAACGGTAGATGCGCTTTTTTTCCCCCCTGTGCCGCCCCAGGTTTTTAATGGAACTTTAATGGAAATCTCAAAATTAAAGAACTCTGTTTCAAGATTTGCATTTTGCTTATGAACACAGGCCTTGCCTGCTGTATAACCATAATGCAATGCAGTACGCAGAGAATCAAAACATAAAAACATTGCTCCAACTCTGCACAGCCAGCAACCGATTGAAAGGTTAGAGGACAACAGCGCAAAATGAAGGAACTTTCAGATCGATGAATCGTTGAACCATCAGCAAGTGCATAAACATAGCCTAGAGCAGTGGAATGTCCACAAAATCCACTTAGGCACAATAACATTGAACTAGCAGACTTGTTTCAAGGTTAAAGTCCCCGTAGAGCACTTACACATCACACATTACCTTACCAGTCACAGAAGGCTGCACAGGAGATAAGGCAAGTATTTTTAGAATAGAGTATAATCCACGTCATGCAACTGCTAATCCAACTTGGCTTTCATAGCCACCAGGGGATGTTACAACCCAGGGGACTCAATTTCTTAAAGTATGATTCAGAATTTGTGAACACCAACATCTGAAACTTAACTGGGACCCTGCCCATAGAAGGGGTGGGGGGCGGAAGGGGAGAACTTTTTTTTTTTTCCAGGGCTAGGACAAACCCGCTTCCCTTCAACAGACCACATAGTAAAGTGTGATCTGGTTAGGAGCATTTTACACAGACACACGCGTCTCATGACTACGTAATAAGACTTGTCACTTCCAATCAGCTCTCAGGCATTTCAGGTAAAGACATTTTACAAGCAGCATGGATGAGCTTTAGACCCGAGCACACCAGTCATGTGACAGATGACAGTAGCCCAGCCTTAGACCTTCACAGCTTACTTTGGCTGAGGCCCAGTGCCAACCGAGCAGGACAAGCACGCTCTCAATTTACATCTCCAACATTCCACACACCAGCTGGGCCTCCAGTGTAAATCAAACCAAGAGACTTAAGCAAGTCAGCATACTTAATGGTGAACCCCTCTTCATTCACAGCCTGGAAGCTTATTGCCACACCCCATTGATGCATTGGTGCAAAAATAATGACAGCTCGCCACACAACTGAAAGTAGGTTCAATCAGAAGGGTAAATTTATTAAAGTATGGACTAAAACAGACTGGCAGGATGAAAGGTAGACGCTTTTGTTCCCAAAAGGGTTGTGGGAATGACATTCTGATGGAAGAAAACCGACCGAAAGTAGGGCAAAAGAAAAATACATGACATTCCCCCTGTGCAACTAGTAGTGAACACTAGTTGGTCCCTATAAATAAGGCGGAATTTTGACAGTCCTTCCAAATGTACAAGATATGTTACAGTTAACACCATTCGACAACATTAATGGCGGACATACAAAACGGTTTTACATGACCTTCTTGAGTTCGTCATACAAGACCAACACAAAGGCACCACCCATGCCTCTGAGAACATTAGACCAGGCTCCCTTGAAGAAGGCCTTGCCACCCTCATCACGGGCAATTTTCTTCCAGCAGTCAATTGTGCCGGTGTACATGATGTCAGCTGGTAGAGAGGGGGGAGAAAACAAACACATTGGTCAATTTACAACACCAGTCAAAAAGGTGTAACTGTACAGAGTAAGCGTGCCGGGCACTTCCAGAGCTACACACAAGGAATACAAGAGATGGAACAGTTCCCGTAGCTTTAGGATTGTGCTCACCTCCTTTGCGGCCGGACTGCATCATCATACGACGACGAACGGTGTCGAAGGGGTAGGACGTGAGGCCAGCGACTGCAGTGACCGTCTGAGCGATCATCCAGCTTACTACGATGTGAGTGTTCTTGGGATCTGGCATCATACCTGAATTGAAAAACGGATAAAATTTCAACCAACTGCATGGAAACGGAAAAGGAAAGCTTGACAATTTTCATACAAATGGTTTCTCAACACATGCACTGAATGGATTACTTTAGAAAGAGAATCTAGACATGCGATTCCCGTGAGGGCCATAAGAGATCCACCGATAACGCTATCTACCATGGGATTACAAGGCTGTGGCAATGCTGTAATCAACGGGTCAACAGTTGAAAAGTACCTTTAGCGGTGTCATAGATGCCGAAGTAGGCAGCCCTGTAGATGATAATGCCCTGGACTGAAACATTGAAGCCCTGGTACAGGCCCTTCAAACCGTCAGACCTGAACACTTTCACCAAACAGTTGCCCAAACCGGAGAACTCCCTCTCGGCGCCGCTTTTGCCAACGTCGGCAGCCAGCCTGGTTCTGGCGAAGTCGAGGGGGTAGACGAAGCACAGAGAGGTGGCACCAGCAGCACCGCCGGAGGCCAGGTTACCAGCAAAGTACCGCCAGAACTGGGTATGCTTGTCAACGCCATCTAGGAAGACCTTCTTGTACTTGTCTTTGAAGGCGAAGTTGAGGGCCTGGGTGGGGAAGTATCTGATGACGTTGGCCAGGTTTCCTCTCCAGAATGACAGGAAACCCTGTTCCTTAGGAATGCGGACCACACAGTCCATAATTCCCTTGTACTGCATGTCCACGGTGATCTGTTTGCTGGCATGCTGTACCTGTATTCCAAAAAGAAAACAAGATGACGTGAATCCATAAAGACCTAGGCTACGTGGTTGATTAAACAAGCAATGCATTTTCACAGAGATGTGCCAATGTATCCAATCAGCCTTTTAGTTCAATTTTAGATTTAAATTTACACAGACCACCTGCTCTGCATTTGAAGCTATATGTAAACGTTCAGAACAAGTCTGCGGGGGACAAATTATCTGAGAAGTGGCATGGGATAAAGGTCTGGCAGGCCGAGTCCCGGAGAATCTTCGAAAAAACAAACGAGATACTAGCAAGTAGTTTATATTTCTCATCATAACAGTAACGCAAATCTGCAAACCTAGAACATGTCAAATTGAAAGGCCATAACTGAATGGCAAGAAAACCAAATGTCACAACCTTCAAAAACGACCATCAACACAGTTCGCTAGCATTGCTGTATCCAAAACTATAAACCCAAATCAATTTATTTCAATTTTATCCATACTGAAATGCAGCCATTCCATTCAGGCAAATCACTAATGGCCGCAACCACTTTGAAACTTCATTTCCGATTTTACCGCTAATGCTAGCCAATCCTCGCTAGGCCCTAGCGCGGCGAGGCCTACCCTTGTCGCGACCTTGGCACCGCAGACGGAAGATATTGCCACATTTCTGATTGCTTGTTCTCCGAACCGCCCCCGAACACTTATTCTCACAATGATACTGTATTGATAAAGTCAGATTTCTTCAAAGCGTGCTACTAACGTTAGCTAGCTAGTTTCTAAAGTTGCGTTGCCGGCCAACCAGAGCCAAGTCAACCAATGTCAATGAACCTTCGAAAGTACGCATACAAGCACGGTCAGATTTATTGGCAACTACCAACCCCTCTGTGATAAAGCTAGAGTAATTAATAAGGTTAACATTACTTACCTAATTGGTAATGATTAGGATATGTTAATAAGAGCCCCGCTGCACAAGGTAACGAATACACTTTCTAAAAAAATTGACTGCCTTCAAAAAAGGACCGAAACAAAACGGCCGTAGATAAGTAATGTTAACTTATCCAGTGAGAATATAGCTAGCACATTAGCATCAGCCAACGTTACACGTGCAGTCATGAAAAGGATAACGTAAGCCAGCTAGATAAAGACTTGATAATGGGAAATCCAAGACATTGCCAACCAATCGACAACAAACAATAGATTAATACAAAAGATAGTTAAAGTAGTTGAAGTGGCCAATCATCTTCATTTTGTGCCAAGCCCAATCGCCTTGGCACCAACAATGGATCGTGTAATGTTAGCTTCGTAGCTAACCTCTTATATAACAAGACCTAGCTTGCTGTCTTCAATCATTTCCAGTGAATGATCGTTGACTTTGCTCTGCCGACGAAAATTAAACGCAGAATTAACCATTTGGCCAAATTTTTAAAACACAAATGTAGCAAACTAGATTTATTCCGCGAAAGATAGCCAATTATTGAGATAATGAATCTAGATGCCACTAAACTCCATCGTTAGTCCAAGTCAGATAAAGTTACTAGAGATATCGCGTTACCTGAAGAAGAAGCTTGACTCTCTCGATGGGGGCAACAGCTGTTTTGGAAATGGCAGCAGCAATACCACCGGCCAAGAAGTCCTTGGCAAATGAAACCACGGCGTCACTCATCTTCTACTGTGGGCAAGGTGGCGTTGTTTCTGGCGGACAATGCTGAGCAGCCGTGACACTCGGGTACTACGGCGGTGCAGTCGAAATGGCCGATTGTTTCGAGGAGTACGGCTTTAATGCGAACATGCTCGCGAGACAAAACGGGAATTCGGTGGATGACGTTAAATTTTGGACTACGTCATATGACGCCAAGAAGATCTATTGTTCCTGTAAGGTATGAAGGAGGTTTTGAATGATTAGATATGAATAATACTTTCAAGGTGAAATGGCTAAATAATTGTTTTAAAATGTCCGGATTTGGTATTTTATATTTAAGAAAGAGGGAGGTCTACGATATGTATTAAGTTGTAATTACTCAATTGCTTAATTACCTCTAAACTTACCAATATGAAACACAGAGCATATTAATGTAAAGAATAAATCCACCTACAATCTACTATTGTAAATGGCTTTAAGTTTATTAACACATCTAAAGACAGTGCTCATCTGTGAATGAATATAAGGGAGAGAAGAGAAAAGAGCTTATGTAGATATTGAAGTCTGGCCCAGGTGAGCCACAGTGCGGCATTTGTTTTTCCCCATAAAATCAGCAATTAATTCAGACTCTAAAAATGAGCTAAACAATGTAATCAACTGGTTTAATGTATCTATTAAGAGCCGAGTAACAATGGAAACCAGACCCTGAAATTCTCCAGGACCTGGGGTAGGGACTCCTGTAATACAACCTACTTTAGCAGTGCACATTAAATGACTGGGAAACATACAAGAAATCATTCAATGCACATTTGTTTTTAATACACATATGGAAAGACACCTTTCTTCCTAAACGTAAATACATAAAAACATCACATGACAAACAGTAATTGTATTTTCCTTAAAATTTCAATGGAGTGGTCTCTCACATTGCCACATGTCTAGGTTTCTAGACATGTGGCAAAGTGCTTTTGGCATCTGATTGGCACTGCATTTCAGGAATGAAAAAAAACCTTCTCTTGAATAAACACTAACTAAATCATGAGATAATTATCTTGTTTCTAAATGCATATGATCAAGATAAAGATTTACCACACAAATTTGCTTGTAAAGATTTAAATGACAAGGCACATAGATGTGTGCATCAAACAAAATACTGTTTGCTATTTGCAGCAAGGATTTGCATTAAGGCATTCAACATAATTCCAGCAATGATTCTGCAGACAATCTATCTCTAGCAGCATAGGTCAGTGCTTCATTTTCCTGTATCTTATCCTTCATTTTGGATGTGCTTGGAACCTAACCATGCCATAATACTATGCATTATGCACTCCCTGTAGTTGAATGAATAAAGATAATTCATACAAATGTTTCATCAAGTTTAGAGAATGGTACTGCAAGTTATTGTCTGATCACAAACTTACTTCAAAGTATGTACTGCTGAGTATGTCAAGTTGCTGTGTAATGCTTTGCCACTTGCAAATACAATATGGCATGAGGAACACAAATTTCTTAACAACTGTACCAATTGCATCATGTACTGCCCAACGTAATCCATGGACACAAGGTGTGCAAGTAAACATCTGCACCAAAAATGGCTTCTCAATCAAGAAGCAGTATCCTCCCCCAAGTTGTCCAACAGGGATTTCTGTTCCATTTGGGGAGTCATAGGTAGGCTGAGCTGATGATTCCTTCTGCTGGCATTCAGCAGTTCCTTGTAGGTGTAGTTCAGGGTGTAGTTCAGGGCCTCAGGGGCTGGAGGCCTGTGTCACCACCGGTTGTCAATGGTTGACTGTTTTGCACAGAAGTTCCTGTTCCTCAGGTACCTCTTCACTTCCTCTAACTCTGACGGGCCCAGGCTCTGGTCCACTCCCGGGGTGAGCTGGTAGCTCAGCGGAGACACGATGTAGCCATTGCGATACAGGCAGACTTGCTTGCACATCTCAAAGCAGCTAAAGAGCAGGCCAAAGTAGGGGACAATCTGAAGAGACAAAAACATCCAGATATTCATCTGTTATGTGTAACTGGTGACTTGACTTTTTTTCTATTAGTTTAGTTTATGATTTTTGACAAGTATTAATGACTTTTAGCATTCACATCCTTGTTTTTTCACACTTAAGATATGAACTGTACATGTCCTGCCTTGATGGACCTGTAAGTCACTCTAGAAAGTATCTGTCAATGAATAAATCATAAAATTGTAGTATAATTTTATATGCAAGTCAAAGCATCTGCTCTAGTTTCTATTTGATGGTCTACATGAGGGAAGACAGTCCAATTATATTTCCTGTAAAGAAGATTTTTGAGACTGGTACCATTACAGTGAGAAAATCCCACCCAAAGGTAAAAATGAAACACTACAGAATTTATGTTAATATTTTTGAGCCAACTAAAAAATTTAATTTAACAAACAATGTTCTTTCTAGAGGGACACAGCATACTAACAGACTTGCAAAGAATGTGGTCTCGCGTTATTACATAGAACGCCGCAAGGTGACATGTTGTCAGTGTAAAGCAGTTTGAACAGTCCAAAACTTTGAAATTCTTCTGACGGAATCAGAATACATATGCAGTGCATTAGGCCAGAATTAATTCAAAAGTTTATTTAATCAATCTCTATGATAAAGAACAAACAAATTTATGTACCTCTGACATAAATACAAAAATGATTACACATATTCCTTTTTTTTTTTTTTTTTTACTATATCCGGATTCTTGTAACTATGTTTGCATAATAAAACAAGATAGGACACAGGGCATAAAGTATTTGGACCTAGTTAAAAGGGATACCTTTTTGGCATTGTTTACCATCAAGCACTGTGTAAACCTTTTCCCAAACAATGCAAAACTGGATTCATGCACACAATATCCATGAGCAAAAAAACGTCTTCAACCATTCCATTCAAGGGCGAGGCCAGTAATGTCTTTACTCTGGTAGGTTGCACGGTAACCAAGATACACCTACAAGGAAACCTGTTTAGCTTCATCTGAGAGAATTGTGGGGTTTCTGGGTGCGGCTGTGTCTGCCTCGCTTACATTCCACTGCGCTCTGAACCGGCTACAGCCTCAGGGGAACAGGGTGAGCCATTTTCCCAGTTCCACTTATCTACTTGCCCAGTTTGGGAGCATTAGTGTAAATAAAAATATATTTATCACTTCAGTGACATTTTGTTTTAGAATGAAATATTTTCCATTCAGTGGTGCATCTTGGCAGTGGAATGGAATTTTGCCTGCTTACAAGACTTTTATGAAATTACTCTTAAGTTTTTGTGCATATCCCAGGTGTATGAAATGATGAATTCTAACTGTTTGGAAATTTAATTCGCAATCATGTTCATATGATTAGCATAAGGAAACAGCCATGAACAAATACAGATAAGAAAAAAATGATGAATTCTGAAATGTTTGTGGAAACGTTCTTACACACACAGTTCACGATCAAATGTGATCTCATGCATGTTTTGTGAATGAGGCCAAATATACAAAAAAATTAAAAAATGATAAAATCTGTGGATGTGACAGTTCCTATTGCTAACATGTTTTAGGGCCATGAGAGCATGCTGTAAAATACTGTAGAATACAACCAAAAACTGACTGAAGCTTTATATATCAGATATTGAAATATCACCAGTGAATGGTACCTAAGAGACGAGACAACTCCAAGCCATACCTTGATCATGTTGGCAGTAAGGCCACTCCACAGAGACAGAATGCCCTTGTTTTTGATGACCTGTCGGAAGCAGTCGAGCGTGCCGCTAAAATGGACATCAGCCCCGCCACAGTGTGGCAGCAGAGCATTCTGGGCCTGGAGGACAGAGGAAAATTGCCCATCAGTGTGCGACAGGCTTGGAACTTCACCTTAAAGCAGTGGTTCCCAAGCCTGTCCTTGGGTACCACCAACCAAATCTAGGTATTTACATGACATTACAGGCATTTAGTGGACACTCTTATCCAGAATGACTTACATAGCTTTTTACATATTATCCATCTATACAGCTGGATATTTACTAAAGCAATTCAGGTCAAGTACCTTGCTCAAGGTTACAATGGCAGTGTCCTACCTAGGAATCAAATCTGCAACCTTTGGATCACAAGCCCAGTTCCTTTACCATTGTACTACATTGCCACCCAAGCCCTTGATTAGTTTCATCAGGTGAGCTTGAGGTGGAACTTCAAATACTTGGATCTGGTTGGGGGTACCTGAAGGGTAGCAGCTGTAAGGTACTATCATGGCCTATGGTACTTTGGAAGGATGAACACACTCCAATAATCAAAAAGGCTCAGGAACTGACACAAGGAGTGCCATAAACCTAATTACATATATTTGCATGTGTTGTACCTAATTGTCTTTCCATTATAGAAAAGTGACTTAACAACAGCTTTGTGTAATACTGATTAGTACTTTCGCTTGAGCATGTTAAAGCATTAAATAATGTACAATTCTTCAAATATTGGAAGACTTGCATGACCAAACAGTTGCAATCTGTCAGATTAAAAACAGAAATGGTTTTTGAATGAGCAATAGAATGAATACCTGGCATCATTGTACTACGAGCCTGCACTACTGGTCTTCAGGGAGATTTAATTCTGCAATATAGCCTACTCTTTACTTTCTTCCATTCACAATGCAAATTGGGTGTAGAGTATCGTAATCACCCTCCCTTAGAGGCATTGTCAACACAATGATTCACTGCTCACCCTGACTCACTGTTGGTACAAGTAATGATGCCTATTGTCCTTCACAGAACATTTGGATTGCTTCAGCAGAATGTACTTAAAGACTGGTTCCTTCCACAGCATCTTCTGCTAAAACAACCAAAGCAATTCTGTAATTAGCAGGTGGGGCTTGTCAGACAGTTGTTGGTGTGTGATGATAATAGTCCAATTGCGCTAAACACAGGGTAACTGTCATTGGCTGTAACAGTGCTGTCGTTACTGGGAAGGGGGGGCACAACTGTGAATCTTGAGTGTCTACATAGTGAATGTTCATGCTGAGAACCATTCTTGTATTTAAATGCTATTTTTATACACTGCAGCTCAGATGTTTTCTCTTTCCCTTTTTTGACAAGGGTAACAAATGGGCAGACATGTGACAAACACACGAGGGGGGGGGGGTCTATTCTTTATCATTCCCTTTTATGGTTCAAGTCCACTGGGCAGTGCAGGTTTTGAGAAGTACTTCCAAGTCACGAGCTTGTCTAACCACGCTACACTAATTCCAGTGCCACCAATTGTGACTGCTGGCAAGTGCCCCTCCCCCATGGAAAATGGCCCCCTATCTCACAAGGACTGCAGTGTCTGTTTAGGAAACACAAAACTAGCCCAAGAGTCACACTCACAGGCAGAGCCTTCCACATCACATACTGTACTATATATAGGGCCAGCTGAAACAACCTTCGTAAGAAACATTTAGAAAACCACCTATCAACCTCAAGAAGAATTAAATATTCATTCACTTATTCAAATAATTTAAAAAAATAAATGTTCTTTACCACCACTGTGCTATGTAAGGAATAGCTATGGTTAAACATTATTTTTGTAGATATAGGCTAATAATTATGTGAGGCAAAATGAACAAAAACACCTTTCTCTGCAAATTCTGTTTAACTTTTTGAAATTAAAATCCCCCAAAATGTCTTCCCTACAACAATGCAAAGCAAATCATGCATAGTACATTGCAACAAACCCAATATGAATTTGTAATATAGAATGCACACTTTGTCTAGTGAGTTTTTTGTCATGCAAGATTGTCGAACGTTGGACAAAACTTTTTTTGGAGAATACGGCTTTCTACGACAGGAACAGACCTACATATTTGAAATTAGTTCAATTTCTAACTGCTTTCAGTAGTTCATATGCTTTCTAGTCATATGATCTACAGTTTTGAACTTCTGCTATGGTTGCTGCATTTGGTCCCTCAGAGTTCCTTCTGCTGGATAGGAGTGTGTTTCTGTCTAATGTCTCCTGTTGTGTCAGCTCCAGTGTGATTATTGTTTCAAAACAGTATCCAGGTCCACACGGTTGCAGATGCATTTCATTGTACTGTTTTTCATCTCTAATTGTGACAATTTTTTTTTACAAATACTGCCATAAGATTTTATTGTCATCAGATTTGACCATAACCAAGGCGCTAGTGTGCCACTTGTGTGGTTTGTTGAACGTTAGGGATGGTATCCATATTACTGAATGTCAGCACTGGACCCTGAGCAAGGTCCACATTCTCAGCTGCCCCAGCACCTTCAGGCCTATGAATAGACCACCGAATGCAGGCAAAGTATTCTTCATTCACACCTGCCATTCACAATCCTGTTGTTCCTCCACTAACGGTTTTCACTGCTGATGTTGATAAGGACCCCTACCACACATGTTCCATCATTACAGTAAGGTATTGTTGCGTGTACTCCTGTAAGGCTTAATTATAATACTGCACAGTTGTGGTAGCAATCAATTATTTTGTTGATGCATACAAATTCTATATTAATTTAATTTCATAGACTAACCTCTATAGTTAATTGAACAACTATATATTTCTTGTCTATTCGTCTTTTTTATTCCCTTAGTTCCAACTCTATTGTTGTTTATCCTATGCATTCTTGTGTAACTATTTATGAATTAGCGCCAGCTCATAAGAGATGATCGACTGAACATAATCAGGCAATAACCAGATGAAAATGAGCATGCCAAAGAAGAACAAGTGGCTGGAGAATTAAAAGCAAATAAATACTTCTGAAATAAAGAAACTGCATGCAACAAACTGGCATTATGTACTGGTTTTTGACAGTTCTAAATCATCTAAAAGGTGCCCCTGGTATGAGAGTCACCCTTGCTATTATGATTGCTGCAGTAATAAGCTGGTGCTAGTGTGCCCTCTCCTGGACTGATCTTGTATATTAATCAATTCCCACGTAAAACATTCACAACATGAGTTTTCCAGCATTCCCATATAATAAACTCAACCCTTTGAATAATAGGTCTTTTTGGAATGCTTTTTCCAACATTCTAAATCAGTGTTCTCCATTGAACCCCATTGCTTTCGATTACTAGTAGTGATTGTGACATCAGCATTACAATGCTCCGTTAAGAACATTCTGATTTGTGATGTTACACCTTAAAGGGTTAAACCGGCAGGCAGAATACATAATGCTGAACAAAATATACCCTAAACGAAAGTGAACATGTACATGTAAAATGCTCTGACCTGCAGCTTCCTCTTAACTGTCTCAAAGGGGAAAGAGAGGGTCTGGGCCAGCCCTGCGGCCACACAACCGTTGATGAAGTTCTGCAGGGGTGTGAAACGAAAGCTGGGCTCCTGCCACAGATTGTCCAAATTGATGTACACTGCGTAACAGCCCAGGGAGAAAGGAACAGCGCCTGCAGGAACACAATAAAAATCACAGGCTCTGCATTACATTCAGTTATTACAGCCATTACAGGAATACTTTAAATAGTTTAGGGTCAGTTTTACCACTCTACTATCAACATTTACAAAAATAGCAGACCAATGTTTGATTTACACACAGGTGTGAGCACATAGCAGGCATCTACTCAAAGAAATGGGACTGACTTACCCAAATGGCTACAATGTAAATTTGGCTTGGTACACATTCTGTCCCCACCCCCTTCATTAAAACTTAAAATGCCATATCGACTTATATGGTTATGTCAATAAATAATTTATTAATATATCGACCTTCATTTAACCAAGTAGGTTAACTGTGAACTCGGGTCACATTTGCAGTGATGACCCTGGGAATCTAATTGGTCAGCAATAAATAACATTGTGCAGCCAACCAGATGCGGGATGTTAATAAGGTGGCCAGATGCAGAAAGCCAGTTTAAAGAAATTCCCGCCACGTACATATTTATGTATTATTAATAACATAAGGCTTATGATGTTCCACTCAAATGTGAAGCGTACCGATGACTGTCAAAGAGAATCCCCGGTAAAGGGCCTTCAGTCCTTCGCTGTGGACGATGTTGGAGAGGCTGTGCAGAATTCCTCTGTATGTTGGCTGCCGGCAGTTCTGAGCGATGAACCGCGTTTCCACCACTTCCAGCGGGTACGTCACCAGAGCAGCTGCGATTCCGGCCAGCCCACCAGCAGCGATGGCCCTCCACTGCGAGATGTGGCCCAATTCGTCCATGTGCAAGTGGACAATCCTGACCGAACAAATGCATTTTTAAAAGGCGCCAGCACATGGACTTCTTAGAATACCACATCCTGTAGTTTATGCATCCTCCAAAGCCATTGTTTTGAAGTTGTCAAAACGGTTGATGACAACTAAATTGAACAAAACAAGAAACAGGAAATAAAAATCCAAAACCTCTTGAATAACAAAAAACTTAACTGATTAAGTAACAGTCATTAATACAGTACAAAAACAATATTAAAAAAATTCTGAGACCTTTTAACATGGCGAAAGCCGGCCATTATTACACCTTACACAGTAAAAGAATGCATGTACCGATGCTTTCAGAAGTATAACCCCGTACAACCCTTTTCGTTGAATATACGTTCTACTTGGAGTGTCTGCAGTATTTTTAATTCCGGAGAAGTTACAGTCTTCTTCAATGTCCACTGTTCTAAGTGTAGGCCTACAATTATTAACGAAAACGGAATGACTGCAAACAGGATTATTATGTCACGCTGCACTGGCGTGACTTTCAAGATGTTTTCTCTGGCGTTAAAGATAAGTTTCACGTGTTTCGTAACGTGAGCAGTTTTATGGATGGAAGACATTGGTAGGAGATCACATTTTTCTCACAATTTATGCAATGGAAAAATGACGTTTACTCAGCCATAACTATACCCCCCCCAAAACTAATAATTGATATATGAGTTTTAAATAAATCCACGGTAGGTCTGTCCTGTTATTTGCTGACGCACTTATCTGCTGAGCTATTTTACGCCATTTCATTGGACGAGAATGGAAGGTGTGAGTATTTCGTCACGGAACATGAACTACAGTGAACTTAAGAGGAAGTCCGTTTCAAAACACACAGCAGCAACGAATCTAATAATAATAGGAATAAAACGCAAAATTGAACACATACGGAAAAACTCGACTAAAAACTATTTTTTTTATTAGAAACAATACATTTCGCAAGCTACGGGCCAACATTACCGTTAGTTCACGACAGCCATCAGCAAGCCATTTTGCTAGCTAAAAGAAATGTTAACATTAAAATGGTTAGCAGTCTGTTGATACAGGCTAGCGGACAAACACTATCCACGTAAGCCATACATAAACTATTGTTGTTTGACATTTCTAATGCAACTACTGAAATAGCAAACCAGCTTGATAACTCTGAAATGAATGTAGCCAAGCCGAAAGTCTGCAGGCGTGCTAACTAATTTAGCTAGTGGATCTAATACGTTTTCTTAAACGCTTTAAGTTCTTACACGTTTTCACTTCCAAACATCCAGCGATATTTAGCTAGGGCTGGTTTATAAATGAAGCCAATGAATCTGTTTACAAAGCATTGAACTTTATCAACACTATACTTACTTTTTGTAGGTTGTCAGGTGTATCGCACTGTAAGGGAACAACCGAAGGCATGAAACCATATTTCCTTTCCACAGTGCTCGCAGGCCTTCATTTTGATAAACTAAAAGAAAAGTGTTTAAAAACCCTCTTTTGGAGTGAAATGTCCCAATCTGACTTTTAATCTTCACAACCTCCAAGGGAGACGTGGCTGTTTTGCTGAAGATTCCGGCAAAACCCACGCATAGAAAGCTTTGTGAATTTGTCAGTCTGTCATCCTTTTTGACGGTTGCCATTATTCGGTAACTCAGTTCGAGTGAATAGCCTACAGTAATTTCATCGGAATTTATTGTCTGTAATGAAGTAAATCCAACAAAGTGAATGTTTATCTCGACATCATCTTCTCAGCAGACAACCAGTCATGTTGTCTAAAGAGTTCTTCGAAAGGGGGTGGAGCATGGGGTGGAGGAGGGATTCGGTTGCAAACAAAACACAGAACTCATGGTCAGAAAATACCTGGAAAATACCTAAGAGTTTGCATTGAGGCCACTCTTTCATACGGTCTGAGTATATCGCCTCTTTTGAAAATGTATGACTATCATATTGTGTCATTTAAAAAAGAACCTTAAAAAGTGACTGAGGCTTATTGTAGGCGTAATTTGACAAATGCGTGTCTGAACTCTTTTGAAATCTATTTTCATTATGGATAGGTTCCATACAAACTAGGTTACAATGGAATAAACATTTAATGTTTTGTTCACACTAGGCCTGCAAAGACCGGCTGGAAAAGGACAATGGAGCATAACGTGAAACCTGTGTGGACCTGTGAAGCCTGAACGCACTTTGCATATCTCAGAACAGTTGCAAATTGGAGGCAGCGCAGTTCCCAGGCAGTTTCGATGTCTCTAAACGATTTTGTGAAAAAAGCATTACGTGTTTGACCACCAAAATATATGTAAAAAAAAAAAAAAAATCTTGGAAACATTTATTTTTATTATTTAGGGAACACGCTTGGTTAGCAGGCCATATCACCATACAAAATAGGTCATCACAAGTCTCTAAACAAACAAACAAACAAATCGGTAGGAGATGCAATTTTATGGGTTATATGTGAAAACTGAGGTCATGACTCACTGTAGTCATTAAAAATCCCATGGCAAAATTGAAAAAAAATTTTTGGTTGCTAGGTGGTTTTGTGCCCTGGACATATTCCCAATCTGGACTGTCTCAATCTGGCCATTTAACCATTCCCCAGTGTGATTGGTTTTCTAATCACTCATTCTCAAATTCCACTTATGTGTGGTGAGCATCTTGTACTATCTGCTGCACCAGCCTGATGGGTGATACATGTTGGTGGTAACATGAGTTTACCCCCTTGACTATTTGCTTTGATATACAAAAAGATGTGTTGTCAATTGAATTAATTGTGGAATGAACGTAATAATATATGTATTTAACAACTTTTTTAATGCAGCTTATGTTATGTGCTTTCTGTGTGAGATATGTGGTGCAAATGTTAGCCATTATTTATCTTTTCTGTCACCCTTAATATTTGACTTGTGCTGGCTGTGATGAATTATTATGGGGTGACATAGCTCAGGAGGTAAGAGCGGTTGTCTGGCAGTCAGAGGGTTGCAGGTTCGATCCCCGCCCTGGGCGTGTCAAAGTGTCCCTGACCCCTAACTGCTCTGGTGAATGAGAGGCATCAATTGTAAAGCGCTTTGGATAAAAGCACTATATAAATGCAGAGGGATTTTAATCCTGCTAGGCAAGGAGTGGCCAAGTATTCCAACCAGGAAATCAGTCCAGGCTGGTTTGTCCTCCAGAGGGAGACAGGGAGGTGGATTTGGAATAACCAAATGTGTGTACATTGCAAGATTAACTATCAGCTGAATATATTTTACTTGATGTAAAACTTAATGAGTTAGGTCTTGTCATTGCCATTTCTGTGTAATATTCTGTATATTGTGCTGTAACTGATGACAGTTTTTGAAAATGGCCCCTTTTCCCAAAGGAGGAAATTAAATATTGTGCTGAGGGAAACGGGATAAAAGAACACAATACACCCTGTGACTAATGGTGTACTCTATAGAATGGGCAACAGGGGGAGCTCTGCACACACTTTTAAGATTTGTGTATGGTGGCCAGGTAGGGTCTCTGACTAGACCTGCCAGGCTGAAGACACAGGTTACTGTGCATGCATTACCCAGAACCCAGGTATTCTCAAACTCAATATTTGGTGATCTCTTTCTATGCTATGGTAAATGGTAAATGGACTGCATTTATATAGTGCTTTTATCCAAAGCGCTTTACAATTGATGCCTCTCATTCGCCAGAGCAGTTAGAGGTTAGGGGTCTTGCTCAAGGACACTTCGACATGCCCAGGGCGGGGTTTGAACCGGCAATCCTCTGACTGCCAGACAATTGGTCTTACCTCCTGAGCTATATCGCCCCTTGGTATGCTGTCTTTAGATACAGCCAAGTTCTTGGTCAAAGAAGCCTGCAGAGAACATGTTTTTGAGTTCTTTCATTATTATTTATTTAAATCTATTAACACAATGCAGGCTTGACTTGTTGCCATTTTCTGTATTTGTGAATGGTTCTTTTCCAAAAAATGGCTTAATTTCCGTGGTGAGGTGTTCACAGTTTCAGCAGATGACACCCCACCAATTTCACCTGTCAGTCTATGAAGTTATGAGGCAGGCTATGCCTTGAGGAATCAACATGACTTTAAGCTTCAAGCATCCAGCCTGACTGCAGGGACCCATTGTCTTGCTTGTGCAGTTTTTAACCACCAGGTGGAGCTTTTGACTCAGAAAACCAGTGGTATGACTACTCAACGAAATCAACCATTCATGATCAAAGGTTCAATGGACAATTTCATTTTATGATTATACAGAAAGTATATTAAGGAGTTAATCTATGGATCTGTGCATATTATTTTTTTGAAACATAAACTTAAAGCAGATTTTTATCAAATTATTGTTTACTGCAAAAATCATAGTCATGAAAGAGTTTCTACCTCTTCTCACTTATAGTACCCACAGAGCCTTTCCTCTTGATCAGCTAGCTTTTTGTGGTGAAATGTTTCAATTATAAGGCTGTGTCAGCACTTTGTTTAGGTCTGAGTTCATTTAGGATCCTGTACTGGGACTATGAAGAGATATCATACCAGGATGCAATCCCTATTCAAATTGTAATAGTACTTTAATGTGTTGATTTAGATCATAACATTGTGCCAATGCTTGATAGATTCCTTTTAGTTATAGAGGCGAGTTCCTTCGCATTTGGAGCTAGTGGTGTTGACACTGTTGCCAAGCTAATGCTTGAGGGCTGCTAGTTCCACCGTTTTATTTCTGGACACAGATGGTTTTTCTGAAATATTTTGCGCTGGTTCAAGTGTGGATCAGACTAGCTCAGCTAAACCCACAATTTTGCTCTTTAATATGGTTAGCATTAAGGATAAACAGTTTGTGTCTGCATGTACAGTTCGGGGACATTTTCGTAAATTAATTGATCATTTTTAAGAACAAAACTGCATTTGGAAACAATTTTTAAAAATGTCCTATGTCCAGGCCTTAAATGTGGGAGTGGGGCCCATATGTCATATCTTATGGAAGGAATGGCTGGAACACCCTCAAATATTTTATCCAGATCCTTATTAGAAGGTTGGGATCAATTTCATTTCCATTCCAAAATGAATTCATTTCAGGAAATTAGCTTCCATTCAAAAAATTTCCATAATGTTCTATAAGTACTTTTCAATTAATGAAAAGAATTTGAAGTCGCTCCAGCCTTTTTTGACTGTTCTAATTTTATATCCACTTATTTCATCGGAACTAATCCTTAACATGCTCCACGTGCTTTTTCTATTTATGCAGTCATGGCCATTTTGAGGCTCCCCGAGACAGTGATGTTTAAACCTTGGATTTAGCATCGCTAAAGGTCTGCTGCAGAATACTGCCTTCGACCGAAAAGTGGCACTCAGTTCACTGAGATCTGGGGTTTTTTTTTCTTCTTTTTCTGGAAAATCACGACACTGCTCTTGTTCAGATTTACTGTCAATGCCCAGGTGGCCTGACGGTGTCTGTGTTTCTCTCTCGCTCAGTGCCTCTCAGCAGGCTCTTGTTGGTCCTTTCCTGTCAGGGGCAGTGTTTGTTTTCTGCTTGTGTCTGCCTGGCGGGGACGCCTCCCTCCCCTGCTGAGCTGACGACCGCGGCTCTCTGTGAAGGGCCTACCTCCTGTCTGCGGCTCAGCCACTTGGCCCATTCACAAAGGCTACTGGAATAACAGAGCCCCTTGGAGGAAATGACAGCCTGTTCAAAAGAGAGCTCCTCACTCTGCCCCTCGGTTGGGGGTGGGGTGGGGTGGGGTGGGGTGTTGGGTGGCAAGAGTATACTGTCCCATGAAATTACTTTTTGACTTTTGGTATATATTTTTTGTTTACTTTATAGGAAGGCATCATTAAAATAGGAATTATAACAGTTAACAGTGACTCAAAGTCACCACAATAAACTATTGGATCAAAGGCAGTGGTCTTTAAATCTCCTGTCATTTATCATGATAAAAGTGTCTCAATGATCCATGTTTTACAGTGAAGAAAAAGTGGGATTTCCTTTTTCACCTCTTACAGTTTTACTTTATCAACTCTCTATGAAATGATAAAGAGAAGTTAATATCACTTTTACAACAAGAACCAAAACAAGACACTTAGCCGTGGGGGTGGATATAGATCGTATTAAGTCTCAAATCTGGAGGAGGGACATCAAAGTAAATGACAAAGATGGCGGCTCCTGGAAATAGGAAGGAGTGTTTCATATCATAGGGCTTCTGACAGTGTCAATTCGCTCTGAGTGAAGGATGTCAGAGTGGGAATGAGAAATTTCTCTGGTCCCAGGAGTCATAAAAGACTCAGCACTTCCTTTGAAAGTGCCATGAAGGGCCCGCTTTGATCTCGGGCCTCACACGCATGTGGCTCCTAATGCAAGATAATGGGGTGACGTCGGCGGGAGATAAGTGGCGTGAAGTGTGCACGCGTGCTGCATCGTCTCGTCAGTTAGTGCCAGGCCGACCCGAGAAGCGGCCCCAGGTGCGGTCCTGCGTGAATCGCCTGACAGACAGAGCCAGGCGCAAAAAAACGAAAGACCTTGATATCTTTAACATCATCTTCCCTGGCACCTTCCAGTCAAGTCAGCCATTGGGCATGATAGAGCCCCAGCCCTTACCCATGAGCTGCATAGTACTGTCCTGTGACTGAGTGTCTTCCTCCTGAATGCTGGAGCAGGGGCCTGTCTTTGGGAGTGTGTGTGTGTGTCTCAGGGTTGAGCACTGTAGCAGCAGGAGGAGGCTGACTGGGACATTGTCATGCACCATATGCCATAGTTTGGGCCCATGCGCATGCCTGCTCTTGATCTCACACTTTGAAGTGGATTGCCAGAGGAACTGGGCTGTCTCCGACTGGCTGGGGAAATGGCTGCCGACTCATGCCACTGCAGTGCCTGTCCCACACCCACTCAGGTGAGGGGAGACAGGAGTCTCCTTGCTTCTTTGCCTGGCCGACATTGTCTTGTGTCAAGTCTTTACTTGAGACAACCCTAGATTAGACAGTTGAAGACCATCTATTCTTCACCTCCTTCTAATTTCACTTTTTTTTTTAAATCTAAAAGCTAAGATTTTTTATTGTTAAGCTGCATAGCAGTCAGATATTCCGTTACTGAAGCAGGCCAGAGTGCCTAGTGACTTGTGACTATAATTACCTACCCTGCTGTGGACAGCAGCCACCATGAACAGTATTTCGTGCTGGAAGCCTGATTGGCCAATAGAGGGTGCTATGCGTCATGCTGGTTATGGCAAGCCCAAGTGAGCCATCCACTTTCAAGGCTGGGGGTGGCTGCCAGAGGGACAGCAGCAATAAAATTCTCACCTCATTAGAGCCTTGCTATATCATCACAGGGGTTTTGAGTTTAGGGGGAGGGGGGAGGGGGGGAAGGGGGGTGCATTAATGCAGGCACTGTGCAGAAGTCAGGCACAGACACTTCCATCTTTAGAGATTCTGAGATAATGCAGATCAGACCCACTTCTTAACATTGAGTGGGGATTTTTTTAAACATACATTTAAAAAAAGTAAGTACTGCTGATCTAGAAACATGACTGAAAAAATCTAATCTCCCACCACCTCACCACTTGTTTCACCAAACAGTAGTTTTCTAAAATAGTTTCACCTCATACATACTGTATTTTTGAAGATGCATTTTGTCTCCCCAGAATTTTTTTTAATTCTCACATGATGCTACATGTACTGATTTTATGTAAGGACAGCAACAAAGCAGTAGTAGAATATTTGTAAAGCTTCATATAAATAATGCTTAAGCTGGGATTCATAAAAGTGTTTACATATAATGAACAAATACTATTTGTGAAGATTCAAAATACTTGACTTTAGTTTAGATTATTAATTATAATCAGATTAATAGGGCACTACACATCCAAATATTAGATTAACATCAGGCCAAGGTCACATACAAATGTCACACAAACCATCACATTGAAAGTTGTAAGTCACATGAACTTTCACTGAAACACAAGAGGACACCCCATCGCATAGAACTGTCCAGACACAGCCTTTAACTTGAATTGGTAACGTCTCAAACGAGGCCATTCAGAAGGGGTGAGAATGAGCTTTGATGACAGGGGGGGAAACCTATTGTCTGGGAAGGGTCTTTTGGGCTAATTTCATCTTTAAAAAGCTCAGGAGCTGTAGCCAGCTGGTGTCCCTCCATTTTATGTACAGCCAATAAATCAATATCAAATCTATGGAAGGGGACGCCAGATGGTCTCCTTCCTCGGACCCATGACCCCTTTAGGTCAGAGTGCCGTCCTGGCTACTGTAACGCGGACCCACTGTCCAGCCCTTTGAAGGCATAGGCATTCAACAAGGAGCCAACGAATGACTATAGGGGACAAATAGGTTCTTACAACTTGGGCCAAAACAGTGTTTTGTGTTTCTGTCCACTTCAAAGGCACTTGCTTGTTTGATATTCGGGCCCCTGTACCTTGCAATGTGGCCAGAGCAGGTAAGGGGAGGAGTGGCTGAGAGGAGCAGGCTGGTGGACCCCTCCAGCTCTGGCCAGAGGGCTGCTGGCCCAGACGATGGTTCGAGTGGAGCCTCCGCTTCCCCACAGAGAAAACACCCCTCTCGGGTCTTCCCCACCCATCTCAGCTCACTGCACTGAACAAATTAACCCTTCTCCTGCTTTATTTTGCAGGTCTGGAGCTATACATCCTGATGGTGGCACTTTGTAACTTTGCATCTTTACATCTCTAGATGTAGTGGTGTGTGCTTACCACGTGAAATACACTTTTGTAAGTTTGGCTAAAGGTGTCTGGCAAGTGATTAAATAGTCAGTTTTACTGTAGGAGCCCAGTATCTGATGAGTTCATAGAATGAGTGTCTCTTCTCAGGTGTCTTTTAACAAATTCAAATTACACCAGTCTGCAGCCATCACAATTAATTCCTGAACTGTTTAGCTGGCTTCCTGCACTGGCTGAAGTCTGGTACCTTAACATTTCTGGTGTCCATAAAAAGTATGTCAGGCTCACAGACAACAGAAGGAGAAGAATGAAGAGAATTGGAAGGGGGGGGGGTGTTGTTGGGTAGCGGGGCTGGGGAATGACAAAGTCATTTTTTCTCCGAGGTATCTATCACATCCCACCCGGCTCTTCTCGACATCTGCACGGCCCAGAGGTCAGGTTAAACAGTAGTTTGATTGGAAGCTTGTTCACGGGGCAGTGTGAAATGCCTGCTCTATTACAATGTGTGGCTGCGGAGCGGGGGGGGGGGGGGCGGTCGGGGGGTGTGGGGGCAGCCCTGGCCTTTGTGTGGCCCTCAGTTGCAATGTGCGAGCCCATTGTTAGATCCCCCGGCCGCCCCGGCTCTCAGACGGTCTCCCCTCCTGCTTTGTCTTGTGCGGTGTGGCCACTTCCTCCGTCCAGGTCAGGGCAAGGTCGTGACTTTGGACACCAGCTTTTCTGCTGTGCCCGTCCTGTCTGTCCCGTCCCAATAAGAACACGTTTCTTATGTATATTTAATTTGTACCATGCACCCAAATCAGTACATTGAAATTCTCTATTTGGTTGTAGCATTGTACATGCGACTGTAATTTCTGCCATGTGGTTTGAAGTTGCCCTGGGTGGAAACTGATAATCTGAAGTCTAAAGGTCCATAAAATGCAAATAAATGCAAAGTAATATTGATTAATTGATCATGAGCCACTGCATATGTGTGCGTGCGTGTGTGTGTGCCCTGATCGTGCAATAATGCACCTAACAGAAATATACAGAGACACTGGTGGAAGCATCTCAAACACCACAGAGGGTTGACTTTTGGGCAATCCGGTACAGTGATAATTTATTAATAATAGTCTTGTAGACTTGCTTATTGCATTGTGTGTCCAAGCCAAACTCATATAATACTACTTATGAATACTGATATATTCATACTCATTAGCCAAATCAAGCACGCATGTTGTGGTGAGATATTTCAACGGTAACCGCGGGGGTGGTGTGGGAAATACCATCACACACCTTGGAATGGAATGCAGCATTTCTATAAACCTAGTAAGAAAAAAATTTCCCATGCTGTAGAAGCCAGGCAGTGTAATGCATATGTAATTTGGGCACATGTCTTAGCCAATCTATAAACAGCTTCACAAATCACAGACAGCATGTTGCAGAGTGCACTGTGGCAGAAGCGTCATTTGCACACACAAACCAGCGCAGCTGAGTTAACCTGAATGGGAGGATGGAACAGGAAGACCCGGCTAGGTGGTTGAGAGGGGGAGGGGAGGACAGTGCAGACCAGCACCCCCCACCCCCCTTACGGCCACAGGCAGGGCTTTGCTCTTTCGGGGCAAGTGGAATCTAGACACTTTAAAATTGGTAAGACGTGGATAGGCCAAACTGCCATTAGGCACAGAGTTCAGGTCAGCACAGAGAGCACACAGTTCAGGTCAGCGCTGTACTGTGTGTGTGCTTTTTGTTTGGGGGGGGGGGGGGGGGTTGGTTGAGACGGAGAGGAGGAGGGGTGGGGGCTATTATCTGATAAGGATCACTGTCAGGCTTTGATCTTTGGGAGAGTGATAAGAGGTTACAAAGTGTCATACTGAGCGGACAAGCAGGGCAACGCGACAGGTACAAACAAGCACACGGTGGGCTGCACATGAGGTGCTGGCCTTTCAAAGGACAGTTAAACAAATGAACGGGGTACAACAGCAGGCCGCTAGTGCAGCCATAAAGAATGGCTGCAGCCAGGAAATACAAACACCAGCACGAGTATCTGACTGAAACACAAGAGAAAGCGGGTGTAAAACATGCACCCTTATTGGAACACACATCCCTTTCCCTCCACTCAAATCGTTAAATGGAGGATTATGTTTGAAGCGGACGACGTGGCTGTGTGTTCTTGCATAACCTTGAAATCCTTCACCAAACACAATGAGTTCTTTGTTTTACTCCACACACATCTGCAGCCAAGGGTAAAACCTGAACCAAGCAGCCTGCAAAATGGAAAGCATTTAAAATGGAAGGCAGTACTCTTTTTCGCAGCAGTGAATATGCTGTTAGCATTGTAATCTTTTGAGTTGGGAGGAATAGAAACTACAAGCTTATCAAAGAAATGAGCAAGGAAGAAAGCAAATAAGCAAAGAGGAAAGGACCCCCCTCCCTTCCCAAAAAAAAGAAAAGAGGAAAAGGAGGGCCATACCTCTATCACACTGATCACATGAGCCAGGAGACGGAGAACTGACTCCTCACCAAGGCCCTGTTAAAGCGACACTTGAATGTCACAATGCAGCAAGGGTGGGGGTTTGGGGTGTGGGAGCACTGGTGTGTGTGTGTGTGTGATGGGGGCGCTATGGCGGTCTCCCTGGGCAGATTTAGGGCCTGCATGTGGAGGCCAGACAGAGCATGAGGTTGGGGTGGGGGGGAGTGGGGGGGGGGGGGGGTTGCAAGCTGTGGCCTGAAACAGATGCCTGGCTGTCTGGCTTTGAGGGGTCGAGGTGATGGTGGGGGGGGGGGTTGTACTGCCTGTGGAGTTAATGTGCCTTCACTAACCCCCTGGCAACAGTCCAGTAATGGAGCGTTTCGGACTGCACCTGCATGTAGGTCTGTGTGTGTGTGTGTGTGTGTGTGTGTGTGCATGCAGGCATACACACCAGTCTGGACAGGGCAGCAGCAGAAAGCACAGGTCATTTATTTTAACGAGGCACTTTATTTAAGTAATTGAAAGGTCTTAAGGGTGGCCAGTTTTTTGTTGTGGCAAGACACGGAGGGCTCTCTTGTGCTCCTGTGCTCTTGCACTACATGTCTTCTAGAAGGCTGAGTCATGCAGCACACATTCTCACTGTCACCTGTGTCACGTACCTCTCATTGCACATTTAAAGACAATGGCAGACAAGAGAGAGCACACAAACACAGGCAATCCTTGCGCAAGTTTCTGTTACCTGTTTCAGCTGGCTTTGTACTTGTTTTTTTACTCTCATCAACTGCAAAAACTAAAACAAAGGTGACATTAATTTGTTTTATCGTTCCCAAATCAAAAGCAAGGGACAATTCTTACTACTTTACATGAATCCTGGAACAGTGACACCAAGTATTACTTTCTTTTTTTGTAGCTACACAAGAGCATGATACATAATTGAATATGTAAAGGCAACCCTTAATTGTATTTAAAAATACCCATTTGTTATTATAATTATAACATGAATAATTGTGCATCATTTTTTTCTTCCTTTAATCTCACCCCAGAATGGTGTCTCAAGAGATCACAGTGAAATACACAGTAAAAGTGTAGTTCAATTAAAAAGGATTAAGATGTTCAAGGCTTCATTATCAGGTCTCTCACGAGAACATCAAAGAACACAAGCGGAGTGCAGCTGTCCTAATGGTGTAAGTTTCCCTTCTCTTGTTGTGTGAGGGATTTGTTTGTGTGAGAGATATTTACTGATCCAAGGAAAGGCAAACAGCCTCGTTTTTGTTTGTGGGAAGTCTTACTCAAACAGAGGACAGCCCGTGTGTACATTCTGTGTGTGAGAGCCAGGATGCACCACATTCATGGAGTTGTGTTTGGTTTCTTAACCTCACTTCCTGCACTTCCTATGGGCTATCAGGAGACAATTCAGTGTCCTGGTTTTGTGATGGATTTTATTTACATTTTTTATTTACACAAATTTTCCCCAATACACTTCTTTCCATTCAATGCAGATGAAAAGTGAACATGGCTTAAGAAGAGATGTTGCATTATTTTACTGTAAATATAATTCTGCAATAAACTGGAATATGAATCACACACACACACACACACACACACACACTGTTGTAACTGATATCCTTTCAATGTGTGTCCTGGTATCCATCAACAGACCACAGGGTGGTGCTGTTTTGTACAAAGAATTTCTCCTTGCAGCGCACTGGGTTGACCATTGTGAACTGTGAGCAGTGGTTAACCCAGATGTGCAATCACTTAGGTTAAATTTCAATTGAACACAATTTGCACTTGTTGTTCATTCATAAAAAGCATAACAAATGTTCCTGGTAGGAAGAAAGATGTAGCAGCTTCTAAGTAGTATGGATGAAGATATAACAAGTTACTAATTACAAAATAATGTTGGGTTAAATTAAACATTTGAAAGTATGAGAAATTACAAGCTAGAAGCGCCAAATGTTTTACTGGTATTAAATAAAATAATTAAAACCTACACCACAGCTCCATCAGTTTTCCATAAAAGATTTTTATACAAGATTAACACATTTAAAATAAATCTGGTACAATAGGTCAAATATATTTGTGGAAACACAGGAACCCCCTGTTGTAAGTGTCCTTGTCTTATCTAATGCTTTATAAATGTCTTTCTTTGGCTTTGCCTTTTCTAATGAACCAATAAATCAACTGATACCAAGCCTGAGGTGGGCAGTTTTATGAGGGAGACTTCCCTTGCCTTCTGCAGGGGGTAAGAGGCTGACACTCTTTAAGTGTCAAAAGCCTTTTTAACCCACAGGCTTCCAAACCAAGTATTATTACTTTACTGAACATCAGTCAGGGCAACTCCTTTTTCACCCACTGTGATATCTGTTGACCATAAATCCTGACAGAAAAAGAAAGGGGGGAAAAAAATCACAGGTTACTATCATGTCATCTTGCTTGATTTTAAGGTAATGCACTTACTTTTAGGGGAAATTGAAGTCAGTACCCTGAAGTCAGTATATCAACCAGTGACTTGAGTCAAACATTTACATATCCATGCATGGATACAGTGCTACAATAGCCGCGTTTCCACCAAAATTACCCGGAACTTTCAGTCCCAGGAACTACTTTACCAGGAACTAAAAGGTTCCTTCAGCCAATGGTTGTCTGCGTTTCCACCGGGGTCTAAAGTACCGCGAAGATTAGGCAAATTAGCCCACTGACGTTGTCGTCGGTCCATCTGTCATATGATTTCTTCTGTAACCCCATACTACCACCGAAGTAGCCTACATTATTTTCTAATAACCGGGACAGCCCGGAGGGGTTTATTCCACTTATATACAACGGGTTACCAACAATGACTATATATGGTTACTTTTGTATTTATTGATTTTCATATATCCTCTCAAACACATTCATTAACAGCAGAAAACATGCACACGTTGTAAACAATTTGCTGTTTTATTACTTTCTCGTCGTCAATTCCATATAGGCTAATCGCAAAATGACAAGAATAGAACGAAAACTCGGACTTGCGTGAAAATGTAAATTAGTAGTGGTACAGCCACCGTTTGCTTTCCTTCGAAGTTACTGCTAGCCGAGCAGCGAAGTGTGCCCTCCAGATGCGAACCATGCACCATAAATGAGTCCACAGTCTTCCTGGTCTTTTCGTGGAATTGAAAAATGGCAGTAAAATTGAGTAAAATTACGGCAGTCTGAAAAAGCTAAAGGGAAGATTACTAGAATTAACCTGTTATTTTACCCGGATAAAAAGTGCGGAAGGTGATTTTCAGTTTGCTTGTACTGTATCACCAATGTTAATTATGCAGAACTACCGCATACCTCACATAACTGTATCAAACGTTTTGAGTCAATTACAACGGGCTAACAAAGAAAATCCGGAAGAAAATATTCAGCAACCGAATTAATCCGTTTGAATGTTTTGGTAGCCTACGTAATATGCTGTCCCAGCACGAATGCTTAGCATTTTATAAAACGAATACTAAAGCAAGAAAAGAACAGAAGAGCACACGTTATAATTCCAAGACGTTGACAGGCTATAACCAAAAGTAGGCTACTGCGCCGCATAACATACAAGTTTGATTTGTTATTATGAAAATAAATTGGTTTGCCGCTGCATATTTTCAAACATGGCGGGTAATGGCGGAAAATAAATACAACACAAATGCTACGAGTACTCGACCAATCAGAAATGTTCAGCGCTGCAAGCTCCACCCAAAAGGTTCCTGTACTTTCGGAAAGTACTACCCCCCGAGCAGGAACGTTTTGGGGGGTAAAACAAAGCCCCCAGAACTAAATTTAGACCCTAGTTCCTGCGGTGGAAACGCACTGAGTTCCTCAAAAGGTTCCTAGTTCCGGGGTATAGTTCCTGCGGTGGAAACGCGGCTAATTATTCAAACCCCTAGAAAAGATGACTGAAGAAGTCTTCATAAAACAAAGAATACAATGCTGCACTTCGAATGGAATTGTGTGTTATGTTGAGGTAAGACCAATATTGATCCTTTTGCCCATGCTCACCAGTAGTGGGTTTGGTGACAGAAGAAGGACACATGATGAAAAGGAAGTCATACCGATGGCAAATTATAGCGGTGGACCTTTCATGGGGTTACTTTGCATCTGCGGGTCTTGGGGTAAATTGAATCACGCACTCCAGGAAGTACGAAGACAGCTCGCCAGGGCACTCAAGCTCGGCCGCAAATGGATCTTGAAAGATTCTGTACGGAGGAATGATCATAGATCCCCAAATATGTTCGTCACCATCATTAAACACCATAGAAGGTGACTCGGTTGCCTTATACTTCCGAGGTGGGAAGGCATACAAATGTTCTACATTTGAAAAATACTGTATGTCCAGATAAGTGCGCTCGTTTTAAGTGCCATGTTGCCCTAACAATGCTAGTACTGTGGTTGGCAGCCTTGCAGGCCCGAGCTATAATTGACCATGGCACCATGCAGGGATGAAGGGGGTTCATCGGCAGGGTGCCCTGGGCCTCATCGCACACGACCGACTGCCCTGGTTGATCAGGGTGGCTGCGGTGCACATACAGCTGGGCGTTAGGTGCAGTCCTCTAGTCTAGTGAAGGGTCCACACAGCTGGTGGACTGCAGAGTGAAAAGATTTGGCAGCGAGCACTTTGAAGGCGTATTTTCAAATTTGCATTAATGGCATTTGCCGTCATACAACACATGTCATCTGTGACCATACTGAATCTAAGCAACTGCATTTCACTCACGACATAGAACAAAAGTCTTCCTGCCTGGCTGTCACATAGACTTCTGTCTTTGATAATTATTCATACATAATATTCCACTCATGATATTGTTTTTTGAGGTCATAAAGATGTTAAACAGGAGCAAGTCGGGCCCTGCAGCTGCAGGTTCACGTCTCAGCTCCTGAGGATCGCTTGTCTGCAGAAGTGGGAAAAACCAGTTTTTTTTCCCCGCTGCCAGAGGCAGGGAGGATTTTAGTCATTCAGGGTTTGAAGAACGACGATGACATTACCTCCGCTCAAGAATCTTCCGGGATTCTACAGGCTATCAGTTTTTAGCAGCAAGAAATTAACAAATAATCATGAAAATCTGTATGTAATATACTTTATGTATCAAACTGGACCCAAAACTGTGTCCATTAAAAGAAATCCAAGAGACTCAAATGCAGGAGGTGGCCATTTGAAAGGCACTGAAAGGATAAAACAAAGTATAATGTAAACATTTGGTAGATATTATCAGAAATTATAAGTATCTTAATAACACGACAGAAGAACTGGTCTATGTACACCATTACAAGAAAACTTCAGGTATGAGTTCTACAAATAAGGAGATAGAACAGAGATTTATGTGGTATATTTCGCAGCAAATATGAAATTATCAAATGGATTGTAGGGAGGAGGATACAACACAGTACAAGTAGGCAATACCAAGGAATCTGGGGACTGGATACCAATGTGAGCAGCAAAGGGCAGGTAACTGTACTGTGGAGTACGATCTGTTGAGTCACAGGTGCCATGACTAGAAAGCCAAGAATTTTTTTCGGCTGATCAAAACTGACATAAAACTACTCATAGCATTAAAGTACAAAGTAAAACAGAATGCTCCTCCCTTATTAAATTTACATTTATTAAAATTTCCCTTATTAAATTTAATAGCAGCCCCAAAATTTCTGAGAGACAGGTTTCATGTGAATGTTCAGTAACCTGAACATTCATACCGTAAAAAACACTTGACTTCAAATGAACATATAATAAGCTGAGGAACACAATGGCTTTACTGGCTAAATTGGTAATAGGACTAAGCATGAAAGAGCTTGACCTAAACCAATTTAGCCTAAACCTTAGATTCAGGGACAGATGGTTAATATTTTCATACACAATATTTAATAATTACAAAAACATGACCAAGATATATTCAATTAATTTTGTGCAACATTAATGACAAAATAATGGTGTCTTGCACATTTGGAAAAAGAAAATGCTATCAATAGACTATTACCTGCTGTGGTTTTCACAATAGCCACAAGTAAATACAGATTTGGACACAAGAAAATGCTATGTGGAATTATTAAGTAAAATCATTAAGTTATATTTATAAAAGAATATTAGAACGGTTCACCCGCGCTGAAAAAGTGACTTGCTTGATTTGAATATTACCTGCACTGACTTCCTGTATAAAACGTCAGATCCTACCCTGTTTGCTGTTCGAAACTGGGAAAAAAAAAATTGGGTGTCCTACTAGACAACACCTGAGGCAGTGTCGGAGAATGGGCAGAAACGTATGGAATAGGAGGACTCGGTCAGAACTGTGAAAAAAACAACCTTTCCCCGATGTAGTTCGTCGAAGTCACGGTGAGTTAACAGCGTATTGTAGCGTGTAGCGAACGACTTCTTTCTTTGTTTTAACACTTCCGGAAAAGCCCCTGCTACACAGGTAAGACGAGTATCGGTCTTTGGAGCGAAAGCGGGGACATTAAGATAATATATCCATTCAGCCTAGGTCTGCCGATTCGTGTTTGTATTTCCGTAAGTATGTAGCCTCATCGATAGTATATTTAAGTAATAGAATATGTCAAAGTTAGGCTTAGCGGGTCCAGTCAGCACGGTTTTTGTTACATATTTTAAGACTGCGGTATGGATGGGACTCGGGTTACGGCTAACTCGCTAAGCAAGCGCTCGGTCGCCAAATTTCCAGGTCCTGCCAGAGTATCGGTTGCTAGCTTTGTGTCACGCACTCTTCAATTTGAAATGACAGGTTACAGATATTTTCTTAGACTATAATGGTGTTCATATCGGTTATTTTCCAATTGTAACTGTGTTTGCATGAAGGAGTGGCGGCAAAAGTTTGCGCGGTTGTTAACCTTGTCCCCCAGCTGTCAGGGGCTAGTTTCATAATTTATGATTTCAGAAGGGAGCGTGCCAGTGGGAGAAACAATGTCCGCTCTTATTTCGTCTGGATAGCAAGAAAAATGTTGATGTTGTTCAGTTAGTTTTGACTTTGTCATTTCATAGGTTGTTTTAAAGTGGATTAAAAGGCTAATGCTTTTCATGAGTTTCGAACTTTACAGACTTGAATGGCAAAACTATATTTGCCTTACTGATAGTTATGATAGTAGGCTATTTGTAGCTTATTAGTTACGTGGATAACAGTGATTTTATTGTTTTTATTACATGACTGAGCATATAGTAGGCTATTGAGGAAAGGGGAAAATAGTTTTTTTGCAGTTAATGAAGACATTGTCCTTGTGCTCACAGTGATATTTAAGACTGTTGTGGAAAAATGTGGCCGGCAGACTCAGCTTTGAACTCCTAATCACAAACAGAATGTTGTTTATGTTGGCGAGTGAGGCTGGTTGAGCTGTAGCTGGGGACACCTCTGATGTTGTCAGTCTGGTAACTGGTTTGGCTTCATAATGAAAACAGGCTAAAAACCATTCTTGGTTCACATGCACTGCTTAAATCCAGACACGCACATATGGAATGAGTTTTGCAGCGTCAGATATAGCAGTATAAGTTAACTGCAGTTTTGGGGATGTAGAGAACCATTGTTAAAGGGACCTCATGGTTGATCTGCTAAGCTGTATACATTAGGTGGCTTGTTAGGCGCTGCTTCCTTGCCCCTTTGAGCAACTGAAAAGCAGGGCTTTGATAAGACTAAGTAAAGGATTAATGCTCCCCTCTGTTTGCTTAAGTCTTGGTATGTTATTGTAATGGACGCCGCGGTATTATACGCAAGGCTATAGGAAAGCAGTGAAATGGCTGACATTAGACTCATTGAGCTGATGATGGTGGCAGTGGGCACTTTGATGTTGACAGGCCCTGGTGAAAGGAGGCTGAGAGACGGGGGACGGTGTTCGCCACTCCCTGCCAGGCTGTTTGTCAGCTTGTATCGTTGATGCACGGCCAACTGCCTGTATACTTTTGCGGTGTGGGTGTGGCCAAAAGCACGATTGACTGCCGCACGCTGTGACTGTGAAAGTGAAAGACGTCGGCGCTGATCTGGCAGAAGGCAGCTCTTCTGTGGTACAGTGTTCGGCTCTCCCGCTAAATGGAAAATGCAAGTGCTCCAGCAGCGAAGGGCTCCCGATGGTTGCGTAATGGTGCGGGGGCACACCTTTGTGGCATTGTTTGGCTGCGCTCACTTTGCACTTAGAAGGCAAGGTCCACGTCAGCCGTTATTTATAGGCACAAAGGGATGTTACAGCGTTCATGGAGAGGGGCACCTTTCACGTTGGCAACGCCTCTGTTCACAGAGCGCGAGTAGTCACCCAGTGCAAGTGGCGTGATTCTAATGTTAGCCACCTGTTGTGCAATTCAGTCAAAGGATCTGAACCCAAACAAGCACTTATGGTAGGCTATATTTTAGAAGGCTATGGACAGTGTTTTCCTTCTTCCGTCAGCTATACGTGAGCTAATTCACTTTCTCAGTTAGGAGTTAGGAGTTTTGCCTTCAATGGAGGCAAGTAACTCAGTCAGGTCGCAATGTAATTGGCCAAATAGGAGAAACTGTTCAAGCACTCGTCACAGAGTTCGAGAAGAGAGTCTCAAACTTCTGTTTACAAGTTCCGCTTCTTATATCTTTCTGTAAGCTATCCTTCTATGAGGTGTTTCGCATGGCATGACACTGTCTTACTCCCCCGCCCATACCAAATTTCTGCTTTCCTGAGAACCTTTTTGTTTCACTCCAGAAACCTTGACAAAACACCTAGTTTCCTGGGGCCTCACGGCAGGGGAGGGTGTCCCTTCTTAATTTAACTTCTCATTCTCCCTTTCGCATACAGTCCTGCTTTGTACAGTTTGTCTTCATTTGACGTTATACACAAAACATGTAGTTTTCAATATAGTCACACAGGCTGTTGATTAGGATGTGATATTATGCAAGCAATGGTCATACATATAGCCTACCACTTGATTATATGCTTATAGCAAGTGTACTTTTAACTATGAATTTTACTCCATTTACAAAGTATCCCTCAAAGTATGTTTACGTATTCGTGACCTTCTCAGACACCTGTGGCAAGCTTCTTGTCTTTGTACCAAAAATTGTTGCAGTTGAAACTTGGCGGGCGCCCAGAACTTTATCTATCTGACTCCCTTAGCTCATCCACATGTCTTCCTCCTCGAAGGTCACTCATTCCCAGTACCTTTCCATTTTGCAAAGTTAGTTACATACATAGTTTTGTTATAAACACATCAAAATACATTTCATATAGTTAAACACAATAAGCAGGCTTGTTTTCTATCACAGTTTGCACTGTGCATTCAGGCAAGTAGCGTTCTCCTGGCATTCACCAATTCCAGATTTGTCCGTCAAGCTGCCAGTTAGTGAAGCGTGATACATGACTCTGGAGAACACATTTCCACTGCTACGGAGTCCGATGGTGGTGTGCTTTACACCACTCCAGCCGACGCTTGGCATTGCGCACATTGATCTTAGGCTTGTGTGTAGCTACTCGGCCATGGAAAACCATTTCATGAAGCTCTCGATGAACAGTTCTTGTGCTGTCATTGCTTCCAGAGGCAGTCTGGAACTCGGCATTTGGTGTTGCAACCGAGGACAGACTAATTTTACATGCTTCAGCACTCTGCAGTCCCGTTCTGTGACCTTGTGTGTTTTGCGACTGAGCTGTTGTTGCTTCTAGATGTTTCCACTTCATGATAACAGCACTTACAGTTGAGTGGGGAAGCTCTAGCAGGGTGGAAATTTGACAAACTGACTTGTTGGAAAGGTGGCATCCTATGACAGTGCCACGTTGAAAGTCACTGAGCTCTTCAGTACGACCCATTCTACTGCCAATGTTTGTCAATACAGTGCATGGCTGTATGCTTGATTTTATGCATCTGTCGGCAATGGGTGTGGCTGAAGTAGCCAAGCCTACTAATTATAAGCGGTGTCCACACACTTTTGGCCATGTAGTCTAGGTGTGTGTCTTCATCTTCTGTTTATGGCACATTTAAGAGTAGGTGTATAAAAGGATGAAAACTTAAAAGAAGCATTTTTTTGGCTCCGTGTTGACCTTCTGAGAAAATGCTGCTTAATCAAAGTGTGAGGTCATATTTTGTATGCAGCAATTTGTTGTGAAAGCATCCCTGAACGTGCACAGCATAAAAATCACCCTGGAGATGTCCAACGTCCTAAAGCTGATCTGCAAATGTCATGAGCATAAATTTGCTTTGTTTTCTTTACCGTTTGCTTCAGTATCTGGGGGAGGCATCAGAAGGGATGTTGTTCTTTCCTGACCACACCCCCCACATTGGGAAGTACTGATTTTTCAGACCCTAAAGTCTGATTTCACAGGCGTAGAATGGGGGGGCTTTCCATTCAAAATTGCACTTAGATTGGGACTAGGCTTAATCTCTGTCTGTGAAACCAGCCCTAAATGTGTCAACCAGGAAGCAGGGTGCTTCGAGAAGACATGAGCAAACGCATACGGAGCGCGTGTGCGAAGGAGAGGATGTTCATCGTCAGTGAAGCCCAGTACTCGAGGCCTTGGGGGAGAGGTGGGGTCTGAAAATCGGATTGTTCGGGAGGAATGACAGGCAGACGCCGGCTGTGTTCAGCGCCGCAGAGCGCCCTGCCGTGGAGCCGCGGACGTGCCCGCTGTCCTCACGCCTCAAACCGCCATCTGGGGGGGGAGAGAGAGAGACGAGGCCATCCGTCACAGCGCAGAGACAGCCCAGCCCCTCCTCATCTGGAACCTTCCTTAATTAAGATGCTCGCCCCCTTCCCGACCGTAATCTCTAGCATTAACAGCTGGGTGTCACCTCTCATCTCTCCTCTCTGTCTTCCTTCTCTCTCTCTCCCCCCTCCCCCTGTTTCTTCTGCCCAGCTATCTTTCTTCTCTTTCCACTCATCTCCCTCTGATCTCCTCTTCTACCTTCTTCAAACACGTGTTCACATGTTGTGCGGATTGGTAAGACATACAGATCAAAGCTTGTTCTTTATAGAGGTCCTTTTGTATCAGAGATTAAAAGATGCCTCCTCGTAGCAGGTATAAACATGCAAATGGTGTGTGTGGTAATTGAGTCTTTTTTTTCCCACCCGGTGAAATGGATCCCGTTTATGTTTCAGTCTGAAAATAATGTCTGGGACATTAAGGCTTGATTTTTTTTTTTTTTTTTTTGCTTGTTTAGATTTTGAAGTTTTACAAGACTGCTTGTGTACTGAACATGGCTTTATCTGAGGTAGTTATTGCTCTCTTGCTACATTCTCCAAAAAGTAGACAGCCCTCAAGTATCGATTCAGTGAAACCAGGATGGAGGCCCCACGAGTGAGTGGGCTGTCCTCTTTCACGTCGGGGGTGCGTGCGTGCGTGCGTGCGTGCGTGCGTGCAGACCCCAGCTGCTGTGTAATTGGTCGGTCCCCGAGGCTGGCCCTTTCAGAACAAGCCTGCCAGCCACAGTGCAAATTCAGCAGTCTGAGCCCCTCTCTTCCTCCATCCCTCCCTCCCTCCCTCCCTTTTCCCTGGCTGGTGTAGACGGATGCCCCCCCCCCCCCCACTCCGCCGGTCTCCCCATTGCCCAATCACGCACGCACACAGCTTTCACAGACCGCCTGGCCACAAGTCACACAAACAAGCCTTTTCCCACCATGCTTCTGGTGCTCAGAACAGCAGACGTGTGGGCGTGCAGACACACATGTGTACACGCACACACGCGCGCGCGCGCTTGCTCGCTCGCTCTGCCGGGGGTGTAGGGGTCTGGTTTCAGTCAGGCTGCAGGCGTCCTGCACAGCTTCTCATCTTGAGTTTCGTGTTTGCATGCAGGAGCGGACGGGCGCTTGACATCGCTGATATCAGCATCTCAGGTGGATGGGTGGGGGAGGAAAAAGCAGAAGATAAATGAACTAAAGAGGCAGAGCAGAGGGTTGGAGGGCAGTGTTTTTTTGGCACTAGAACCTTCTGCTGGACTCAGAAGGCTGTACTAGGAGAGATGCTCCAGTCTGTTTTGTTTGATCAGAACCTGAAGTCTCAAGCAAAGTGTGCTACGGGTCAGCAAGCTTTAATGGGGAAATTAGCACCTTTTAAACTGTTTTTAAAGACTTTGAATGGTCATATTTTAATGCCTCGCATTTAACTTTTATGGAATGCATAAAACATGCACAAAAATTTTCATTTCTGGGAAAAGTCTGGCATGGGTGCCTGAGCTATGTGCTGCATACGCTCATGTGTCCTTGCAGTGAAATTAGAGTGGAGCATTGGGCGCTCATTAGCATGTGAGTCAGTGGGGGGCCTATTGGATTCTCATATGAGTGCACAGTGAACGGTGAGTGACCAAAACAAAAAGACCGTGGCGCACACTCATTATCAATGCAGCCATTCCCATGAGAGGGAATTAACGGAGATTAAAAAGCTCACCAGGGGGAGGTAGCCTGTTGATGATTGGCTGAGGAAGGAGGGGGGGGGCGGGGTCAGTAGCAATCTGCATTGCTTAGCTGCATGGTTCACACAAAGTTCCCTTCTAGTAACCGGCCTTTTGTTCCCTCCCATTTGTTGAGTTTGACTTCTTTTTTTCTTCTCTTCTCCCGGATTATTCCGTGGGGGTTCAGCCTTTTTATGAAGTGAACTGGGACTTTTAGCCAAGAAAAGAATTGTGTTCCTGAGGAAATCGGTTAAGAGGAAACAGCTGCGGCTTTTTTCCAGGTTGTTGGCACTCCGTGATGCCGTGTCATTTCCTGCCGAGCCAGCATAAGCACAACAAAGTCTACTAGAGCGATGTGTGTGTGTGTGTGTGTGTGTGTGTGTGCATTTGCACATACAGAGAGAGTGAGAGAGGGAGCACGAGAGAGAGAGGAAGAAGCCATGCATGTCTTTGATTTTAATTCATTTTCTTGTCTTTCTTTTCTCTCAGAAGTCCGGGATGAAGACATATGGAAAGTAGGGTTTTGATTGGATATACCTCCCAAGAGTCTTGGATTTCTGGACCAGACTGGACTAATTTTGCTCTGAATCGGACAAAGGGAAAGGCAGGAAGAGGGGCAGAAGAGAAGCGGTGCTCTCTGAAGAGGGGAAGCAGGACTCTCCACCCGCCGAGCTGGCGGCCATGACGGAGGCGCGGGCCCCTTCGGCCCCGGCGGGGCTCAGCTGGGCGCAGGTGTGCAAGGAGTGCGGGCAGGGGCACGGCGGGCAGGAGGGCCACCTGTACGAGTACCTGGACGAGGTGGACGACGAGCTGATCTGCCACATCTGCCTGCAGCCGCTGCTGCGGCCCATGGACACGCCCTGCGGCCACACCTACTGCTTCCAGTGCCTGAGCAGCTTCCTGCGCGAGCAGGACTTCTGCCCCGTGGACCGGCAGCGGCTGCAGCTGCACCAGTGCCGCTCCTCCAGCCTGCTGGTGCGCAACCTGCTGGACAAGCTGACCGTGCTCTGCCCCTTCCACGCGCACTGCCAGCAGCAGATGCAGCGCTGCGAGCTGCAGCCTCACCTGCACAACAGGTGAGCGGGGCGGGGGGGCGGGGCTGCGGCCAGGGCTGGGAGGGGAGGGGCGGGGGCGGGCAACAGGGTGGGCCTGCTCAACAGGTGGGGCAGGGTCAAGGAGGGGAGGGACAGGGCGGGGAAAGGAGAGTGCCTGCACAGCAGGTGAGCGGGGGGGGGGCAGTGGCAGGGGCAGGGGCAGGGCTGGGATGGGAGGGGAGGGGTGGGGCGTGACGTGGTGGGGTAGGGAAAGGAGAGAGGCTGCACAACAGGTGAGCAGGAGATGCAGGGCCAAGGTGGGGAGAGAGGGGGGAGCAGGGAAAGGAGAAGGTGGAGAGGCGAGACGGGGGTGGGGGATTTTGAAGGAGCAGTGAAAGAAAACGAGTGAGAGGGGGAAGGGACCATGAAGGAGGGGAGCGGGGGATGGGATCAGGAGGGAAGTGTGAGGGGGGGGGAGGGAGGAAATTGCAAAGGGTGGGTGGAGGCAGGAGCAGAGAGGTTTGAGGAGGAAGAATGGAGTGGAAAGAGAGCGAAAGAGGAATGCAGAGATCAGGGGAGGATAGGGCACAGTGAAAGAGTGATGAAGGAGATGGACAGAAATGAATGGAGCGAGAGGGGGGGAAGAAGCACAGCGCTATCTGCGGAATCCATTAAAAGCATCTGTTGGAAATGAATTGTTGGGCTAATCCAAACAGACGCGCGGCGTATACAGTAACCTCATGGTGTTTATTGCGAGCTGTTTCATGGCGTCTCTCTCTCCCACCAATGTCAGGAGAGGAACTCTCCCGACCCCACGAGCGCCATGTCAGCGTCTGCAGGAAACCGTCCCCTTCTCTGTTTACATTCCATTCTATATCACATTTCCCTTTTTCTTGGTTACAGTGAGTCCCTGCAAAATTATCCCCGTCAAGCACTGTAACCGGAAAAAAAAACTGAACGTTTTAGTTTTCGGTTTTCAGACGGATTTTTTTTAGCAGGACCTCCATGTTAGTGTTTGGCACATTTGACTGTACTCAGCCCTGTGTTCTCTGGCTCTAATGTGGAGTTTTTCCTGTACAATCAGGAAGGAGGGAGGTTAGTATTCAGTGTGTGCTGTGTGTTGTCTGAGTGGTCAGCAAGGACGTCACTGGAAGGTAAAGGTCATGCTGTGATTAGCCACTTGGGGCAGAGAGGGAGGGAGGGACTGAGAGTGCGGTAGAGAGGTAGAGAGAGAGGGAGGGAGTGGGAGAGGTAGAGAGAGAGGGAGGGAGTGGGAGAGGGAGACAGGGAAGGAGTGGGAGTGGGAGGAAGAGATGGGGGTAGAGTGGTGGAGACAGTGAGAGAGTGAATGAATGTGGGGGAGGGAGGGAGCAGGAAAGGGAGAGAGGAAAGAAGTGGGAGCAGAAGAGGGAGGGGAGGGAGAGATGATGGGGTGAAGTGGTGGAGAGAAGGCGAGACTTGTGTATGGAAGGAGGGGGTGGAAGAGATGGGGGTAGAGTGTGGTGGAAAGGGAGAGAGGGAGAGGGAGAGGGAGAGGGAGAGAGTGGAGGTAAAGTTGAGGCGCGCAGAGGCAGTGGTGGTGCTCTGACTGAATCAGACCCGAGGCTGTTCTCTGTACCGGCCGGCGCGCTCCCTGCTTCCCTGCAATGCAGTAAAAAATAAGACCGCTTATCTGCATAGCTCGTCTCCTTTAATACCGCCCCCCTGCCAAATCCCAGCATTCCACACACCACAGAGCAGCGGCGCGTGCTAGCGCCCAGCTCCGGGTCATCGCTGAAACTCAAATGAATGAACCGCATTGATTTTTCTTTTTTTTTTTTTGCTGAGCACCTGAATATGGACCCGTCAGCCTGCATACACTTTAGAGGATATCTATAGTCCGTGTTACTGACAGGGTGTAATGGATGGGTTTGGCTTTAATTAAGGGAAGGCTGGTTGGTGATTAGGAGTGCACGAGAGGGGACAGGTGAGCCTTGACCTCTTCCTTCCTTCCTTCCCTCCCGCCCTCCCCCCTCCTCTCACGCGTCCGCCCCAGATGTCCTGCGTTCCGGAAGCTTCGGGAGGAAGCGGAGAAGAGGAAGAGGCCCGCTTGGAACGAGCTGAAGGGGCGGGCCGAGGGGGAGCCGGGGGCCGACGCCAAGCACCCCGCAACGCAGTCCCGGACCGCCGCCCCCCGCGGCCCCGCCGAGCCCGGATTGGTCAACCCCGCCTTTGAGGAGAGCGAGGATGGTGAGCCATGGTATCCCCTGTGGGTATAACCAGCACGAAGATACAGGGATTTCTGTGCCTCCTCAGAACTCACTGGCATCAGTTTCACAATCCCCACTTGCTAAGTGGCTATTAATCTCTTATCGGCTTGTTGGGCTGCCACTCGCGTGAGTAGGTTTTCGCTTTATTGTGCGCGGTCACTATTGTTACTATTATTATAAAGCACGGAAATCCCTGTATCCGTACGGCTCTTTGGTCCCTGTGCTCTCTTACATTACATTCATTTGGCAGACGCTTTTATCCAAAGCGACGTACAAAAAGTGAATTTCATGGTCATAGACAACTAACTGCTAAACACAGGTTCAGTAAGGTACAATACTTATTTTGTACAGCTATTTCTAGCCAAGAACACAGTTTAGTTCACACAGTGAACACTATTCAGACCTAACCTCTGCAAAGCCAACTAGGCAGAAGAAACACATCCACTCTCTGTGGAGTGGGATGTGTTTCAGAGTGTGGGAGAGTGTGGGGAGATTGTGGAGTGGGATGTGTTTCAGAGTGTGGGGAGAGTGTTGGGAGAGTGTGGGGAAAGTGTGGGAGAGTGTGGGAGACTGGGCTGGAGAGGCAGGGTGTCGGGGTGAGAACAGTTTGCAGAGGCGGGCAGTAAGCAGCACAGGAAATGGTTTCCTGGGCCGTGTTGACACGGAGGGGGGAAAAAAACAAAAGCAACCTTTGATCTGCCCGTTCTGCGCGAGGGCGGGGGGAGGAAGGGGTGGAAAAGAGGGGCTGTGATGTCACGTCGCTGGGGGCTACTGTCTCCGTCTGCACCACGCAGTCATGTGTCTTGTCTGGGCCCCTGCAGACGTGTAAAACCGCATGAATCATTATTAAAAACTCACGGCCGCTCTGGCAAGGGAACGCCCCAGGCGCTTTGTCTCCTGGCTCCACGAATAATAGCCAAACGCACGGTTGCCTGGAAACGTTGTTTTGTGTAATCTTTATCTCTGCTCGTTGTGTACATTCATAACCTCTAAAACTCCTATTTGTTCAATTGATTTGGCTGCTGTAGCACTCCCGTTCCTGAAACTGTGGCTCAAAGGTCTCACAGGGTAGAGATTGATTAGCATATGAGGTGTAAAACCTGTGCGTGTGAGTATGCGTGTATGTGGGTGTGTGAGTTTGCGTGTATGTGGGTGTGTGAGTGTGTGAGTATGTGTGTATGTGGGTGTGTGAGTGTGTGAGTATGCGTGTATGTGGGTGTGTGAGTGTGTCAGTATGCGTTTATGTGGGTGTGTGAGTGTGTAAGTATGTGTGTGTTTGTGACTGTACGTATAATAGTGTGTTGGAGGCTTTATGTGAGAGCCTGTTTTTCCGTGTGTGAATTCATGCTGGCGTTTCCCTCCTGTCCCAGAAGCCCCTCTGAGGTCCAGCCTGGTGGCCGAGGCGAGCGTGGTGGAGATCTACCGGGACGAGCCGGAGGAGGAGCTGGGCGTGCGCATCGTGGGCGGGAAGGACACGCCCCTGGGCAACATCGTCATCCAGGAGGTCCTGCGCGACTCGCTCGCCGCCCGAGATGGCAAGCTGGCCCCCGGGGACCACATCTTGGAGGTGATGAGGGGGGCCCCCAATTTCCAATCTTACCCTCCTGTTCCGTTTTGCCATCCCTCTCTTTTTGCTGTACTAAGTTCCCTGGCATTAGGCTAAACAGTCCTTATTGTGGAAAGACTTTTGTGCTGTACTAAGTGCCCTGGCATTAGACTAAACGGGTGTTGGTCTGTAATGACTCTTTGCTGTACTAAGTGGCCTGGCATTTAGGCTGAACGGGTGTTGGTCTGTAATGACTCTTTGCTGTACTAAGTGGCCTGGCATTAGGCTAAACGGGTGTTGGTCTGTAATGACTCTTTGCTGTACTAAGTGGCCTGGCATTAGGCTAAACGGGTGTTGGTCTGTAATGACTCTTTGCTGTACTAAGTGGCCTGGCATTTAGGCTGAACGGGTCTTATTCTGTGAAACTCGTTTTGTTGTTCTACGTGCCCTGGCATTTGGCCAGACAGGCCCTATTCTGTAAAGACTCTCTTTGCTGTACTAAGTGGCGTATCATTTGGCCAAACATGTCTCATTCTGTAATGTCTCTTTGCTGTACTAAGTGTGCTAATTCTGTAAAGAGGCCAAGTCGCTGCTCATTCCTGTCGTCCCTCGTCATCACCCTCTGCGTTAACTTTAAAATTATGTTGTACTGTTAAAATTCTACTTGGTACAACTTGTTCTGGCAAACCGGTTAATAATTACTCAGGTCAGTTACTCAGTTCAGTCGCCCTTGGATGTGAGTTAGAAAGTGACAAACGGTGACAGAAATGACCTGGTTATATAACGCAGGGATTAAAGGAAATGGATTTTGCGAAAATAAATAAATAAATAAATAAATGTACACGTAATTAATTAATGATTCTTAAAACTCCCACAATGAACTAAGGAGGCCTTAGAGAAGCTGTGGCATGTGACCCTTGGCCCTGCTGTGTTGCTCATAATTCCTGTGAGTGCCGGTAAATGAAGGAGCCTGTTTGCCCCGCCCTGGGACGGCCGCTCTCTGCTCCAGCGGGTCCCAGCGAGGCGCGGCGGGGCCTGGTGCGGGCCGTACGAAACCCCCGCTGGGGGGTCTCCTCTCAGCTGGCCCCCTCCGCTCGGCTGGCTCTAATGCTCCCATTGTCCTCCCGGAGAAACCGTACACACGCGGCGTTCGGGCGCTGCTGGACGTCTCCGCCCCCCCCCCCCACCCCCCGTCTCGCTGGATCCGTTCCGCCCTGTCAGCAAACGCTGGCTGACATATGTGGGTCGCTCACACGGTGCGAACGCGCTCCAGTTTGCTGGCAGACCTTAAACTGGGTTTCACTGTGGAAAATGATGATTCTGAGGTTTTATATATATCCGACCAGACAGTAGTGGTGCGACTAATCTTTTACATCACACGTTCAGTTGGACAGTTTCCATTCACCTGTTGATTTATACAGGTTTTTTTTTTCTAATTCTTTGGGCGAAAAGGATGAAACGATGTGTATTATGTGTTATGTGTGTCACAGTGGCTGTGACTGGCTGGCTTGAAGTTGTTACTGTATGTGTTTCATGCCTCTCTGGAATGCTGTGCTGTGGTAAACTAAGCTGATAGAATATGTTCATTATTAATATCTGAGGTTCTGGCCTGAATGCTGTAGCCTTGAGTTGTTTTCTTCTTATTCAATTCTTGACCAATCAGAAACCTTGGAATATGAACATGAGCCTCAGCTCCTATTGGCTGCTGCAGGATCCGTGGTAACACAACTCTTGCTTTTTCAGGGGATTTGTGCACAGTGGTGCCTGTAAAGGGATATGCTGTGAAGCAGAGGAGATACATTTTCTAGGAATAAGAAATGCTATCTCCCTCTTCCCTTTGTGAATCAATGCATTGATTTTGAGCAGAGAGCTACTCCTGTTGCTGTCATTGGGCTCCTGTTTAGTCCTTAATTGCGGCACTCTGAGACTCGGCTGGAATGGACATCCGCTCGGAGATTGATTAATAGGGCTCGATTTGAATCGTCGTGCTCGGTTGATCCCAGTCACCTGACTATGTGAGCAGAACCGCACTTGAAACGCAACACGAGAGTCCTGCCCCCCCCCCCCCCCCACCTTTGTGAGAACTGTGCTGGGGGGTTGTGCTGACTGCTGTATTTGTGTCTGTGTCTGTCTGTCTGTGTCTGTCTGTCTGTGTCTGTCTGCGTGTGTCTGTATGTCTGTCTATCAGGTGAATGATGTCAACGTGGCCTGCGTGCCCCACCGCCGGGCCATCGCGGTGCTGCGCCGGCCCTGCCCGCTGCTCCGCCTCACCGTCATGCAGGAGAAGGGCTTCTCCACCCGGAACCCCCGGCCGGAGCACCACCCGCCCGCCGGCACCAACGCCACGCCCCTTTCCCTCGGCCCCGCCCCCAACAACAACAACAGCAGCGGCCCCGGCCCCCAGCCGGGCAGCACGGTCACCCAGGTGATGCTGGTGAAGAGGGACCGCTCGGAGCCCCTGGGCATCAAGCTGATCCGCAAGTCGGAGGAGCCGGGCGTCTTCATCCTGGACCTGCTGGCCGGGGGCGTGGCCGCCAAGGACGGCAAGCTGCGCAACAACGACAAGGTGCTGGCCATCAACGGGCACGACCTGCGGCACGGAACACCCGAGAGCGCCGCCCAGATCATACAGGTACAGCAGCCGCTGCTGGTCTGGGATCAGGCTTTCCCTGGCCAGATACCAGCGTCGCGTGTGTATGGGGTAAATGGCAAACTGACCCGAGATCAGTAACTGTGGGACGCTTTGTGAGCATGGGCCCATCTGAATGTCGATAGCTGAATGTACAGATGAAGACCATTGGTGGCGGGCTAAAAAAATTTTTAATCAAAAATGGCAACAAAAAAAAAAAAATTTTCTTTTTTCAGTTTATGAAGTATTATTATGTTTTATTCACATTTGGTTTTGAATTGACCAGTTTGTTAAGACATTTGATTTGTAATGGCTTCAATTCTCCTGCCATAATTGTGTATACGTGTGGTGCGCGTGCGTGTGGTACGTGTGCGTACGTGTGATACGTGTGCTGTGTGCGCGTGCGTGTCTGCACAGGCCAGCGAGGTGCGGGTGAACTTTGTGGTGATGAGGCAGGCCGAGGTGCCGGAGGAGGGGGGCACGAGCACGGAGGGGCCGGGCAGAGGGTCCAGGAGGGTTCCCGAAACGCAGTACTTCAGGCGCCGCTCTACCTACGTGAAGGTAAGCGCTCCGCACTGTTCATCCTTTCCGTGTGACACCATGCCACACACGCAAATGCATGCAAGGGCCTGTAAATGAGTCAATGCTTCTCTACGGCTCTGAGACTCCAGATGTTTCCTTTGGAGGAGTCACAAACCCCTGGTGTTTCTCTTTATTTAACCCTGATCATTTAAATGTGATGTTTTATTATTATTTGGGGTGTGCAGGTTATATATTCCGTATCACACGGGATGCAGTAGGAAGGGAGGAGTGTGCTTGGAAAGCCTTGCAGGAGAAACATAGTTGAATAGTGACACGCGTGTGTGTGGGAAATGTGCCCTGCTGCCTGTGACGGGAACGCAGGGACGACGCGGGAGAGGTGACCAGGCGGGTCCTTTTTTTGGGTCGTCCATTTTGGCTCTCAGTGGGCGCTCACAGGCAGCCGCGGGGCTCCAGTTAACCGGTTACCGGGCCCCTCGTGCACTTTGGCCAGCGCGGTCGCACTTTGGCCCCAGCGGTGCGGTTGCCGTGACGCCGGGAGGACTGGAGACGTGCTGAGCTGGTCCCAGCCAGGTTTAATGTGTATGAATGCGCATACATCTGCATGAGTGCGAGACTGCGTGCGTGCCAGTGCGTCAGTGTGTGTGCCAGTGTGTGAGTGCGCGTGCCGGTGTGTGCGTGCCATTGCATGATTGTTTTCGTGATTGTATGGGAGAGTGTGTGTGTGTGTGTGTGTGAGAGAGCGTGCGTGTGTGAGTGCTAGAGCATGTGAGACCGTGCGTGTGAGAACATGGGTGAGTGTGTGTGTGTGTGTGTGAGAGGGTGACTGTGTGTGTGTGTGTGTGTGGGTGTGAGAGCATGTGAGTGTGTGTGAATGCATCCATGGCAATTTCCTTTGGGTCAGTGACACTACACTGTACCCGGTGACGCCGCTGCCCCCTGATGCCCAGGATGGCACAGATGTGGTGGCATCGGCAGCGGTTCTGCAGGGGTGAACGGCCCTGGGAGCAGACCGCAGCGGGGGGAGGGGGAAAAAAGGGAGAGCGAGAGAGATGAAAGGCTTCCCTCCGCTCTGATCAAAAGGGAGAGTGCCGCTGCTGCTCCTGCTGCTGTTTGCTTGGTTGTTGGTTTGTTTGTTTGTGTTTGTTGTGAGGATCAAAGCCAGTCGCAGTTAGTTTTTGCCTGCAGAGCCAATTCCTTTACTCTGTGTGGGGAGGGGGACTTCCTGCTGGGTAAGAAGACTCTACTCCCCCCCCCCCCCCCCCCCCTGCCCCCCCCCCCCCTGCCCCCCCCCCCCCTCTGAAGGGGCTGGTGCGGGCTCCACAGCCCCAGGAGCGGTGCGGGGGGAGCTGTGGATTTCAGCACGTGTGACGTGACACTAGACCTGCGTGCCAAATCCTCTACCTTTTCCCTCTTTGTCAATTCAAAGCGGGTTATCTGCTCCATTTCATTTGTTTACCTAAACGTTTCTCAAGGTAGGAATCCGCTGGTATTTCCTGTGGGTTTTATCCTGTGCAGATCAGCTGCTCAAAATGTTCCTTTGGGGGCGGGGAAGGGGGATTTTCTGTGTGTGTGCCTGCATGCACACATTTATTATTTATATTTCTGTGCTCTTAAGTCCTTTCAGTCTTGACAGGTATTTGTGCCTGTGTGTGCATGCATGTTTGTGTATGTGTTCATCTGTGTGTGTGTGTGTGTGTGTGTTTGCACGTTTGTATCTATGGTCATCTGTGTATGTGTTCATTTGCACACGTGTGTTTGTGTCTGTGCATGCATGTGTGTGTGTCCCCGCATGCATCTGCGTTCATCTGCATACGTGTGTGTGTGTGTGTGTGTGTGTGTGTGTGTGTGTGTGTATCTGTGTTCATTTGCATACGTGTGTGTGTGTGTGTGTGTGTGTGTGTTTGTATCTGTGTTCATCTGCATATGTGTGTGTGTGTGTGTGTGTGTGTGTGTATTTGTGTTCATTTGCATACGTGTGTGTGTGTGTATCTGTGTTCATCTGCATACGTGTGTGCGTGTGTGCGTGTGTGCGTGTGTGTGTGTGTGTATCTGTGTTAATTTGCATACGTTTGTGTGTGTGTGTGTGTGTGCGCAGGACCCCCCGGGCGGGTTCTCCAGCCAGGAGAAGACTGTGAGCCTGAAGAAGGAGCCGCGTCTGTCGCTGGGCATCACCATCGCTGGCGGGCGGGACAGCCGCAGCAGAGTGCCCGTCTACATCACCAGCGTGCAGCCGGTGGGCTGCCTGCACCGCGACGGCACCATCAAAACCGGTAAACCCCCCAGCGCGTCTGCACACGCGTCTGCACACGCGGCTCACGCACGCCTCACACACAGCTCCTGTGCTTCTTCAGCTAAAACCACACACTGCGTCTGCACACGCGGCTCACACACGCCTCACACGCCTCACACACAGCTCACACACAGATCACACACAGCTCCTGTGTTTCTTCAGCTAAAACCCCCCACCGCATCTGCACACGCGGCTCACACATGCCTCACACACAGCTCCTGTGCTTCTTCAGCTGAAACCACACACTGCGTCTTCACACGCGGCTCACACATGCCTCACACACAGCTCCTGTGCTTCTTCAGCTAAAACCACACACTGCGTCTTCACATACGACTCCTGTGCTTCTTCAGCTAAAACCACACACTGCGTCTTCACATACGACTCCTGTGCTTCTTCAGCTAAAAGCACACACTGCGTCTTCACATACGACTCCAGTGCTTCAGGAAACATGACCCATAGTCTCCTCGACACACCCAGCTGTATAAATGGACAGTGTGAACATTTAAATTTAGTGTATACCACGTGCAGAGTAATATTGTTTCAGATGCTTCACGTGCACTTCATGAAGAGATGCGAGTCCAGTTGTGTCTGTCTCAAATCAAGTGAAAACGAGGTATTGTACCTTTTGGCACAAACGTGCTCTTGATTCCACCTCGTTGCCACGGTTCTCGTTGCCTAGGCGACGTTCTGCTGAGCATCAACGGGGTGGACCTGACCCAGCTGACCTACAGCGAGGCGGTGTCGGTGCTGAAGGCGCAGACGGCCCAGGCCAGCGTGGTGCTGCGCGTGGTCCAGACCATCACCGAGGGAGAGGAGGAGGAGGAGGAGGAAGGGGACGGGGAGCACAAGGAGGAGCTGGAGATGCTGGAGAACCCCCGGGAGGATGACCTCAACTGGGCCCCCCTGTGGACCCGCTGGCTGGGCCTGCCCAGGTGTGCCTCACAACCTGAACAAGGGGGGGGGGCGGGTTTGGGGGAGGTGGTGGGGGGCGTCAGGGGGAAGGGCGGCTAACTGGTGTCCCCGGTGTAGGTTTTTAAAAGAATGGTGACACATCTCCCAAACCAGAGTTTATGATCGCCACAGCCACATTATGTTTGTCTCAGCATTGTGCAGAGCGTGCGATGTTCATAGGTTATTCTCATGCTCGTGTAGATCATTGACGGACTGCAGCTAGTTTTTCAGTAGCTTAGCAGTTGCTGGGTGTGAACTTTAGCACACTGACATGCCGTCGGTACAGAGTCTCTCTGTTGATAAACGGGACACTGGTTTATTTCAGTGTTGTTCTTTCTTGAAGTTCACCAGGATTTACACTGAACTGGTTAAACTGCATTGTCACCTTTGACCAGTCAGCCCCCTGACTGATGCAGTCCAAGTCAGTTAATGCACTGAACGGTCATGAATGATCAACCGGATAGTGTGTGTGTGTGTGTGTGTGTCTGCGTGTTTGTGTGTCTGTCTGTCTGTCTGTCTGTCTGTGTTTGATTTGGCATGCTGCAGTGCAGTTTTCCTTTGTAAGCTGCTCCATAGGGAGTTTTGCTTCATTGTGGTATGATGGCTGCCACATGTATGTCTTGGCAGTTGGAAGATTGGCGGAATGTAAGCGGACCACAGACCACATCCCTTCTATGGCATTTGCTGCTGAAATTAGCTTCTTTCTGATGTAGCTATCTACTTATCCTTGTTTTTGGACAACAATACATATTTTGGTCACAAAATCTGGCCCATCACTCTTTCCTCCAGGCAAAGTAAGCATCCGGTCTGTGAACACCTGCTTTTGTGAAATGTGAGCACACCAATCGTATGAGAGAGGATGGTTACGATAGTGGAAACTGTTTTCAGGGGTCTATATCGGCACAGAGCAACTGGAATGTGGCAAAACAAGTTCTAAAGAGCTGAACAGAAAATCAGCAGTGGTACAGACATTTGCGTTGTTTGCCATTTCAAAAATAAAATTGGTACCTGATATAACAATATGAGAAATACACGCGACCAAAACAGAAGAAGCATTGTTCCAATGAACTCCCACCCCCCTGGCTGTTTTGCTATTCGTGCTGATCATTCTCTCCTGCCATCAGCTGTCAAAGAGTGCAAAAGTCCTCTGGTTGAGACATTACTTCTGCAAATCTTCATCCTGTCTAACTGGAGGAAATCTCATCGCTCGGTGTGCGATGACATGGGGGCGGGAAAAAAAAAACCTGGAGTGTATCGTTAATTATTTTGGGCTGCCCCCCTCCCTCCTGCAGCCACATGCACTGGTGCCGGGACATCGTCCTGCAGAAGACCAACGGCGAGAGCTGGGGCTTCAGCATCGTGGGGGGGTACGAGGAGACCCACGGCCAGCAGCCCTTCTTCATCAAGACCATCGTCCCCGGGACCCCCGCCCACTTCGACGGCCGCCTCAAGTGAGTCCTTCAACCGTGCGCCCTTTTCTGAATGGGAGGTTTTTTTGGGGGTGGCGGTTGCGTCCCTCCCTAGTAAGATTGAATGGGCCCTTTCTCCGGCTGTTTCTGTGGCTGTTCTGTGTGTTATGAATGGAGGGGTCGCGGTACAGATATCGGGCAGGCTGGGGAGTGTGCTGAAGGTGTTGGTATGAATGCGCCACATTGTACTGAGGTTTCAACAGCACAGGCTTGAGGGCGGCAGTTTAGTACAATGTTTATGGAGCTGGGGGCTCAGGGTAACTTAGAGGTTGCAGGTTTGATTCCCAGGTAGGGATCCCTGTTCCCCTGATACAGGTATATAGCTTAACTAAATGTCCGGCTTTATGAATGCAGAAGTTAAGTTGTGATTGTGAGCCTGGATAAGAGCCTTTTATAGATGTGTAAAAGGTATGTGTAACGAGGTTTGAGGAAAAGCAGGAAGTGTGTTGGAAGGAGAGGGAGTGTGAGCCGCACTGCTGCTGTTCTCCAGGGCATGCTCGGCTTTGCCCTGTGGTTGTTTCTGTTGGCTGTGGGTCCTGACGGTTTGTGGGAAACGTTCTTGGCTTTCGTCCCGCAGGTGTGGCGATGAGATCGTGGCGGTGAACGGAGCCACCACCGTGGGCATGAACAACTCCTCCCTCATCCCCCTCCTCAAGCTGCAGAAGAACAAAGTCACTCTCACTGTGGTGTCGTGGCCTGGGAGCCTGGTGTAGCCCCGCCCACACCTCGCCCTGCCCCCCCTCTCCCTTCCGCCTGGTCTGGCGTATACAGAGATCCCCCCCCCCCCCTCCTTTCCTATCCCAAGAAAAATGCCTTGGCAAGCCTTGCTGATCGCTGTTACTACACACTGTCAATCAATCAGTTCACTAAGCTTGATTATAGTGATGAGAGCGGTTTCATGAATGGGTGGGCATGCAATGAGATGTTAATCACTAACATGTTTGAACAAATCTGAATTTACTTGCTCCAAAGCAGAGGAAACGCAATGAATCGCTGAAATCGGTGAATCACTCATAGCAAATTGTTGCTCCGCCCATTTCTGATGTCATAAACCTAGCCGTACCATCACTACGTCATTTACGGAGCCGGTCCTGAGACGAGCTTCCCCAGCTGTTGCCTTGCTGCGTACAGTAGGGCATGACCTTAATTTAAAATTTTAAATGCTATTTTACAGACAATCTCTGGTGTGAATTTTAATTGACTGCTGGTTTTGCACTTTGTCCTCCCACACTTGTTAAATCTGCATTGATTTCCTCTGTGACTCACTACTTAAAGAGAGGTTTTATGCAGTGGGGGGGGGAATCATTTGCTACTTTTTTCATATTCAAATAGCAGTTGAATGTGGAACCACACAACAGGCGAAGCAAATCAAATGTGCAAGATTGGCTTGTTTTACCAAAATACTTTCAGGTAAACTGGAGGGAAAAGTAGGTCCAACCTGTTTAAAAACATACTGACATTTCGTTAAATGGATAATTGTGTGCCTGTGTGTCTATCTGTCTGTCCGTGTTTGTGTGTGAGTGCGTGTGTGTCTGTCGGCCTGTGTTTGTGTGTGAGTGCGTGTGTTTCTGTCGGCCTGTTTGTGTGTGTGTGTGTGAGTGCGCACGCGTGCGCGGGTGCACCAGTCATGTGTACAGGTGGTTAGCAAGTACTGAGTTACATCATCACTGTAGCTCCACCCCATGTCCCTGTGAGAGGAAAGTCGATGGGGTTCAGTGTCAACAAGATGGATGAAGTAACTACAGTATAGAGCCCTTATTACCCACAAGAAGAGCGCTCCGCTCCACCACACTACAGTCCTTGTTTTGTTCAGACCTTGCAGCTCTTTTAGTTGTTTATAGACTTGTTTCCCGTTTCATGCAGTGATTCATTTTTTTATGTGCTGACAATTGACAGCCAGTTTTAGGCATTTTTGATGGCAGAAACTCTATAGCAGTTCACATTTCAAAGGTTTCCCTTTTTTTAGTCATCTTACAGTAGTATTATATTGTAATCTGGAACCTAAAGACTGCTACCATGTACAATATAAACAATCAAAAAATGTATGAATGAAGTATAACCCAAGTGATGTGGAGAAGTGTAGTGTTTAACGTTTGATGTAAAACCTTGAACTCTTTCGGATGAGAACAGACCAAAGTCTCATAATGAAGTAAAGAACCTCTCCAGCTCACCATAACTGATTTATTATAACAGTTAAGATTACTGTGGGCATCTTGAGTTATTTCTTGTGAAAATGTTAATGCCTGTGTTTTTGGCTTCTATTGATTTGTTCACAAACTGTACATGCACTGCACTGTAATTGTTTGGGCTACCTAACTGTTCTGTGAAATGTTTTATTTTGAATGTTTCAATTAATTGGGTGCCTTGTGTCTACAGAAAGACTAATCAATATTCACCTGCCTTAAGTACCAAAAAATGCAATCAATGTTTTGCCCTGACTTTGACTGGACTGGAGTGCCCATATATTGAAGTATCATCTAGTTCAGTTTTCACGGGAGGAGTACAGCTGCAATGGGAACAACAGAGCAGTTGCTTCCAAGGAACTGGAGACTTTGATTAAATAGCACTACGTGTATTTTATGACTTAGTTGTTAAAACCTCTAAGCATTGTCTTTTTTGATTGATCTTAAATATGGGGGATCAGGGGTTAGAGGCTCCCATATAATATTGCTTCTTCAGTCTCCTTGCTGCTGTAGACACTGCAGGTTTGTATGACTTTTAAATAAATGAATAAATAGCAAAATGTCAGCATTCAGACCTCTGAAGCAGAAAGGAGCTTCTTCAATTTTGTGATTTAAGACAACTCATTAAAGTCAAGTGTGTTACTTTTCAATATTATTTTTTTTGCTGTTGCACATTTTCCTTTTTCCACCAGAAGATCCAATTGTGTTGCCTTATAGGAAGAGCGCGGGCATGTGTATTAGCCTGTGAATGTTAGACAGGTGTTTGGTAGAAGTGCTGATGGGACTGATCCCGTGAGAGAGGGAAAAAACTGCTCAGCCAGTGATCTCCGATAGCCGATACCCTCTGGGTGTTTCACGCTGAAAGTCATCAGGATGCCGTCTGGCACTGACTCGCATATGAATCAGAGACCCAGTCCACCATTCTGCAAGCACATGACTTAATCCTGCAGTATTGCTCAACTCGAGGCCAGCACGTTCTTGCCTGAGGATGGGTAACAAAACACTCAGTAATTCTTACGACCCAACACTTGTGAAATAAAGATACGCGCATGGACACACAGTAAGAAAGAAGAATGGGAAAGTTGGATTTTGATATGCAAGCAGGGCGAAAATGAAAAGCTAAAGAGAGCGGAGATTTTGTTACAGTACTTCGCTTTGAGGCACAAATCAGCCACATCTTGAATGTTGTGTGTCAGAATCTGTAAATCTCCCAGATACTCAAATCCACTCTACCAGTGAAGCTGTTACAATTTGAGCATAGTATGGATATTATTTATGTCATGTAGGCAACTGACAGATGCTTTTAGCAAAGGTGACTAACAGAAAGTGCATTTAACATTGCTAGAGATGAACAACCAAATATATCAATGTATGCTCTGTACTGGAGACTCCTGTCTAAGTTCTGTTCTTTGAGCTCTAGCACATGTATAAGTGGGAGAAAGTGCAGAGAGAAGTGCTCCACACAGGATAATTAAGCTGTATTCTCATACTCTCTGAGCTTAAACTTCCAAACTCAAATAACTTTCTGATACCAAACCATTTGAGAATGTAGTCTAAGTTGTGTAGGTATGAAACAAAAGTTTCTCAGGACACGATTTGTCTGTGGGCTTTGATTTGTAGAGGGGAATAAGATAAACGTAGAAGCGTTCATTTAGTATTCCTTCCTTCACAAGTTACTAATGGTGGGGAAGGTCGCAGATAATGGACGATAATGGATTGGATTTGTACAGCACCGTTGATCTTCAAAGCCCTTTACAGTGAAATGGTGGAAAGTTGTGTACAGCACCCACCTGGCCAAACCACAGCAGCCATTTTGCCGCATAATGCTCAGCACATATTCGCCGGGGTAGAGAGAGAGAGAGTGACTGGAGGAGAAAAGTTCATAGTTCATGGTAACATCTGGCTCGGCAGCAGATGGCTGTGTGGCCATCCCTTTAACGACTGTCCCTCCTCGTCTGACCCCTGAGGCGAAGGCCAAAGACTAAGGAAACTTTTCAGAGAATTGCTTCTTGCTTTAAGTGGACATTCACACCAAGTGCAGATTGGAGATCTTGTGTGACATCAGTTCATTTCATTTTTCTGATTAATCAACTGATTTCAATGGTAAAGATGCAAAAAGACAGATAGTTATTCTGACTATGTACACTACATATTTCTGTAAAGTGTACATATGTAGCTTACACCAGGTCATGGTTTTCTAGCCAGGATTCAAGGGAATAAACATATGACTCATGAGGTGAATGCAAATTGTGTTAAAACATTTTAAAATCCTTGAACTTGATTATTAAATCACAAAAAGCATAATTTGTTACTTGAACTGATAAAGCTGTAAATGACAAGCACCAATCCCCCCCCCCCCCCCCCCCCCCCCCCCCCCCCACACCCCCAAATGAGGTGACCATAGTTTAGCCATACAGTTCTGCCTTTGAAATGAGACATAGAGACCACAGGGTCCTGCAAAGATATATTTTTATGTAACATAAAAATAACACCTAAATAAATGGAAATGATAATATATGACAATTAATAATGCCATTGAACATGACACTGAGAACGTATTCCACACCACACATGCATTTTTCAACCAAAATAATCTGGGATCTACCATGACCTAGGATACATGGTACTATGATAATTTGTTGTGTATTAATTTAATAATATATATATATATATTTACCACCTTTGTAAGCTGCTCTGTATAACTTTAATTGAAGGTAAAGAAGGGCTTCAGGCAAAAACTGCTCAAAACGAACAGCCCAGACACTGTCCATTCTCATAAATGTATTAGATTGCCCTCTAGAGGTAAGAGGACTTACTCTACACATACGAGCACATGCATATGTATTTCTACATTGCCCATGAAATCATGATGACTCTGATCCAATTGTCTCCACTTGCCTATATGAAAAGTGGACACTTAAACACACACACACACAGACTCACAAATAACATGATGTATATTCCCTAATATAGCACCCCCTCCCAAAGTCAAATCCTGTTGCAGCATATCCAGATGATCAAGAAAAAGGGGCTATGTGCCGATAAGAGTCTTCGTCTTCACAGTACAGCCATTTTAAAATAAACTATTTCTGTTTAGGGAAGGAAATAGTGGATTGTCCTCTTTTCATGAGTGGAGACAGTGGGGAAGTATGTCTCATTTTTACCACCAGTAAAAGTATTTTTAAAAAGGGTATAAAGTGTTTTTACACCAGCGGTGACTACATTTGACTTTTAATGATGCTAGATCATTTTTTGTCTATTTTGTTTAATGGTGAATGTATAACATTGTGCCTTATGTTCATTCAGCTTCCCAGCTTCTCTTCCTGCTGTATAAATCAGCCCAGGAAAATAGGAGACAGAGAGGGACCTCAGGGGGGTGTAATGGCTCAGGTGTATGATAATGACATGTAGCAGCAGTGCTCAGACTGGCCAGGCATTTATATGTTACAACCCCACCTCCCCATCTACTCTGTTAACCACCTTCTGCAATCCTTTTGCCACTCCCCAGCAGGTGAGCAATAAAAATCAAGTCTGTGAAACAACCTTCTGCTTGTTCCATTTTGTGGTCTTCCACTTCAGGGACGGATGTTACGGCTTCAGGGAATTACTCTGTCTGAGCCATCCCTCAGCAACACTATTTATGGTATTAGCGGTCTTGAGTGGTGAAGTGTCAAGCAATTACAGAACTGCTTGTTAAGCAAACAATTCAACACCTTTTTCTGCATTCACCTGACCTCTTGCTGTGATGTGGGATTCAATGCAATGGAGACTCCTGGTGCTGCGAGGAAGCCTACCCAAGTCTTCTAGTCATGCATCTCTGGGTTTGTCAGTCAGTGTGTTAATTTATTTGGTAAATTTTGACAGTGAAACTCTGTCTCACTGCTGCAGAGGTTAATGGACGTTTTCCCCATACTTCCAATTCATCTGTAGTGCTTCTTCTGTAGGTTATAGAGGTCAGAGCTCAAATGCTTAACTGTACTTCTTAACACTTATCTTAAAATAGAGAAAATAAAGGAATTCCCAAGGAGAAGAATAAAAACTCATTGAAAGGCACAGTGAAATCTGTTTCTCTGGACCTAAAGACAAGCATTGCAAATACATACAAAACTTTACATTTAGCAATGCTCTTAACCAGACTAACCTAAGTGCATATATAAAACCTTGGGCAAGAAGCACAGCTGATGCCAAGCTTTCCGTGTCACAATCAATAGTAGTCAATACATACACCTACAACAGACAGTTAAATACAACAGTAGATGCAAAAGGGAGATAGAGCATATAGTGCTTTAACTAGCAAATGGGTATTAGGGTACAGTGCTAGATGTAGCATTGGCAGGGGTAGTAAGCCTATGATGAGTGCTCATTTTGGTGGTTGTCGAGACAAGATGCTACATTCTATTTCTAAAGTCTCCCCAGGAATATCTTAACCACAACCCTTTTCATAAGCCTTCATTCCAAGATTCTATTCATGTGAATGGTTTGTCTCGACACTCCTGTTAGTTTTCAGAGCACCTGGTGAATGTTCAATTTAGCTTCTTCAACTGGTGGAATAAAGGATGAATGCCATGGCATTAATGTGGTTGACTGACATTCACACGCAGGCAATTTTAATGCCACAAAATCTCCCAAAGCTTGCCATCAATAAAAAAACGATTACCATTATAACCTTGTCCCATGCATCTTAAATTAACTACAGAAAATTAATAAGCACCTTACTGCAAGTCGGTATGCAACTCCCTCAGATTTTATTAAGAGTTTTTCAATGAGAATTGTGGCTTCCATCTCACAGGCACACAGGTGACAGGTGGTTTTGACACATTCCCCCAAGTACCCTGTTCCGTTACATTTTGCCCACATGATGAGTCTGCTGCGGTCTAAATGACATTGAATAGAACATTTGTTCCACCGGGCTTGAATCAGACACACAAAGTACAATGTAGAAGTGCTGGATGGTTGCAACTGAATTGTACAAACTCCAGTTTAGGTATTCCAACCAACCGTATTGACTTTCAATTCAAGCCATAATGTGGTAAAACAATGAACATGTGATTAGGCAGCACACCTCCATAAAGATGCCGTAAGTGTTGTGTCAACAATGGACAAAAAAAACAAAAAAAAACATAATATGAAGCTAAATAGACGTCTTACTGCTATTAGCGTTTTGTTCATCATGCCATTATAAAAATGCTACAGAACGCATTATAGATATTCAGATATTGTCAGCAAATATTTGTTATTGCCATTTTTCTACCTAAAATTATGTTGTCAACCCTGTAACAGGAATTCGATTTGGACCGACCAAAACAAATACATTGAAACCTTGCGGTCAATAATTGTACGAGCACTATTTGGACATTAACATCTTTCACTTGTTTTCAGTTGAAGATTGCACTAAAATTGTTACTGTTGTGAGCTCTGTTGCTTATCTCTATATACGTAGTTTTCTTTTCATGACAAAGGAATTATAAACCACAATATGTTGAAGTAACAGGACAGAGGTAAAATTCAAACAGCTAAAGAAGACAGCTGAGAGGTAACCAAAGCCAATGTTCTATTTGTCTGATCAGGATCATGGTTTGATCAAACACTTTGATCAAACACTTCTTTGTTGTACTAAACTTAACCTTAGCAGGCAAACTTTTGGTGTCTGTGCCATCAACAGTACTCTAAATTTCTCCCCAGTTTCAACAGGAAAAATGTAACAAAATCAGAACAATGTCAACACTTACTGATCATAACAAATGTGGAAAACATTCAAAGTAAATGATTTATTTCCACTTTCCTGGAGAATTGAGTAATGATAAACATTTACAAGTACTTTCGAACGGGACAGACGCTGAAAAGTAATCGACCCTCCTCCACACTGTTAAGACAGGAAATTTCACTCTTAAGTTCACTTTCGCTCGCACCGCCGCTCTCTTAAGAAACAACTCAGGGATCAGTCTTAATCCCGCCATTTTGACGAAATGAAAACAGGACTAACACTGAACATAACAAGTGATATGTATGGTTAAACATAACCTTAAAGAGCAACTTCACAAAAAATCTCTCATTTTATGTTGAAATAGATACCTTTACTATTGTGTGTATCGATAGTTTAAAAATATATATTTAAAAACCTACTCATTTCAGCGAACACCGACAGTATTATGTCGCGGTTCCATGAAAATTCATATGCAAAAAATGGACTTATCTTATGGTTCTTAGCAACTGTTAAAAATTTGAAATAAGCTAGTCTGGAATTGATGGTGCCTCATCTCATTTAAAAAGTTTGCGCGGGGGGGGGCACCAGTTTTTCCTTGCCAAAATTTGGAAACGCAGGGACCCCTTTCCCTAAGTGTCCTCTGAGCAGGGGCTCAACAGCTGAAGTACACTGCTCTGAATTCCGCACTACTACACAACAGCAGCTAATGCTGATCTCTCACTAACCATAAACCAAGCAAAATTTGGGTCTAGTGATGTTTTTAAATGACTGTAAAGCACATTCATATTCAAAAGTATTAAATGTACCTAAGTTCACTCACCATAAAACGTACGCCTCTGTGAGAGTTTAAAATAATAATAATAATTGCTGTCATTTACTTTTTTCACCCAATCTTAGAAGGGACTAAAATTGAAAATGATTAAGAAACTTGAAAAAAAGCTGAAAAATATTTAACTGTTCATTTTACAAAAGTGTCTTTTATAACAGAGAAATGTACATCAGTGTGTACATTTGTACACACTGATGTACAAATTTGTCCACAGTGAAACTGGTTGATTTCTTTGCAACTCACATACGTACTAATCTCTGAGACACCGATATTAAAATTTCAGATTTTCTGTGAAGTTACTATTTAACCTGTAACATTCTACTTGCATAAAACACAGCTACGGTGAGAAAAAAAAGTACAGCATTGAAAATATACAAAAATGAAAACTAAGCTACACAGAATTGTTGAAACAAAATAAAGAAGTGCAGTGAATATTCTGCTTTTAAAAGGTCATCATGTATGACAGATTTCAGTTTTGAAATGAACAACTTTACTCGGAAAAAAAATTGTCTTAAGTGTCATCTCTTCCTTAGTTGGCAAAAACTACATGTAACATATACCACTAGTGTCATTGTAAAGCACACTGAATCCAGACCTCAATAATACTACACTTTAGTTCTGGATTTCCACGTGCTCAAGTGCAATTTTCAGTCCTCACACTGGCATTAATGAACATCGCAATCATATGGCTTACTAGGTAAACAGGTCCGTACAAACTGGAAAGTTACTCAAACATCGTTCATAAACAAATCTATAGTACAATAATAATATCTTGGCAAAAACAAATTGAGCTATATTACATTATGTAAACAATGGCATACCACACTGTACATCTTGTCTTAAAGTGATATTTACAGGATAGTTTCTCAAATTCCCTGTACAGAAGGTCATTTCCAAAGTGCAGGAGAAAGTATGGTGCTGCCACAAGCAAATGTGAGAATAATCCAGCCTCCTCCTCCTCATTTACGTTAACTTTGCAATTTAGTAAAAAAAAAAAAAAAAAAAAAAAAATGTATAAGATGAAAGGAAACGCAAACTGGAAAGCAGGTGGTACTTGCAAACCCTTTTCTATTCCTTTCTAACTGACCGGCGACACGTCTGCCGTTGAATGTCTCAGTACAACGGTTTCTCATAAGGCAACTGTGCACAACCACCTGTAGGTGCTGCATTCTTTCCAAAGACCTCAGGCTTCAGCGTGAGGTTCGCGATGTTGGCTTAGAGGCTTACTGAGCGCTGGGGAGAGATGTGTGCATGTATAGCGAGATGGGATATACGCACGCTGTGGTATTATTTTTTCACTTCTCAGCACCTATCAGCACCCAGCGGCAAATTACCTTGCTTGTTAAAACTAACAAATAAAAACTCAACAAATAGGAGCATCTACTACCATATCAGGAAATGTGCAAAATGTGCTCTAAAGCAAAGTGACAGTGTAGCGATTCTACTGTACAAGGTAAGAGGGGTGGGGTTGGATGGGATGGGGGAGGGGGGGTATCACGACACAGCAGTGTAGACCGTCAATCCAACATATCTACAAGGCACTAAGGGTAGGAATGAAAGGTCACACAACAGGACAGTGCCCCCCGGCCTCCTCAGTCTGGTCGGAATATAGGGTATTTGGGCAAGAATTCTATAAGAATAACCTGAAGATGGGAAGAAGAGAGAGAGAAAGTGTGTTAGTAAAAGACTTGACTTTCCTTGTGTGACGCTGAACCCTCTAGTTCCAAACTAGAAGGAGCAACTTAGGGACTGGACAGTTAACATTTAGTTGGTTTGTTGTTCCTCTGAGGTAACTTCAAATCAAAGCTGGATGTTTTTTTCCCAGACTCACGCTGTTTACATTAATATCATTTAAATGTGCACGAAAACCCATGGCCCTCTGGCTAACGCGGATCAGCACGATCTCCAATCATAAATTAAAGAGGCATTTGGTAACTTTCTCAACAGTTGCAATGTTGTGAAAAAGCACGACCGTTCCCAGATATCTTTCTAAAAAAAAAAAAATACAAAATGAGAACAGCCACTGACACGCGGTCCAAACTTACGTATTCCATCATGTTACTGCTTTCACATTTCCTCTTGCTGAGTTTCCAATGCAGACCCAGCTGGGGGGGAGGAGGGGGGGGGGGGGGGGGGAGACAGGAAAATTAGGGGACTGACACAGTTAACAGCTAATCACCCAGATTTTACAGGCTCTCTGAGGAAGTAAAACTGATGTGAAGTGCTTGGTTAGATGTACCAAGCGCTTGTAAATTCGGCCGAATAAAAGCCGCCGTTGGCATTAGTGGGGGCTTGAGACCAAATAAACAAACTTCTCTGGGATAAATTCTTTCAAATAGCAATTGCATTTAATCCTTCAAGGAAAATATTACAGAATTTTAAAGCTCAAGTTATGCGTTTCATAAATTTCAGGCTAAAGCACACAGACTTCGTGTAGAGAACAGACCGTGGTGCAATAAAAGAAACTTATCACTAGTAGGCGTGCTGCTCTGGAAACACGCGCTATCTGTTCAGGGAGGCCGGTCTCAGATTGGGGTGAGGCTGTTTATTGGCCATAAGCCCTGAAGAGTTTCCTGTGGGCCTTGTGCCTGCTACTACAGCTGTGAATCACTGCTCTGAGACACAACAAAATTAACATGGCTTTTTAACCACTGACCCTTTCCTGGTCTGGTTAGACTCTCAGCCTTATCACTAGATCAGGCTGAAAGAGCTGGAGGGCAAACCGGTATTTTAAAGGGAAAGAGTTATTTTGCAGAGCAAAAGTATTGTTAAAAAGGCATTGAAATATGGAACTGCTTCATTTGCAGTACTCAAAATTTGTATCCAGGCCAACAAATACAAACTTCGGCATCATGCAAATGTGCCCTCACTCTATACTCCGGTTCTCAGCTCAGCCGAGCACTCACCTTGTGATACAACCTGTTATTTTCCCACTCTAACAGTTTCTGAATAGATCTTCTTGTCTGCAATAAAGAAAAGAGCCAGGAATTAAAACAGATGACGCTTTCTGCAGGCAGTCCCACTTTTCACACGGGCTGCAAGTAAAAGCCACTTGAAAACAAGCCTCCAATATATTAGGCTTAAAGAGGCATTTATGGACTCTGCTCCTATTTTAACCAGCTTGTTATTTCTTTTTTGTCACCAATAAAATTAAGACCAGTGGTCCAGGGGCTAAGAATCGGTAGTGCCTTCCAGGGACATGATCTACAGACTCTTCTGAGCTGTACTGAGGCAAAATACATACTATAATTACATACAATGTGGAAGTGTGACAGTATAAAGTACAGAGAACTGTGCTTTGCAACTCAGAGGTTGCAGGTTCAAATCCCAGTTATCCTGCTGTTATACCCTTGAGCAAGGTACTTAACTGACATTGCTTTTGGTAAAGATCCAGCTTTACAAATGGACTGCATGTTAAAAAAAGTAACCTGGGTAGGAAAGCCACTGTGGTTAAGCATGCCTGCTAAATGCAATGTAAAAGTAAGTGACCAAACTAATGCCTTTTGCATTATAAAATGGAAATGCTGAGTAGTGGTTAATGTGGGGCAGGAGGGAGAAGGTGACTCACCCTCTTGTTGAGACAGATGACAGGCCATAGGCTGCAGCCCACCGTACAGCAACAGCACAGGCAGCCGCACAGAAGCCACTTCACGTTCACCGGAAGGTTCTTCTTCAGGCAAGCGTTCACCCGGCCCACGGTCGTCTTGAACTCCTCTGGAGCCACCTGGGATCGACCAAAAAACGATGAGGATAAATGAGCGGAGAGAACTACAGAGAAAGGATTTAGTAGAGTTAATAAATACCAATCATAATAAATTCAGTTCAATCGGTCATTTAGATTTCACTCAGTGTAGTCATGACTACGTTCAGGGATTTATTTATTTAAAACCTAATGAGGCTTTATATCACATGGCGAGATATGGACCACACAACTAAACGATTAAAAAAATCCAACAACACCCAAGTAACATTGCCTTGTCTGTCAGGGCATTTTGAGTCTGAAACAAGAGATTCCTAAAATGGCACAGACAAAAAAAATCTCTGCATTCTTTCCTCAAGAGCTCTCAGGTCTAGCAGATCAAAGGTAGTATTCTCTCTTTTCTCCTTTAAAAGGTAGATGTTTGCAGATGTTTCGCAGAGATCAGATGGGATCTCTAAATCGTATGCTTGTAACTTGCTAACCAAGCTTTTGTCTCTCCAGGCCAAAGGAGGGACAAAAAAAAAAAAAAGAAGAAGAGGAGAGATAAGCTTGCGGCCTGTGGCTGCAGCGTCCAAACAACATGAATGGCTTGCTCATTCCTTACTGGGCATGTACGCCATAAAACCCGGGTCGTAATCTTTTATGACAGGATGCAAAGGTCTCTTTGGAAACGGTGAAAGACTTCAGTATAAAGCCCAGCAGGCCCGATCTGCGCCCCTCAATCATCATAATCATGACCTCATCAATCACATGTCACCCAGGGTCACAATACTGGAGGTACATTTTATTGCCCCGCACTTCCCTCAGTCTGCCCTTCCCCCTCGGCCTTTTTGTGCTCCAGCGTCCGACCTAGGAAGCGCCCCTTTCTTGTGCACAGCGCAGTCCTTTCGGTCATTATTTTGTCACCTGGAGCTGTGTCCTGCCAACACTGGGGTCCGGGCCGCCGGGGCCCATAGACGGCTTACTCATTGACAGAGCGCCCACTTTAGCGCATTCAGATGCCCTCGGACGCACTGTAACACCCCTTGAAATGCATAGTTAGCAGATCAAACCACTCAGCGGACACGAAAGAAGCAATTACGCAATGCTTGATTCGTCCTGGGTCACGTGGGACAGTGCAACAGTCATATTTGGCTCACTTGTTGGATGTAACTGGTCTTCTTTAATATTATAATGAGCAGTAACTCTTGCAACAAGAACATTTTTGGTGGACTGCACATTATGTTAAGAGATTAAATTACCTTTCCTGTGAGAACTGAAGGAAATTCGGTGTCAAATTTGTTGCTCAGGCCAAACCTTTGAGATAGAAGAAAAAAAGTTTATATTAAAAATGGCACATATCCAACATTCAAAATTAAGTTATTTACATATTCTTTCCACAAATGCGCAACATTTCTTAAAACACCAGCAAAATACAATATATATATATATATCAATTTCATAATGTGTAAACACGTTTTTTAATGCTGAAGATTATTGCAAATCAAGTGCTGCTGAGCGCTGCTACAGTATGCTGTAGAGACACTAGTGCACAAGGCAATTTACTATATTATGACTGATGGACCACTGCCAATCATATCCTTCTGACACAGCCTAATATCAATTATATTAGCAAAAAAATGTAATGTATTCCAAATAATTATTCCTCCCAATCAATGCATTCTATGAAAGTCCAGGTGAATGTTTAAGGGGCTGTTTTGAATTAAAATATAACCAAGTTTTAACTGGATGAAAAGACATAGCCTATTTCCAGTTTTTTTGGGACCACTAAAATGCACACACATGCATTTTCATGTATTTTTTTAACTGTGGTTTGAAATTGGATCCAATTTTGAACAGTCCATAGCACTTTCCAAATATTACACACACTCTTTACGGGGAATAGCATGAAATTCCAACAATAAAAACGTTTTTTTTTATTAAAGGGAATAGGACAAGCAGCAGTCTTTCTTGTTGCTGAAGAAGCGTTATTTGTGGGCGAGAAATAGTTCCCAAAATGCACCAATATAAAACGTAGGCTAACACCAACTGATTTATAGGACATATCAAACCCAGATTAGGACATATCGCCAACGTTACATAGTCAATCGCATTTAGTTGCAAAGTATTCCATAGGAGCTAGACTAGTTGGCTAGGTATTCACTCCACGTTTTCCATACATGCACCAGAATGACAATGAAAATGATTTTACAGCCAACCATCGTTACCCAAAAGTTAGCTGACTAACCCTACTCATTTTCGGAAATACTACTCTAACACGTATTTGGTTATCACGTTAGTGAAATAACTAGCTACTGATAAGTAGATAACGTCAGCAAATGACATCTAGATCAACTGAGACGTTACCGTTAAATTAGCTAGCTATACTTATCTTGCAAGATTCATAATGACAACGAACTAACATTATCCGCAGCTAGGTACCTACCGGAATAATTACATCCGACTAACTGAAAAATATCCACAATAGAGTTCACTTTGCGCTTAAAGGGGTGTTGCCGTTTTCTATCAAAACAAAAGTGAGCCAGAGTTTAGCTAACGTAGCAGGAGCTAGCGAACATTAGCTTGCTAAACTGGTTAGCTAGCTAGTTTACTCGAGTTAGCGAGATCAGTGGCTAGCCAACTATAGAATTTCAACAACTGGAAGTCTTATACTAAAGCTAACTCGCGATACACGACATTCTCCCCGCTTAATAAATTATCGGGCTTGCTATCACGCGAGCTGCCTGGTTCGCCTGCCACCGCTGTCACAAAGCAGGAAACAGCCTGGCTGTTGGCCCGGCCTACCCCCCAGAGCACGGACAAAAATTAAGACGCTGGAGTGCAAGTACAAATAATGGGATGATTTCGGCCAGGTGAAGAATGCTGTGGCTCCTAGTTGCTTACACGGTGATGTGCCCAGCCCCTCGCATAATCACGGGCTCGGGGCAATATCTAGCCAGGTGTTCTTCGCTCACAACACGCTCTTCTTCCTCGTCCAGCTCATAGATGGTGTCGAAGTCCGCCATGTTGGGCAGCAGGACGCTCATGACGTCTCATGATTACGTCATTCGGCAACAATCGGCACGCGCTTGTGCAGGCGGAACATGACCTTACTTGCCAGAGAACCCTTGTCGGAATAATTTACAAGTACGTTGTTATGAATAACGATAAATTAATTATTTAGGGGGAAATGCTAAGCCCATTTTGCACCCTGTTATTAACTAATAGCTTTCTGACAATTGTTTGACTGGGTTAAACAAAACCTGCACCTACATCAGCCCTTTAGGATTATAGGAGACACCCCTGCTATAGATGATAGCGGTGTGTGAGTTTGGATAATCTTTACGTGGGGTTTATCATAATAACGGTGTGTTACATTTTAATTCCACCTAACAGTGTCATTAAAATGCAATCGGTTACGGCAACGATCATTAGAAACACAGGAGAAATTAGGTAGGCCTACCCTACAGGCTACACAAGTAGGAAACCCTGGTTCAGGAGTGCCAGAGATGCTCCTGGTTTTTGCTCCATCCAAACCAGTAACTGCATAATTAGATTAATGATTATGTTTAAAAACCAGAAACATCACTGACACTCCCGAACCATGGTTGCCAACCCCCTGGGCTACATTTATATGGGCTACATTTATATTGTTTTGGGTAAATTAGCTAGTAGTGAACATTTGATGTGACAAAATGACCATATAGTTCCACTGCACATTTCAGTAGAATTTATATAATCCTTATACTGGATTAAATTCGGTGACACACAAACTCATTATCATACTTTCAGTCAGGGATACTATGTGTTCCCAACAGCCAGTTCCATTGATAAAGTCAGTTTTGCAAAACACTCAGAATCTTTAGCCTCATTATTGAAGCTAACTCCGCAGGTGCAAAAATAAATAAATAAATACTAAGGCCACAAGGTTGCCATTTTTCACCTTGCCATCAGCAGACCTTGACATGTTCTCAAAGTTTCAGATAAATATCTGCTTGGCAATAAAATGAGAAACTAGTTATCTAGTTCTAATGTCATCACTTGAACTACTTCAGCTAATCTTTTGGCAGCTGAAAGTTAGTTATAGCATTTTTCAATGTGAGTTTAATGGCGTTTGGGAGTTCTCTACAAGTACTGGATGTTAGTTGCAACAAAAATATACAAGCTCTATTAATATGCTAACTAGAACTAACATATTACTGCCAATTAATTAAAAAGAAACTACCCCACATTATTAGAGACATAATATTCAGACTGTTCTAGTAGCTTTGTTTCTACGACAAAATGTTTAACATATCTCTTATTGGCCTATTTCACATAATTTAGAATTCATGCTGTTAAAATAGTCTTTTTGAAATGTTGAAGTAACATTGAGTTTGAAATCAGTAACTTTGCTAAAACATGTTTGGGAACAATACGTGTGCAAGACAGAAAGTAAGAAAGAAAAATACTCCTGAAGAAAGGGACAGAGCCAATGGCAACAAATGCAATGCTCCAAATGCTTGCATCTCTTCCATACAGAATGTCTAAAGTTTTCTGCAATGTATTTCTGTCATCACATGAGTCGGGTTAAGGATTTAACTGACTAATGAAATATATAACTATTCAAACCCGAATTAAGGTCTCATAGTCATCCTGAACCATTTTACTTTTGGAAGGGGCCACTGCTTAAACAAGACATTTAGTCAATTTCACTATCACAAATGGCTTGTTAAATTGTGAAACAGTTATTAGGTTCAATTATTTTTATATGATTTACAATAACATGAAGTTGTTCTAAATAGATGTTGAAAGTGTATATATTTTAGTTTATTTGCAAAAGCAATTAGGTTTAACCGAAAAATCAGCGAACATGATCCGTTTTGAACGGTCACATTTTGATTAATTAAATAGGCTAAGTACGCAGTGCTGTCGTCGTCGATCATTTGTAAAACATGTCAATAATATGTGAATTAAGTTTTCCCTAAATACTGTTCTGAATCCCCGAACAAATAACTTGTCTTCATACCTTTCAGTTTGTTCTCGTTGAAATGACCTATTCAGTTTCCTTGGTGCAAGTTAAACGAATTGCTCATAAAACAAGGAAATAATTTAATTGCAAAACATTTTATTTACAATTTGTGCGTTTTCATCAAACGTTCTACCCGTATAATTTGGACGTTTAAGGTAACAATTGAACCTATTTTGTGCACAGCAAAGAAGCGTTCTTAGTCTATAAAATTAAAGACAATACCAGGGGTTTAGAAGTCCAACATTTAAAACATTGATGGTCACAGAATCTATTCTAGAGACCAGCCATTCCTCTTCCGGTCTGACTGTATATCCTTGCAAGTAGCCTATCTGGATTTATTTCTTTATTTACAAACACTTTTACGCTCGCCACATACAGAGAATGATATTTATATCTTCATAAAACCAGACACGAACACAAACCATTATAATATTTAGCTTTTGAACCGGACACACATCAGTTTATTTTTTTACTTTATTTTTAAAAAAACTATTCTATAAAAAAAACAATATTTGAAGAGCCTCCAGCATTTTGTAGCTATTAAAATAAACCCAGATCGTGTTTATCGTAATCCACAACACGTGTCTGAAAGGAAATCTGCTTTTGGAATACTTTATAAATCCAATAGCATCAGTCTTGCCTCATCGTCCATTACGCGTGTCGGAGTGCTCAGTTTAGTTGAAAGTTCCAAGTTCTGATTCACTGAGTAACAGTCACTTGCTGTATATTCCCAAGTGGTGGCAAGGTGTTCATTCCTGTGGGTGGGTAAAGAGAGCTGTGAATATCCGATGGACTCAATGACCCGGGTACTGGCAGCGGACTGACGGAACCTGGGTCACTGTGCACTGATCCCCCGCTTCCATCAGATTGGCCCATCTTCTTTTTGATTAATTTTCTCTCTTTGGCTCTGCGGTTTTGAAACCAGATCTTCACCTGCAAACACATGAAACAGGAATACCGTCAAACAAGTTCAACAGAGCTTCAGGGGCATATAACATGTTTATCCATTAATCCAGACAGCCTATCACCTGTTTCAAGAGAAAGCTCTCGAGAAACGCTACGTCGGTAATCGTAAATTCGTTTAACTAAAATTTGTAGCCTAATTCGCACATCAGTTGTAACTACAAATCTCACAAGTGAACTTAACTGTGTTGTGTCATAGAAGGTCCCCTCCGCATCATTTCAATTAGCAATTAGGATAAATGAGTTGGCCTAATGTATTACCATTCAATTGAAAATGTAGAAATTTCTCGTCAAAACTTGTGATGTGCAAGTGATGATTGACCTGCTGCTCGGTTTGTACGCTGTTTCGTGTGTTCAAATAAGACATATGGGTACTAAAACCATTGAATTAGCTTTACAATAATATCCCTGCTATACATACAGCTTTTTTAAAAAGACGACAGAATAATGCTACGGTTGAATACACTGCGAAATCCTGCACAAATAGGCAACCATTCATATTGCCTTTGGGATAACTTACCTGTCGCTCCGAAAGGCCAAGGTTCACCGCCAGTTCAGACTTTCTTCTTATTGTGATATATCGATTGTAATGAAACTCTTTTTCCAGTTCCAGCCTTTGGTGGTCGGTGTAAACGACCCTGTATTTCTCCTTCGTTCTCGTTTTTCCTGAGAAGAAAGAGGGAACAATGTTAATAACAGACCAATTCCTAATTCAGTGACTGTGCCGGTTGAGTTTATATTGCGGATAGATACCCACAATTAAAAATATTCCTATAATTTAAATGCAAAACTTCTATAAAGAAAGATAATTATGTGTGTAAAGTGTATCGATATCATGTGTATTAAAACTTAACATGTGCACCCAGTGCATCAAAACTAAACATGTGCACTGTATGAACGTTCAAAATATTCGAAAAATCATCATCAGATTAAATTAAACAGTTCTAATTTAGTGGAATTACGAAAGGACTGAAATTATGTTAAAAACACCATAATAATAATGTCTCATAGGCAATTTTATATAATCTCCCTGATTCATTTCAAGTTGGAAAATCACTGTTGTATTCAATAAACGTTCAAAATTGTATTCTTGTTATAAAAGCTCATAACAGCGTTTCAGACTATTTTGCATTGTCTGATATGCAAATTGAACCTCTTTTTCTTTGATGTGACTTTCTGAACAAACTGCAGAACAAAGCGTCTCGAAGATATTACCCAAACTCCATTGATGTGTTAAGAGGCAACACACGACACACAAAAGAGTTACAAGGCCAGTATCGCAAGAACTTTTCTGGCCTCGATCAAGACTGTCTTGTTTGATTTACAAACCATAAACAAAAGTCGGCACCCTTTCATCTCAGACAAAAAATTAAATTGCGGGAGCAATTTTAAAATGATATTTATTTTTGAAATCAAGCCATTTTCAACAAGCAAGGATAGGTTGTAACTAAATACACAATGCAGTTAAAAAATAACCGTTTAAAAATGTAAAACTGGGTTTTAAGATGTACACAAAAATAATGCATGAGGCTTAATAACTTAATTGACGAATATGATTGTATTTAATGTATGAGACTTAAAATGCAAATAACTTGGTATGTGAAGTTAAACATTTTAGTAAAAAATTAGCAACTAGCTATTTGTAAGGTCTAACGTTTGTTAACGTAGTCTGGATAAAACCAGACATAAAAGACATAAAAAATATAAATATGTGCATGTTTTTGGACTGTATGGCAATTATTTTGTCAATATGCGGCTGAAAGTAGTATCTCAGATAATGTGCAGGGGCCAGAGGTCTTTATTTGCTGTGAAATTCGTCGCCCTTTCCGGCAATATAACTCCTGAAGAATGGGAACCGCGGAAGACACGTTGGTGCATATCAAAGCAGAAAGAAGTGTTGAAAGGGACCGCCGCCTGAATATGACAGATAACCCTCAAAACCTGAGACAATGAAGCCCAGGAAAAGTAGACCTCACATCTAGTTAACGGCAGTAGAAATATTAGCATTACAAGTGCGCCTGGCGCCTTTCCCCAACACTTAGTTCCCAAGTCCCTTCTTCATAAATCCGAAAAAATCTAACATATAGGCTATACATGTAGTTATCAGAATCATATTTTGTCTAATTACCATTTCTTGTTTATTTGAAAAAAGAAGCAGAACACCAGCGCCTGTTAAGCAAACTAAATTAAGAAAAAATTAGATGCTTTCAAAATTATCGGGCCATTTTTTGGAGGTGCGTCTTTTTGCGCGGACAGATTGATCAGTGTTAACAGGCAAGATTTAAAGTAAACGCTATAAAGACATACCATACTATTATGCCATTTTACAGTTTTAAGAAATAAAACTATACTTTTACGAATATGGTCGAAACATTTGAATCACATGAATAAAGAGCAAAATCTCACAGATTTACGCAAACATCTGGAAATGTAACATGAAACCATGTAGTTATGAGATATGTTTAACCAAACATCGCACTTTAAATATCAGTTAGACTTTTTATTTGTCTCAAAATAGAATGTATACAATTAGATTTTTCTTGTCGGTTACGAAAATCGTATGGGGCCAAATTTTGGATGTACGTCTAATTTTGTGCCGAAAGATTGACCAGTGGTAGCAGCCAAAATTCATAGTGAGCTATGTAGACATCAGTAACGATTATATCATTTAACTTTTTCAAGAAAGAAAACTATACTTTGACGAATAGGGTCGGAACATTTGAATAAATGTTCCGACCCTATGAATAAAGAGCAATATTACAAGAAATATTATACAAGAATTACGCAAACATCTATGGAAGATGAAACGAGGCATGGAAACATGTTTGACCAAACATAGCACATTAAATGTCAATTAGACTTTAATTTATAATTACAACAGTTGTAATGTCTTGTAATAGATTTTACATTTCCTTCAAAATTAATCGCACAATGAAACTTATTTTAAGACCGACTCAATGTTTTGGATGACAGGCTTAGCGGACCGACGTGTTCATTTCCATTTTTATTAAAGTTATACCCCATTAAATATTTCATAATTTAATAATTTAATTTCACCTTCCAGATTTTAATAGTGGCTATCCACAATAGATTATTCAAAGTTGGCGTGTGGAACCTAAAACAAAGATGGCATTCAGGCCTTCTCGCTGGTTAATTAATAGATGTTCGGTTACACCGATGCTTATTAATTGGAGAGGGGAAATTAAACGCTCGTCATTCTATGTCGCATTCTGTCAGATTACTGCGGCACTGTCACATGCGACTGAATTCCCTTTTTCGCCTAGAAAGCCAAAATGACTCATTATTAAGAGGTCTCTGACGACATTGCATTTCGCAATAGTAGCTGAAACAAGCCATTCAACTGTACATTTTTCAGATTCCCAAAGAGTTTAGCCCCCCGCCACTCACCGGTGGAAGATGACTGAACCGTTTTATTCATCCACTGGTAGGAGTTACGTCTTTCTCTGTCAGGGGATAGCTGAGCAACGTTAATATTCTCTGGAGGCGGTTGCAATACTGCAGATCCTGGAGGATGCATGGGATTGTAATCAGGAGAGCAGTAAGAAACCTGTCCGGGCGACGAGTTGCTCATAGGCGTAGCAATACTGTTCGGAGGTCCGAGTCCATACGCGCCCCAGTCTTCCCTCGGTGCGCCATAAGGAGAGCCCCAGGCCCCCGAGGACTGCGCGTGAGTGTCCATGTTGGGCACATGATGGTATCCGGTAAAGTCGGAGTACTGTGGCGTGGAAACAAAGTTCTGTGGAGGGAGGTTGATGCTGGATCGTCTTACGGGCCCTTGGTGGTACATGCTTCCTTCTTTATCCAACAGGTATCCCACATACATGATTCACAAATGCAATGCAAAATCTTTTTAAGGGGACATAATAGCCCCAAAAACTGGTTTCAAATCTCCTTGAGCGCTAAATTGTCCCTTTTGCTGTGTCTCTGTTGTATAGTCCAATGCAGCTCTCCTGAGTCGTGGTCAGGCGAGGTACTCTCCGATGTGTTTCAGTCGCACATAATTAAGTTCTGTTGACAAGGTAGTGCTTGCAAAGGTATACCATAGAGCGTGGCTGACGTCAGACGTCCTCAACCCCATATGATTTGCATTCAAATGACTACCCTGTATCCCCGCCAAACCCACCTCTTCCCTGGTGACCTCTGTACGTATCACCTCAAGTGTTCAGTCACCGAATAACCACAAATCCAGCTCACGCGAGGTCATACACTGCACATTTAATTAAATCGTAATTATTTAATTGATTTTAATATAGCCAATATACGTAGGCTATTGGTAACCTTTGTAAAACACCAGCTGTGGGTTTGGCTGCATTTTGGATCATCATCTGCGATTAGATTTCAATTCAATTCAATTCAGTTCAATTCATTGTCATTATACCATTCCAGTATAACAAAAAGTCTTGTTCGCCAGTCTCTCTGGTGCAACGAGAGCTAGCGAAGCCGCCATGTCAATTATTTAATACTTTACCAGTGTGTAGATTAATAAGCATATTACTGTTCTCTTTTGCTTGAATACTTCCTAAATCATGATATAATGATAATAACGACAAAGGCTAATAATAGCCCGTCAAGAGGAATATGCTATAGGCCTACATTACTTTGATCGCACCTTTTAATTTGTATTTGGCTACTCGACTATTTCCGGCTATGTATTGCTTCAGTGGGAAGTTGTTCGTGTGTTTCCAAGCTAGCACTCCACTGAATTTGGGGTAAAACCTGCTAATATGGGAACACGACATTTCAAGGATCTCAGGCCGGGGCTGACGCCCGGAAAGCCCCGCGCGTATTTGTTAAAGATATGCACTTGTAAAAGAGGTGCAAAGTATTATGAGACGTCCCTTTCTGTGAGGCTAACTTTTCACATTCACCTAGTTCACACCTCCACACTTCGAGGTCGCACTTCACAGCTAATTCCGGTCCGATGTTACCTAAAAATACCCGCTTCTTTAGTGACAATGTGTTTTAGGCCTACTATTTCTTCATCCCAACCAATACAGGGTTGCACGTAATCCGTTTCCACCTCGAAGATTGCATGTCCACAATCTCCTCGGTGTACATGTAAGGAAACGGTGCCATTGAGCAAATTTGCAAACTGGTAAAAGTTTTAAGCGCGTTTTTATGAGGCGTGTATTTAAGTGCTCCACGATGTATATGGTCTTTAAAATGTCATCTCAATCCCCTTTATTGTAGCCTACAAGTGTGTGCTGGCTCTAAATCAACTGACAAATTTCGCACGGTACATTAGGCTGTTCGTTTTGACTGTCAAAACACATATTATTACAAATTTAACTAGATAGTATGGATGAAATAAAGTTTTTAAACGAGTATATAGCCGAAGTGACTTGACCTGACTTTAGCTGTGTTAGCAAAGTTTCAAGGCCGACAGTAGGCAGAAATATGCCAATTCTTAGGAAATTGTAATGATACCTAAATTGTCATTAATTTAATTTATTTAACTTACTTCAATAAGATGTTATTTAGCGTTTTCTCAGACCCAATACATTGTTTGAACAATGTTGAAAAAAATACACATACAACGTTTTTGCTGTCATAAAATGTTTCTTATATAAAACGTGCATTTATAGCTCTAATGGAATAGTTGTAAGCGCATATACACCCACATATCTGGCACATCGGGCATACATTTGCATATTTTTTAGTTTCGTATGACTTGATTCTCCATCATTTATTTAACTCGAGAATGAGGCTCCACAGGTGTAAGGAATCAAGTAATTCTGTTTCTTTTTTAACTAAATTAGAAAATGTTTACAAATGTTTTAAGTCGCATATTATGTCTTTTTAAAAAATTATATTTAATGTTAACATAAAAAACTAATCTTGGATAAAAGCGTATGCTAAATAAATGTAATGTAATGTAAATCAATGTGACGTTGTAGCACCCTCGAGATTCATATAGTGTCTTATAGTATGGCAAACCAGTAAACGTACAATTTGTTTGGGTTGTACAATTTCTATGCAAAGCTCACTTGTTGGAGTGTTACATACATCATCATTATCATTATCATCACACACTTAAATGGATGATGGGTTTGTGGATTTATGAACAAGGGGCTAACGAAAATAATTATTGTCATGTTCAAGCAAATAAAAGAATCACACCCGCCAGGTACAATTTTTGATTGTCATGCCTTAGCCCTGCGTGCATCAGAGAACGCAACTCCACAGTAAACAATGTAAACATAGCATAAACAGTTTCAACTTATGGATTTAGATTGTTCAATTGGTTCTTAGAAATTAAGAATGGATACGTTGTTGTTGACGTTAGGGACTTAATCCGCTAAATTTTGAGCTCACACTAGCGAATAAAAAGTGAAGCCAAAATAAACGCATTATCTTGGAATTTTGGTGACACTCCCTGGAATAGACATTCTCTGATCTTGCCGATAATAAATGACTAGCACTATTTCAGAGTTCCTGATTTATTCCAACGCAATTTCTTATTTCACCATATGTGGCTAAATCTCACTTACTGCATTGTTATTATACTGAAAGGTCAGAAAGGTACATCAAGACAAATGCACTAGCAATAGGCTATCTTTAAGGTAATTATTACCATTCATTCGAAAATTCTAATCTTAATTCTTGATCGTCTGATTGGTTGAACTTGAGTATGTTATAGTGAATACAATAGATACAAACCAAGTCACCGGTCGGTTTTGTTGATAATTATTAAACTAGTAATTGTGAATAGCTTTAATAATCAATAATCAAATTATATTGCGCTTTATAATGGCATCCCTCTGTGGGGTGGAAAGGTTATCCTTGGTCTACTGGCGCCCTCTTCTGACCTCTGGTGGTTGAATCTGGTAAATTGAGATGAGAAGATAATCGAAGCTCTGCCGCCCCCTTGTGTATGTTCAACGAAAATTTATATTTGGTTAACTTTTTTTGCACGATAAAAGGTCAACACTTGTATCTTTCTTTGGGCCACAGTCATATAACAGTGTTTTAACAAATAAGAATCATACCATAGTAAAATGGGTAAAATCCAGTCTCATGCCTGCCTTTACTAAAATTGCTCCACAGGACATCTCTAACAGCCATCGTGCAGTTTTCCCCCAGGAGAGGGCAGTGTTTACCAAAACAATGTGCGGCGCATTCAATCTTCCCACGAAAGTGAGTTATCAAGTTAAAATGTATGTAGCCTCGCAGACTTCTGAACCTTTGACTGCGACACTAGGCCTACTTTGCGTGTGATTTATAGTGTGATGACATCGACTTTAGTCGGAAGGTTGAAAATTCAGTGACTATGGATAAAAATCTGTAATTATCAAAATGCTTCATGCTGTAGATATGTCAGAACAAGTTTAATTTCATGATCTGTGCCCCTCAAAAGATAAAATAATCAATAAAATACAGTCCAGAATCTATTCATATTACTTTAGGGAATGTCTGGCATCCTTCATAAACATATATGAACATAGATAACTTGATTTGATTCCGCTGTCTGCTAGTTACTGAACAAGTCAAAGATCATCTAGTCGAGAAAACGTAATAAATCATGAAATTCCGGAAAACAAATCAGAAAAGCCAGTAAATGAGTTTCTGTGATAATGATGTGCACATTGGCATACCTCTGACAGCTACATGAAGTTGACTAGGCTGAATCCAGAGATGCCAGGCATCACTCATCAGATTTTTTGTCTGAATTTCCTCTGCTGGATGCACCAGATGGTTGCATTTTGTTAAGCATAAAATTGTTCTTTCTGGTTTCCTGGTTATGTCAAAACTGGTCAAAACACTTCTTGTGTGTTTTTTTTCTCCAGTGGTGGGAACGGTAAGCATGTGAGTTGTTTTATGCAGTGAGCTCCATTATGTTTGGGACAAAACATAATTTTCTTGCTGTGGCTCTGTTTCTCTGAATTTTATATTTGCAATCAAACATGCACATGTGGTTAAACTGTAGATTCTCAGCTTCTATGAAAGGGTATGTTAAGAATTTTTTTTGGTTTCTCCATGTAGATAGCAGCACTTTTTATACATAGCAATAATAAAAATAATAATCTGTCCCAAACATTATAGAGCCCACTGAAAAGTTCCCATAGATTATATCCATCACTGAATTTGTTATTATAGCTGAAGTGTATTTTTTGCTATATTTCAGTTGCATTTTAGCTGTTGCGAGTAGTGGCTGTAGGTACCATCGGTTGCTTTTGTATAATTTCTAAGTAGCTCATACATTATTCATAGGACTCTATCAACTTCAACCTATTTCACAAAATATCTCTGTGAAAACCAGTATAATCTCTGCCATACTGGATATCAGGTGCCATTCTGAAACACTCAACACTCAATCTCCAGATTTACCAACCCGATACTTGGCTCCTGCTTTGCTTTGGCTCTTAACACTGGGCGGTTCACTAACAAGAGTAACAAGAGTTTCTGGTGCTATTTTACAAGACAAAGCGTTCATTGCCAAGGTATTGTTCATGCTCACGTCCCTTAAGTTTCCGAAGATTCATCAAGTTTGAACATTTCCGTTTCAATGGTAGGTAGACTGATGTTAATGAATTTCTGTGGAATCTAAAATGCCAGGGGTATTTCTTCCGGGAATTTGGTACCAACTCATCCACTATAAACCCATGCATAGGACATATACCTCTCCATTGGAACGGTTTCAAATGAAACTTTCCTTAGACTCTTACTGACATACATGCAAATCAATAACTGATGATACTGTTTTACATCTGTTTTGGGAATGCCCTAAAATCAACAATTTTTGGTGTGATATTGCCACCGTATTGTCCAAATACCCTAGCCATTCATATGACAGCGTCCCTCAACCTCTTTCCCGTGATTGATGGCTCCTCACTGCAGCTCTCTGTTCCTCACTGCAGACTTCTTTTGGCTGCTCTTACTGCAGCAGAGAAGACGACACTCCAGCAGTGGTTTATTCCTAACCTACCCTGTGCCACTCATGACTACCTGGGTGTCTAATGGTTTATGCATTGCTGCTCATGAACGGTCTTCAGCTAGGCTACAGTGAGCTCAGGCACGGGCAAGTGTCATTGAAGATATTGTATGAGAGAGCTATTATAATTTAGAAATGTCTTTTTTCCCCATATACCTTTCCATTTTATATATTGTATTGTCTCTTCTTTCTGACATTTTGGATACCCCAGTGTAACTAATATATCCAATAAAAAGATGCTCACAAATAAACCCAGAAAAATTAAAAAAAATAAAATAAAATAATAAAATAAAAAATAGGTGATATAAGATAAAATATATTTTCTAAAGGACACTTTGCCAGGAAAGCACCAACATATACTGTATTTCAATTAAAATAATCAATGCAACACCACGTGTGCATGAAAACACACAGAGAAGCACTACTTGAGGTCATAAGAGCATGACATTTCAAGATATCTTACATTCCTCTGACACATTCTCACTTGGAGTGAAATTCCTTCCTGATCCTATTTTCTCTGTTCCTAACACTACATTACTGCAGCACTCATATCTAGTATGGGAGATTCTTCTGGAAAAACAGTGGAGGTCCACTGATGATGTTCTTGGCAGTCCCCCGTCTGGCAGAGCCAGTTCTAACAGGTTTTTGCAGGGGCCAGCCAGCTTATTGGGACAACTGCTGAACGGAACCCTGGTGTGTTCTGAAAGGCCATGCCCAGAAGCATCAGCACACCCAAGAATTAAATTCAACTGAAGCTGCAAGCGATTGCGGTCACTCGTCAGTGCCATTCCACATTACCTATAAAGCGGAAATTTATCCATTTGAATGTGCTGCGTTTTGGGTGATCTTGTTCCTTCACCATCAGATTTCTGTACTTGCACGACATGCTTACCTTCACAGTTGAAGTCGATTCAGAAATTAAGGATAGATTACTTGAAGAGACTACATGTATATTAATTTCCACTTCGTGGTTCCAAATTGGGGAGAAAAAGAAAATGGACCCCCCCCCCCCCCCCCCCCCCCGAAAAATAAGAACTACAGAACAAACAGAATTTACCTCTTGGATCCTCTAATAATGCTCGAGGAAGCCAGTAAGCTGTAAGAGTGACATTGCTAAAACTGTTAATTAATTTTGACATCAAATACAAGCGAGTACATGTAAAAGGAACACAATGGTGGTGATATTTGGTATTGCTCCAGTTGTGACTGGAAGCAGGTGGTGTGTGAGAGTGATGGTAGTGAGAGAGCAGCCAGCTTGAGGAACACAGAGGAATGGCAGTTGCATAACTGGAGGGATGTTTCAAATGGAGTATTGACCCCCCCCTCCCCCCTCCCCCCTCCCCCAGGCCTCCCAGCAGGAGAAGTGGTCACGTGACCTCGCTCCTATATTTTTAGCAATATGTTTGTTTTCTGCAGGCCCCCAGAGCTGATGGAGCTGGCAATTGCTTTCAATTAGCTGTGCGGATGTGACTTCTTCACATGCCTTCTCAAGTTCAAACAGGATGCTGGGTGCGCAAGCCAGGTTAAAAAAGTATGCTCTGTTTTTTTGCCAAGAGGATAACAGGAAGGGGTGTTTGCTGGTGTGTAGGAACAAAGTTTTTTTTCTCCCTCAAACCCCTGTTTCTCTACGTGCTGTCTAAAGTCTTAAGGGCAGTAAGTATTTTGTACAGAGCCAGGAAAAGTATTTTTTTTTTAACTGGGATGTTAAGAATTTTCAAAAAGGAAGCACACTTAATGTGTGCCTTGTGTTGTTTCATGTTAATATTTAAAATTTAGAGCTAAGTCCAGAGACAAACCAAGCTGTACGTACTATAAGTATAATTATAAAGTTTATCTGATATTTAAAAAATGTCAAATTGGTAATGATAACAAGTTTTTAGCTAAAAAACATGTAGAAGCACATTTGTTTATACACCAGAGGGGGCTTGCAGTCAAAGCCATTTTGAGAGTCATGTTGTCTTTTAGAGGTCAGTTTAAAGCAATCATTTCATCCTCAACCTCCATCTCCAAAATTTTCACCATCTGCACTGTGTCCACATGACAAGTGTACATAGGTTTACTGGACAATGCTGGCATCCCTGCACCTCATCAGAAAATGTACTTTCTTTTTTTAGTGGTCAGGTTTCAGTCTGGTGCACTAGGCACAATCATGCTGGTGCAAAGTAGCTACCCTGTGACCGAATCTTCTCTCGTAGTTCTTTTGAAGCAAAGCTTTGCAGAAGGGCTTACGAAAAGACTTAACTTTATGAAAAAAATAAAGTTTGCAATTTTATTGTAGAAATGTTTGATTTATTTTGACTGAATCGCTTGTGCCTTTCCTCAAATAACTATTCCTCGAATGTGAGGTGTCTAATGTAGCTGTCCAGTCAATCCCCCCCTCCCCAGTTCTTCGATTTAATCAGATAATGAACAGTGGTCATGTAATTCACGACTAATTAGTGGTAATTTAAATTTAATGCTCTTTTCCTCCTCTTTCTCACCAATTTTGAATGCCCAGTTGTAGATATCAACGCTCATTGTCAGGACCTTCACTACGGAATCACCAGAGCGCAGAGAGCTCTGAAGCACTCCAGGCCTGTATCACACGGCAGCTGTCGAGTCCTGCTTGTGCAGAGGTGAGTCAGAGGAAGACTGTCAAGGCCTGATTGGCTAAGACCTTTAGCGCGGGATTAGCACGGCTACGGGGGGTCGTTGGAGGGCGATGAGACGAGGATCCCTGCCTACTGAAGCCTCCAAAACTGGGGGAGATGCAGTCGCCGGGTAAGCGTCGTCCAGTGTGTCTGGCCGCAGTCGACACTGGCACGATGAGATTCGATTCCGGACGTGGGAATAAGAGCTACATTGAGCAGATCTGTTATGTTAAATTCAAATGTTTTGACATATTTACACAGTGACCGCCAATGGTCTGTTGATTGTACACATGTCCACAGAGTGTGTCCACAGAATTTTTTGACTTACTTGATGGATGTTTCCATCTTAAAATTCTTTTTAAGAGCTATTTTTCAATGATAAACAGACAGTTCTGTTTTGGAAGTCCCCTTCCTGTTCGCACATGACATAAGCACAATTTAAAATAATAGCAGAATAATAATTGTATCTCTGGGATTGCATAGTCTTTAAATTTTTTTTTAATTTTTTTAATTAAATCTTCTTTGAAGTTCAGTGTGAAACTTTACAACTGAGCATTGTGTAAGGCATATTTGACAGTTTAGACATGCTTACATTGTCCACCACTAGACCACATTCTTGCTCTCAGGAAATGCAGTGTTGGTGAAAAAAATACAGAGAAGATGTAAAATAATGTCTTAGGGCCAAATTCAGACCTGCACTTATGTGCACTTTCCAGAGAACTCAGCATTGCGAGAGAGAGAGAATTACACGGAAAATACACATAAACTCCGGTCTGAATTAGGCCCTTAATATTTAATGAATAACTAATGAGTTTAATTAAACGTGTTTCAGATTGGTGTGATGATCAGCAGAAAGTGGCAGGCCTGAGAAGGATTCAGTGGAGAACACACCATGTCTGAGCACTGCACAGTGTACAGTTGGCTGGCTGATTGCTCACAGAAAAGGAACTCATTCAAAAGTCACTTTCTAATTTTAGTTAATTTTCCCTTGTGTGACACGAATGAGAAAGCAGTGCAACAAGGATTTAGGAACTCACAATGACACGCTTGTGACTTAAGCAATGACACGCTTGTGAAACCGTCTTTATGTGCATCTAACTGGCATGCCACCGGGGAAGTGATATCAAGTTAAGAGAGAGAAATTGCACAATATAGATGAGCACTTCAAAGAAATGGCATTTCCTTATTTATCCATTCATAGTCGACTGGAAACATGAGCTCATGAGACGAAACTACTATTAAAAAATTGGATTTCGACATTTCGGCTTAGATCTTTTTTTGGCATGCTGTGCATCCACTGCAGCTTCAGGAGCACATAAACACCAGTATCTCAGCTGAGAAGTTTGCTAGTGAAAAGAGTTTGCGGATTTTCCCAGCCCCTGTCCGATGAGCAATGCCAGATAAACCCGCAGACGGGTGTCGTCCCGTTATCTGCCCGAGAGCATGCGAGAGGCGTAAGTTAGACTTGCGATGTTGAAACACCAGAGAGGCCTGGGAAAAAAATGCCAGAGCTTTTTCATGAGCACAAACACATGTTTGTGGTGAGCTCTGGTGCTAATCCCCCCCCCTCCCCTCCCCTCCCCTCCCCCCAGGACCACTTGGGTCTGATCTCACGAAGTTGCGGCTTCCATCAGGGGAACAGGCGTACCCACCTGTGGTTGGTGTTGGTGCTGTAGGTGTGTTTGGGCTCCCAACAGGCTGATGATGAAGACCAGGCTTCTATCTCTTAGCACCCCTCATACGCACAGGCCAGAAATATTTTTTCTTTGGGGGGGGGGGGGGGGGGGTGGTTGGTGGTTCACGCATTCATGTGGCCCGGCCACCAGCAGCCATAATCAGATTTGTGGCGTGTGTGCGAACAAGCCGCCAGATGGTTTCGCAGCCCAGCCTTGTGGAGGTTTACGTCTCCGCTGACTCTGCGCCAGGCTCTGCCGTTGCCCTTGCCTCGTGCTCGTAACGTTACTGTTCAGTATTTATGAATGAATTAGCAACTGCTTTTCCCCTTTGCCTGTGATTACAGTTCCTGGGTCCACAGTCCATTTTTGTTTTCTAAACTGCTTGTAATATGGTCTTTTCTTGAGACTTAACATACATTCCCTTTCCCCTTGTTTAATCTCTTTTTTTTTTTCCAATTTCTGTTACACATTAGACTGGCTGTCATAGCATAAAGCCGGAGGGGCACGAAGCGAGAATATATTCTATTCCCGTCTGGAAACGGTTTCGCTTTCCGAAAGTAACCAGGCTTGTTCAGGTGCGCTGGGACCGTTACAGGGGTATCGCCCTTCAGAGTGAGAGGTTCCGACGCCACACAGAACCCCTAGTGCAGAAATCTGCCCTTGGCTCGACCCAGCTTAATGGCTTTTCCAAGCATCAGGTTTTTAGCAATGTGTTTGTCTTCACAGCTTTAAAAAAATCTGGATTTCAGTTGAGACTTCCTTTTTTTTTTTTTTTTTTTTTAAATTTTTAAATATTGCTCATGCTGAATCTTGTACATGTCTGGAATCATTTTGATGTTGTGGTGAGTCCTGTGTCTGTGTGTGGTTTTCTTTTAGACCAAGAGTGGTCGACATCAAAGACCTGAACGCATTTTTTCCCACAATGCTTGCTGCATTGTTGTGAGGCCTGTGTCTGAATGTGGTTATTTAGACCAATAGTGACCGACATCATTGACGATTTTTTCACAGTGCTTGATGTATGGGTTATAATCAGACTTTACAGAATGCCAATAAAACTTCCCAAGGGAAGGCCAGCAGGCCAAATATATGACATTGGTATATTGCATGTGCTGTATGTATTTCTATGAAATGAAAGTTTGCTTGGGTCTTTCTTTGGTGTATACCGCTATACCACCTGCAGAACAGCCTACACCACCACAATTTTAATTGTACTAAACAGATGTATTTATTCTATATATTTGGATAAGAACACATATTTTACTGTATCGCCTGTCCCTTAAAGTACCAACCCTTAGTGTATTAAATCTAATCCTGTTGTGCTTGGTTTTGACGGAGATGCTAGTTATCCTGGATGCAAAGAACAGCTGGCCATGGACATGAGATATAATGATTTGAAACTGAATCCAGATTTTGTCAGTCAGGCTCCTGGGGGTGCAGCCTTCTGTGCTGCGGTCAAGGTTAGCTTCCAGCCCTTCAGGTTCACTGTTGTTGTGGTGCTCTGTTATCAGGCTGGTCTGAAACAGGATATTTTTGTGATGACCCAGGCAGAGGATGGCAGTGTGCGGGTTAGACCTTTTGGCATGCCGGTGTTTACGATACATGACACAACATTGTTCCTCGAGTCCTAGTACATTTAACATAGGACATAAGAGGCCTTAGTGTGGTATCCTGAAAGTGGCCTGTGATTGGTTGGTCCCCTAGGCCTTTTCCATCTGTTCTGGGGCATTCCAAAGAGTCAAGTTCAAGGAAAGCCATATGCAGCTTTAAATATGGTATTAGTGAAACCCACTTATTTCAGACATATACGTTGAGTTCTCGTGGATGAGCACGTTTTAACTTTCATCTGCTGTGATGCAAGAGGCTTTGGGGCCGTGCAAGTGCTTTCGAACAATAGGCTCATGGGCTGCGCAAATATTTTAAAAACTGTCCAGCAGGTGTCCTCACTACATTGATAGAGAGTGAGGACCAGCAGAGGTCTTTGTGGAGGTCAGTGTGAGTACCCCCCAGACCCTTGTCCTCTTTTCTGGTTCCCTTAACGGTGGATGGACTCTATGCCCCCCCCCCCCCCCCCCTCCCTCCTACTCCCCTAGCCCAAGGTGTTCTCTGATCCATTTTGGGGATGTCTTTTTTTAGGCCCGGTTTGTTATTGGTATGGTCTCAGTGGTCTCTGATATTTCCTCGCTTTGCCGTCGTGCTTAAAGGTTTTGGGGTTGAGGTTGATCCGCACGTGTGAGAGTGCTCCCCTCTCCCCTGGTTCAGGAGGTGACATCCTGGCCCATTGTTCTCAGCACCGCCCCCCCCGCGCCCCCAGCCCCCCCCCCCCCCCGCCACCTCCTGCCCTCACCTTTTTTGGGCCGGACCCACGGGCGGACATCCCCCCAGGCCAGGCGTTGCTGGACTGAATATCGCTGCCCATCATGAGTACGTCAGGCCCCTCCGGAGCAGGCCCGTGATAGCATTTCCAGCTGCGCTGCTTTCCGTCTGATTAAGAGAACGTGCTTGGCAGGGTTTCACAGACGCCCCGCGACACACTGCCTCCGTTTGAGCGATTAACTCTGCGTCCTTCGGCTGGGGGGCCGTATTTGGCTTGGGAAGGGGAGGCAGTGTGGAAGTGGGAATTTGGGATTTACACGAGTCCAATTGTCTGAGGACAGAAACAAAAACAGATTTCAGTTTGATGAGGTTCTTTAATTAGACGCAGCCAGGATGTTTTGAGACCCTTCAGAAGTACTAATAAAGGGTTATTCACAGGAGGCATTGATTGAAGGAAATACATGGTTGAGAACTCAGGGAATTTCACTTGATTTTTATTGAGTTTTAATGGTCTGTGCTTCCCTTATGTTAAAGAATGTTATCAATGGAGGTTCTGGGTACAGTATAAATCTTTGTTTCTTGTTGAAACCACAAATCCCTTTTGACGAACGACACCCTTCCCCAAAAGGATGTAGGCTTTGGAAAATCAGATTTAGTACTTACCACCCTTATATTCTATATGTACAGCTGACTGAACGATCAGACCTGCCTCCTTGTCAGTATGTGAGATGATACAAGAATGTTGCCTGAGCTGGACTATGGAAAAAAATAAACAAATGAGTGAGTATGTGGTAATGATACACAAAATTAACAATTATGGTCATCATCTCATATTCTCAGTGACCCTGAACAAAGAGGCTGTCACTGTCAGGAATGAAGTTCTATTCTGCTCCACTTCATGTGTTCCCATTAAAAAATGATGTTCATCCTGACAAAACTGCAGGAAAGTACAGTAGAAGAAAAAACCCTTGCCTGTTTTTGAAGTAGCTGCCAACTTGGCTGTATGCCTGGCATTTAAAAATTTATTTTATATACAGACTGGTGACAAATTAAAGAAAAAAACCAACATAAAATGTTTTAGTAAGGTGTTGGGCCACCACATGCCACTAGAACAGCTTCAATGCGCCTTGGCATAGATTCTACAAATTTCTGAAACTCTACTGGAGGGAAGGAACACCATTCTTCCAAGATATTCCCTCATTTGGTGTTTTGATGATTGCGGTGGAGAGCACGGTCTAGCACGTTAGTCCAAAATGTCCCATACGTGTTTAGTTGGGTTGAGTTCTGGTGACTGCGAAGGTCATAGTATATGATTAACATCATTTTAATACTCATCAATCCATTCAGTGACCCCTCGTGCCCTGTGGATACCCTATTGTCATAGAATAGATAGAATGTTTCACCATAAGATAAAGGTGATCACCCAGAATAACTTTGTATTGATTTGCAGTGACCCTTCTCTCTAAGGGGACAAGTGGACCCAAACCATTCCAGGAAAATGCCCCCCACAGCATAACAGAGCCACTGGACCCCCTCTCTGTAGGGGTCAAGCATTCAGGCCAGTACTGTTTTATTGGTGTACACCACACATGCACTTGCCCACTTGTCAAAAATATGGTGAAGGATGACTCATCTGACCATATCATTTTCCCCCACATCTCTGTAGACCAGTGCCTATGGTTTTTGCATCACTGTACACTCAAATGTGCATTCGTTTTTGTAATGAGGGGTTTATGAACTGCAACCCTACCATGATATCCCTCTCTATGCAGTTGTCGATGGACTGTTCATACGGACGCAGTCTGAGCATGACCTATCTACTGATGTTTTTCTCATAGATCTAAATGCAGATGCCACTACAGTCACTGTTGTTATTGAAACACAAGCCAGTTGAGCAGACTTTGTGACTGTATCTCCTGCCATCTGTGCCCCAATAATGAACCCCCATTAAAAAAAAAAAAACTTTGATATTTTCCTCTTGTCATCCTGATCCAAAATTGAGCTTAACTGGGCCTGCTTAGCATTTTAATACATGCCACAGAGCATGATAGGCTGTTAATTGCTTAATTGTATCATGCAGTACACCTGTATGGAAGCATCTGCATTTGTTTTTAATAATAATAATAATAATAATAATAATAATACAGTGCCATGAAAAAAGTATCTACCCCTTCCTGATTCCCTCTATTGTTGCATATTTATCACAATGAATGGTTTTAGATCTTTAGAGAAAATGTAATATTATACAAAGAGAAAACTGAGAGAACACAGAACACATTTTTAAAATTATTTAATTGATTTAATGAAAAAAGTCATTTAACACCGACATCACCCATGTGAAAAAAGTAATATAAATAATAATTTAAAAATATTTTGTTTTGTGTTTACTCAAGCTCCCTTTGTTTGATATTAACTAGTGTGACAAATATGCACCAAAAAAGAGAATCAGGAAGGGGGTGAATGCTTTTTTCACGACACTATGCTATTAAATATTATAAAAAGCGGTTGTGTTGAAAGCCGTTTGACTGTGCAGCACACACCAGGAGAAGCGATCTCCGCGGAGGAAGGCCCGGGCCCAGGGGGTCCTGTGACTTTTTCTGCTCCGAGCTCAATGCGGAAAAGTCATAGGTATGCGTGTGCGTCCTCCCAGTTTTTATGGACGGGTTCCCGCATCTCCCCCCCCCCCGCCCCGCCAAAGAGCATCCGTCCATTGTTTGTTTACCTAACAGCATTCCGGGCATCAGGCTTAGTCTACATCCCAGGCTGACAGGGGATGCTGAAAAATTGTTCATTCTTTTTTTTTTTTTTTTGCCGTTGCCGTCCTCCGTGAGGACAGCGGTGGTGTTCTCCCATGGTTGTCACCGTCTGGTAAACACTGTAAATCCGACGAGACGGGAGGAGACAGTTTAGGGCCCTTCCCTGCCCCCCCCCCCCCCACCCCCACCCCCTGCCTCTGCAGCCCCCCCCCCCTCCCATGTGATGTTCCCACAGGTACTCCCCATACCAGTGCTGGAGAGGCATTGTTGCGCCACAGGAAGGACCTGTTGGTGGCATCCCCCCTCCCTCCTCCCCCCCCCCGGTCCTGACGGTCATGAGTAAGAGGTACTTCCTGGCCCGGCATGGTGACAGACAGGCTGCCGACACTCCGTCCTGCACAGGAAGGGTGTCTCATAGCTCCATGTACTACGGGGCAAGGAGGGGCGCGTGCTGGTGACACACGCCTAACTCGACCCCCCAGCCCCCCAAAACCCAAAACCCACACCCCTCATTCTCACACGTGTGCCAGAAAGCTTTCCACACACACCGAGCTGCAGATGTTTTGATATTTTCTGTTCTTGTCCACATTTCACATTCATCATGTTTCTTCAGTAGTATTTGGAATCATGTAAAAATTGCAATCACAGATAAAACGGCTTAACACAACTGTAAATACTTAACATTATTTGTTTGCATTTATTTTTATGCCCACTGAAAGACACAAAGCCATATAACATAATTGCTTCTGAGATTGCAAAATCACATTGGCCATGGGACGTAACCTTGTTGCAGGTCAATTGCTGATATGTGGAGAATCTGCATAGGAGAGGTTGAAATCTTGCTCAAGCCCACAAAAGACATTGCAGCTACTTTCAGGACAGTCCAAAAATATGTAAATTAACAGGGAAAAAGAAAATAACTGGGAAAGCGCATGTCACACAAGATATAATGCCTTAGTATGATGATCGTAAGCTCTCGTACAGTCAGTTTGAGTTAAGGTTCAGATTTGTTCACAAGAGTGCCACCTCAGTGACGGTGCTTGGCACAGATTTGTGTGGCATCAAATGAGGCCAGGCTCTGCCAGGCACAAATCAATGGGGGTCCTATTAGAGACTATTGCAGTTTTCATAGATTCCACCCAGCTGACTTTTCCAGAACACAGGAAGTGACATCACAGGACACCATTATGGGCTGCCATTGAAGTAACAGATGGGCCTCCAGATGATTGGCTCATTGAATCTAAGGTCTTTGCTTCAGTACTCTATGCAAGTGACACTGGGTATTTATGGGGCAAGGTGTTTTCCTCACACTGATGAATACAAACTGATGCAAATATCTTAAATTTAATGGAGAGAAAACAGAAAAATATTAATCGGAATCATAAGTAATGTATAAATATATAGATCTTTATTCATTTATTTATTTCCTTATACATGGTTAATAATAAAAAATACATAATACATTTTGAATAGAAATTTATAAAACTACGTAAGAAAGACAATATCATCAGTGCATACATTTTTCTCCATACTTGGTATCCAAACCAATCAGCCTGTTTATACAAACAACTGTTGGCAGTATTCAACTGTCCAGATGTTGCACTGGTTTTTTCTAAAGAGTTTTACTGGCACTTCCAAGAGTAGTGGTTATGGAATACATGACTGGCCACTCAAACTTTCTGTGTGAGGAGACCCAGGGTCAGCTGATGAAATTACTTCCTTGTGCATTCCTGGGTCCAACAGTCACAAGATTCACCCTGATCTTAAAACCAGTGGTTTCCAACACAGACTCGCGCAGGATACAGGTTCACGTGCTACAACGTTGAGGAGAAACAGCATTTATCAACCGCATCCTTATTAGCTGCGTTATTTTCCTTCATTTTATTTTTTTTTGCTACCTTCAGCTTTTTAACACAAAGTTCTGTTTATGGTGATGCGTTCATCGTGACCAGCCTTTGAATTGCTCTCTACACTCTCAGTGCTCACGTGACACAGAAACTGTGGCCTGTCCTGCAAGCTTTAGTAACGTTTTTAGTACGAGAAATTGAATCTGTTACCAAACTCAATATAGACATTCCTGTTAACAGAAGAAAACAACTACATTTCTTCCTATTGTAACCATAGTGTATACAGCAGCGTAAAAAAAAAACATCACAAAAGATTTTTCTCATTATAAAAGAAATAAAAAATGGAATGTTAGTAATTCTTATACAAGAGTTGCTCAGGGCACACAATCCTTTGGTTGACATTTAACAGCTTGGAATTTAAATTACATTGCATTTGATCCTTGAACTGTATGTGACAGATATACTTCCTGAATAAATATGCATAGTTTATCTCTTCACTGCTGCTTTCTGCAGCAAACTGTAATACTAATCTTATGGTCACTGTTTCTGACCAGCATTGTACAAACAAAAATAAACACTTGCCGTGACGTACGCTCGCATGTCACACAATTACACCTGTGCTCAGCTGTTCTCACACAGAAACACACAGAGCCTTTTCCTCATGAACCGCCAGCCACAGGGGCTAGAGGAAAGGACACCAATTAATTATTCACTTGATTTAAAACAAAAACAGTAATAGAATGGGGGATTGTTTCCCCCCAGTTCTGCCACACGTCAGGCGTGGATGGAGGTCCGGTTCAGCGTGCAGTAGGGCAGACGGCCAGGTCCTGGGGCTTGTTCCCTTTTACAGTTACACTGACCCAAACCTCTGAGGGGGTTTCTGTGTGACTGCCGGCCTGCATGGGGACCACATACTGTGGTACAGATCGACCTAACAATGAGTAAGTCCACCTGTGGTTCCTCGGATTAAAGGGCACCTGGGTGTCTTTTCAGAAAGGGTTCAATTCTGGGAAATAGTTTGGTTGGAAGCACAAAGAAAATCGTGACAGAAATCCTGCTTCATGATGGCCATTTACATGAAACTGTGTGGGCAGGCACAGCCAAACACACTGCCCCTGGTTAATGTTTTATTGCTTATTAAACCATCCAAGAGAAACAATCATTAAAAAAAAACAAAGGAATGGCTGGAGAATGATGTGATGTTTTTTTTGTGTGGAGAAATACCCTAGGTGCACTTTAACCCATGTAATAGAAATTAAACGAGCCACTATGGCCAGCCGATCCAACCAAAACATGACTGGTTTCCTGAAAAAACTGGGGAATTCAGTATATTAGGCTGTTGGTGTGGGGAATGCTTTCTGACTGCACTATCAATAATTCAGAGACTTCCCTCTCTCTCTCTCTCTCTCTCTCTCATTCTCTCACTCTGACAGTAGCTTTTAAAAACCATGAGTGAATGCGAGATCCAGGTAAAGAAATATGTTTTTATGATTTTTTCCCGTTTTTAAAATACCTTTTTTCAAAATATTCTTTTTCATCCTTGTATAGCTATCTCCAAGAGAATACTGTTTATAACAAAAATACACATCGAAAATAATATTAAATTTTAAACTTTTTTTCCAGTTTCCATTTCTTTAGAAAATATATTTACAATATAATAAGCCCACCCCTATATCCTGCCCTCCTCCACCTGGGCGTAACTTGGTTACGAAGACACACATCTCGTACGTGGCCAACCTTTAATACCCGACAACAGAGAGATTGGCTGAACAATCCGCAAATGAATCTGTACAATACTAGGGATCTGTTTGTTCTCATTAGCTTTCACAGTAGATCATTAAATACCTGAGCATGTCTTCATGCCGAAAGCATGGACATCATATTGGTCTGTAGAATGTCCAGCAGCACCCTCTGTTGGGCTGGACTAGAACCCTGTGGAAGCTGTAGGTGAACTGCCTTTGAATGTCAGTGGGGGCAACCCCAAACAGGTGGCTTTCCTTTGAAAAAGTCCTGGTGGAGGATAAGCAGACACGGACAAAGTGCAGATTTTGAACTTTGAACTTTGGGATGGGGGGGGATATCTGTCTCAGGGTTCTGTGTTCTTTCCTTGTTCTGTCAGCTGTAATAAAGTGGCACATTGCTTTGTTTTTTAAAATTCCTAGGTAGCTGCACTGAGGGAAGAGACAGATTTAAAAAAAATATGATAGGAAAAAATCTAAATGAAAAGGGGAAGAGTGGCGCTCTGGGAGACTGCAGGGTCCAGACAGGGCGGGGCAGAGGGGTTGGGACTGGAGTGGGGTTTGGGGTCTTGAGACAGTCAGTCGGATTCTCCAATAGGGGCGCACGCTTGGCTGAGGGTGGTGGCGACCTGGATGGGGTGTGACAGGGCCGGGACTAAACGGGAGGGGTGGAGTAGCGGACCACATAGTTGTAATCGGGGGGCGGGCTGTGGCACTCCAAGCCTGGGTCCAGGGACGAGTCCTCCAGGCTGAGGTCCAGGTCGGGGACGGGGGGCTGGAACTTCTCCTTCTCCCCCTCCTGCAGCACCGACTCCTTGCTCTTACTCACGGCCTTCATCCTGGAAAAGAGGGATTAGGGGCTTGATAAGAGACAGCGACTGGGATACAAGTGCACGTGTGTGCATGTGAGTGTGTGTGTGTGTGTGTGTATACACATGAGTGTGTGTGTGTCTGTGAGTTACACGAGTGTGTGTGTGCGTGTGTGTCTGTGTGTGGGTTAACACATGAGTGTATGAGTGCGTGCGTGTCTGTGTGTGAGTGCATGAGTGTGTGTTTGTCTGTGTGTGTGTACACGAGTGTACGAGTGTGTGTGCACATATGTTTGTCTGTCTGAAAGTATACGGTGTGTGAGAATGTGCGTGCGCATTTCCATCCACAGGGGAATTCTAATATGACATATAACAGCTTACTTTATTGCTGCTGCCTTATTTACTCTTTTTAAGTTTTTAGAGGGCCATCGTGATGTGCTTAACGCACCCCAGTTATCCTTTCATACCTCTTTAAAAGATTACCCCTCATGTAAACTAAGCAGTGTTCAGTGGTCTTTTTTTGCCTGTCGTTATTTGGGGTGGGGGGGGGCGGGCTTGGCTGAGGGAGACAAGAATGTAATAATATTTGAACAGACTGACCTGCTTAGGACCATTTACAGAACTCTGACACAATGCAAAATGGCTGCCATTCGCACTCTGACCGGCAGTGGCCCCACAGCGTGTGTGCTGGGAGAATGAGGGCGTGGCAGGTGGAATTCTGCAGCACAAAGGCACAGTTAGGACGGGGGGGCGCAAAGGGGTGTGGGGCTGGGGGCACCCAGCAGCCAAGGAATGGCCTCATGACACCCCCAGAGGTCAGAGGTGACAGTGATGGAGTAGGCACTCCGCAGGGGAGCTCCCTCTCTTCAATGCTCAGCTCAATCTGTGCCCTCACAGCGATTCTTTTCCCATGGCATGATGGGTACAGCTGTGCCCGCTAGTAGTGGATTCCTAACCTCGCCCCCCCCCCCCCCCCCCCCCCCCCCAGCGTGTGTGTCGTGTGGGATGTGGAGGGAGGCTTCGGACTGAGGACAAGCTGCTTTAATGGAATGAGGGGGGACGTAGAAGGCAGAGACAATGGTTGCTGAGAGAAGGGAGACAGAATGTATTTAATGTAACCATGCCCTTGCGGTATGTTTATTTGGGTTCCAAAGAGTGTCATTAATCATGTATGTGTGTGTGTGTGTGTGTGTGTGGGGGGGGGGAGGGGATGGGGGGGTGGAAAAAGGGCTCGTAAATTCATATCAGACTCTGCACCAACTCCCTCCCCAGTCATCCCATTTATGTTTTGGCGATTTATTATGGTACTCTTTTGTGTTCGGTCCAGCTTGAAATGTTTTTGAAAGCAATTAACGATTATTCATAGCATTTGTAAAGTTTTTATTTTTTTGTGCAGCAGAAAGTCCCCTTCCCCTGCCTCACGGAGATTGTGTTCCGCTGCCGGGTTCTGGTTCTGCTTCAGCTCACGCCCTTCGGCTTACAGGTTTTTAAGTGAACAGAAAAACCAAGGTGCTTGTCACCTGTGTGTCTGTTCTGTCCCAGCCTACAGCAGCGTTAAAGAGTCTGGGCACACCTGATCCACACGGTCAGTGGGCTTATCCTGGTCCAGCGCCATCCCAGCCCTCCGGTCTCTAAACAGCCTATAGGCTCCCAGTCTCTCCAGACTCACCAAATTCATTGCAGTTCAAAGCTATTAATTTTGTGAGTCTGCTCACATTAATTCAAGCTGCTCACAGATGTTACCCAACATTAGCAGAAGGATGTGGTAAAGTCCACACGTGTAATTATTGAGTCTGGGGAGTGCTAACCTTTATAGATAAGCTCTGGCTTGGCGGCTCGGCAACTGGGCCAAATCATAAACAATCGCCTGGATGTCAATCACCGAAAACCCGAGGCGGGATTTTCGTCCGGGGCGACGGGCAACGGACGAGTAATTTACAGGGGTTTCGTGACAGGCGCTGTCATAACACCAGCGCTGGACCGTCGGAGCCTGCATTTTTAAACACGGGGGAAACGTTAGCCTCGAGCCCGCTCCACTCGCTTCAGCTGACAGAGCCATATTAGGCCCGTCTGCCTTCGGGGGCCGGGCCAGATAACATCCATTAGAGGGCCCCGGGGCCCGCGGCGCTTTGTGTATCGCACTTGTCCCTCTTTCCTTTTAATGTCCGCTCACACCAGGGCCCGACAGGCGGGGTCCGCTGAGTGATGTGTGAAAGCTGGGCGTCGCTGGGAGGCCGCGGCGCTCCTGACACTGACCGAGCGGCCGGAGCGACAGGGGTCAGCGAGGCCTGGCAGCGCTCTTTATTAAAGAGGAGAGGCTGCACTGCGCTGAAGGACCCAGCACTGATACGGAGTCAGGGTCCCGCGTTGGATAACGCGCAGGAAAACGTTCAGTGTTAAATCAGCTCTTCCAGACAACATATGGTCCCCACTGGACCGCTATGTACTCTGTTAAGAGTAGAATTAACACTGGATATTTTACTGTGCGGTGTACTTCCATTGGATCACAGCTCTCTCTCTCTTTCTCTCGCCACCTTCTGCAGTTGTAAAAGCAGCCCATGGGGGGGGGGGGGGGGGGGTTTGAATGGGGATGGCTATGAATGTGGAAATCACCCCATGGCCTCCCCCCTCTGGACAGACTAAAAAAAATCTGCATTCCGACCACAGCAGGAGGTTATGTGTGTGAGTCGGTGGGTTTGTGTGTGTGTGTGTGTTGTGGGTCTGTGTGTGCGTGTGTGTGAGTGTGTGTATGTATGTGTGTGAGTTGGTGAGTTTGTGTTTGTACGAGTCGGTGGGTTTCTCTGTTTGTGTGTGTGTGAGTGCGTGTACCTATGTGTGTGTGCATGCACGTGTGTGTAAAAGCATTTGAGTTGCATGTGTACGCGTGTGTGTGTGTGTGTACGTGTGTGTGTGTTCGTGTGTGTGCGTGTGTATGTGTGCGTGTGTGTGTGTGTGTGTGTGGGATGTGGATCTGTGTGTACGTGTGTGTGTGTGTGTGTGTGTGTGTGTGTGCGTGCGTGTGTGTGTGTGTACGTGTGTGTGTGTGCGTGCGTGCGTGCGTGCGTGTGTGTGTGTGTGTACGTGTGTGCGTGCGTGCGTGCGTGCGTGTGTGTGTGTGTGTACGTGTGTGTGTGTGTGTGTGCGTGCGTGTGTGTGCGTGCGTGCGTGCGTGTGTGTGTGTGTGTACGTGTGTGTGTGTGTGTGTGCGTGCGTGCGTGTGTGTGTAGGTGTGTGTGTGTGTGTGTGTGTGTGTGTGTGTGTGTGTGTAGGTGTGTGTGTGTGTGTGTGAGTGTGTGTGTGTAGGTGTGTGTGTGTGTGTGTGTGTGTACGTGTGTGTGTGCGTGCGTGCGTGTGTGTGTAGGTGTGTGTGTGTGCGTGTGTGTGTGAGTGTGTGTGTGTAGATGTGTGTGTGTGTGTAGGTGTGTGTATGTGTGTGTGTGTGTGTGTGTGTACGTGTGTGTGTGCGTGCGTGCGTGTGTGTGTAGGTGTGTGTGTGTGTGTGTGTGCGCGCGCTCTGGTTCTGGAACCCGTCAGTGACAGCGCTAAAGTGTGGATTATATATGTACTTACGCCAGAGCCATTATGCTCAAGGGCCGAGCCAGGGACTCCAGACGCTTCAGGGTCTTCATGTCATCAGAGGACAGGCCCATCCCACTGTCAGACTGACCTCCCTGCCCAGCAGAAGGGGGAGAAGGATCACACCCAGGACATCCTGTTCAAGCTAAACCTGCCATCCTGTTAGCCACACTCAAGGCTTCACAGGAAAGGCCCAGGCACTGGCTAGCTGTGAACTATGAACCACCCTGTGCAAAAAAAACACCTCTCCACTGAATATTTACATTTTTTTTTTCATGAAGAAGTGTTTTGTTCTGCTGATGAGTGCTCGTGGTGTGTGCACGAACGAGCCTCTCACCTCCTGGGACTCGTTTGTGTCGCTCTCCATGGTAACCTCATCAAAGGTTTTTACGCTGGCAGGACGGATCTTGATGTTGCTGCGGGGATTAATCAAATTAAGGCAAACGTAGTTTTAGATTTACATCAAGTGCCTTTCAAGTTCCCAAAAAAACTTGTTTAATGAAAGCATTTGGGTTTATACCCCAAACACTATAACCATACACAGAAAATGCATAAAATTACTGGATCAGTTAAAAAACAATAACACCATTTTGTTGAGTCAGTGGAAATGTTAATCTTTTAAAACAATATATTATATATTTTTTTTTTTAAATATTTACATTTTTTGCTTTTCAGCCACGGGAGGAAATCGCAGGGCCTGCTTAATGCAACTTTAGGGGATAAATGTTATCAGCTCACTTCACCGCCACCCTCACACTGGTAGTAACTTGTGAAAATATAAAATCTTGACAAATATTATTGCAACTGGATGCGAATCCCACATCAGGAGCTGCGGTTTCAGTGGAAATTCCTCAGAGGGATGTCAGCGTCCTGAGCCCGCTGCATCAGAGCGACAGTGTTATCGGGTTACGTAGTTCTCATTAAGACTCCAGTGATGCCAAAACGCATCTTAGGAGAGGCTCGTGGAGCAGGTGAGAGTTGAACATGTAATGTTCTGCATTCATTAGAAATTGAAAAAGGGGAACTATTGGTACAACTTTTCCTTTGTGCCCACTTGATTTTACGAAACATTTTCGTAATAAAGCGTTTTTCATCAACCCGCTTAGTTCTCTTTTTTTCATTTGGATTGCATGATTTGTGGCACATGGGTGTTTTTTTTCCTTGAGTGGCTACATACCAGAAGTACTGAAAATACCCAAAAGACTTTTCAAACTTTTGCAAATCTCGTAATTAGAAAAAAACACGATGGACCCTGTTGAAATTTGACAGACTGGGTGAATGAAAACATTTTTCTGTTAATTCAGATGCACGTAACTTATCTGTGAAAATCTGAGAATGTGAAACAATAAATACAGTGTACATGAGAACTCAGGCATGGGCTTATATCTAAGTACTGGCTTCTTGAAAAAAATGTGTGTTCTCATCATTTTATGCCTTGTTTAATTTTACTGTCGCATAGTATAAATGAAGGTGGCCCAGCCATAACTGCTGGTGAATTATGAGACTGGAAGGCCAGATGAAAAGTAGGACATTCACAGGGGACGGTTTCCTCACCAAAAGGGGTGGTTACCAGATAACACACAGCGTTTAAAGAACACTGGGATAAATTTGGGTTTGCATTCCATTTGGTTGCGAGATGATGTTAATAATGTTATGATGAGAACATTCCTCAGTCTTTAAACATGTGAATTGTTTCAAAGGAATGTTCTGTCAAAGTCACAGAGAAACATTCCAGGCATGTTGCATACAGGTTTACTAGTAACATCCCCCCAGGGGTATAATTTTGTCATAAAAACATCATGGAGGTGATGCATCAATAGCTTTTTTCTTTTTTCTCCCAATATTCAGAATGTATGTATTAAAACGCCTGATCAAATGAACATAGCCAACTTTCCTGGTAAAATTCACACGAATGGCCCCCACTATTGAGGTTTTTAACTGGTAAACCAAAACTTAAATATTAATACTGCTCAGAAAATTTTTTTAAGGGTTGTATGATACGTGACTTAAAAATAATGTTCAAGGCATATCTGGGAAAATGGGACAAATGTCGTTTTTTGGGGAACGTTTGTCCTATCTTTCCAGGATTGTCTTGAAAACCAAAAGTTATCACCTAGCGACAAATTTAGTTTTTTGGGAACGTTTGCCCCAACCTTCCAGGATTGACTTGAAAACCAAAAGTTATTATCCGGGCTCCTGCTTACCAGACGCTCCCCGAGTCTCTGTGAGAAGCGGGAGTGTCGGAGGTCTCCTCTGCGATGGTGGTTCCGGAGGGCTTGCCCTCGTTTGTCAGCAGGCCCGTGTTTATGGGGATGTAGTGCTTGCCTTCCTGAAAAGGCCAGAGAGAGGAGAGGACATGAGGGACACTGTCATAAATCTGGGAGATGTGTTTGCGGCACCAATCCCCCTATCTATACTGTGACCGAGAACTGACTGATTTCTCAGGTGACCGACCTGAGTTACATGTAGGTAGATAAAACATAAATAAATTAAATGCGATGCGGAGCTAGAGGAACCTAGACACACTTTCAACACAACACTGGGAGGATTGATCAGCGACAGAGATCAAGGTCGATTTGAATAAATCTGGAAAAAGTTATATTTATCTCACAGACTTGTTAGCTGGGTAAATATTCTGGTCGATGGTGGAATTCTCGAATATAGTCACAGTGAGTTCTTTTTTTGCAGGACTGTTGACACCACGCACACAGCTGACATACCCACATGTTTTATAAACCACTTCAGGATGTGGCTGCGATTATTACGTGCTAATTACAAACATGGCCAGTGTCCTGCTGGTTTTCCTGTGGTTACAGAAGGGCAGAACATAACCTCAGGACATGAAGGTTGACTCATCATTCCCACACAGCAGCTGATTTGCACTTAGCTATTCAACTTCTGTGTTATGTCAAGGTGGGTCTCTGTGGAAGAATCAAATAAACACTGGACATATTCTAGGCATAAATCAGCCAGTCCATCTTCCCCCTCCAACCAACATGTGTTTTTGCCTTGATGCTTCGGCGCTTGGCCTTGTGGATGTGTCTTTTTTTCTTCAATGGCTGCATAATTATTTATTTTATTCCTGACTGACAGTCCTTTAAGGTCTACTGGTGCCACCCCACTGATTGCAATTCTGATGAAATTTGTTGCACCAGCTAGAAAACGAATCAGAAGTCATAGGTGCTGACACAGAAGGATTACTGTGGCTCTCATTCATGCATGGCTATGATGCATGGAGACTCTGAAATTATCTTGTGCCAAGTTTCAAAACCAATTTCATGTAACTGCCGCTTATTACACAGGAAATATGGTTTTAATTCTGGGCAGAAATCAAGCTCTACATTCTAGACTAGATGTCACAGGATCTGAGTCACCGGAGTGCCTGTGATCTCTTGCAGCTCTTTTTGCCTCCGGATGACCTCTCCAGTGGATGGCCTTTTAATGGGGGAAGATTTGTGAACTGCGCCATGTGTTTCAACAGGAGCCCCAGGCTTCTACTCAACACCATGCCAGTGCCCCGATGGGTTCCCACTCCCGATCGCTCTGTTCTGTCACCGAGCCTGTGTGTGAATGATGAACTGCCAGGCCCAGCGGCTCGTCTTCCAGGGGTTAGGCCCAGACCACGGCTGCCATTAGTCCAAACGATCTACTGTTATTTGCACAACTGTAACTCACGCGTTTAGTGCTCCGTTTTTGGAATCCGGGGCTTGATGGGAACCCAGAACCCCAGCGGCAAATAGCGAGGTTTGCATCAGCAGCCATGGTTACTTTTTTTTGGATCTGACCTGCCCCCTCCTCCAGCCAGCATCACTCTCTCCTGTGTTTCACCCTCCCATTTCTCTCTCTCCCTCTTTCGTCCTTCTCTCTCCCTTTCCATCTCCGTTAATGTTTCTCCCCTCTTTCTCCCTCTCATGTCTTTCCCATCTCTGTCCCCTTCTCTCTCACTCCATCTTCCTCCCTCCCTCACCTGCTCTCTACCTCTATCTCTCCATCTCGTTCTCCTTTTAATTTTCACTCTTTGTACCTACTTCTCCCTCTCTCTCCACCTCTCTCTCTCTCTCTACCTCTCTACCCCTCTTTCAGTCCCTCCTCTCTTCCCCTCTCTCTTGTTCAAAGGAAACAGGCCAGACGTGTTGAATGTGACTTCCTCACCCAGTTACCTGGAGCACTCCCCAGGGTTCCTTATCTCCTGGTGCCTGCATTGACCACCAGCTCTTTCAAGTGCAAATCAAAGGGGCTTCCCGAACGTCTCACTCACTCTTTTCCAGATCTGTGACATCATTTCATTGTTTGCTACGATGCATTGCTAAGAAACCGGCACTACTGTGCTAGCATTTTTGCATACTAATTCATTTATACAGCCGGACATTGAACTATTCACTATGAGGTTGAATCCTTGGCTTTGGTCAAGGAAACTGCAGTGCCCCACATGGTATTTCAACCTGAAACCTCAGATACAAGCCCAGGACCTTAACTATTATCCTACCCTGCTGCTCGTTGTTGGCGACCCACCCCGGCGATGTCTGCCCCCCTTACCTGCTGCACGCTGGCCTGGAGCAGGTCCCCCAGCCTCTCCACCAGCTCTGTGAATGTGGGCCTCTCCGCTGGCTCTCCTTGCCAGCAGTCCAGCATCGTCTGGTATCTGTGAGACACATAGCAGATGTCTTCATCAACCAGGGCATGAACACAGACTCAACACCGACTCCCCGACAACCACTTCTTCCTGCAGGCCACATTATTGTGTATAAAGGTCACTCATACTCCACACGCTGTTTACGGAACACTTTTATGGATAAAATGTATTCTGCATGAGGCCACAATGTAGATGCCTCCTTAAAATATGCTGCACTGGTACCTATTACGCTGACACAGTGCAGATGCAGACTTGGGCACAGTCACAATTTTTGATGGAGCAGTATAACATGTTTGTCTTCTTCTCAATGATCAAAGGGCCAAGCGTAGGCCTGTGGCGGGCCCCCCATGAAACTGTGTCGGAAAAATAAAACTTTCCTCCGAGAGATTATTGCCTATTGTATTGGGTGGACCGGAGACCGGCCAGCACGTGTAGCACAATGTGGCATACAGTGAGCTGGACGGGCTAACAGAGAAGACTCAGTGCTGTTGCAGTCGCATGCACAGCGCATGTAACTGTATACGTCTCTGCGGAGCACTAAGGAAACAAGCAACAAGAATGGTGACATTTACAGCGAAGCACAAATCCACAGAGTCACTGTGGCCAAATCTGGCACCAAGCCGCGTTAGCTGTTTCGAAATTGTCGTCACCCAACTAGCAATGCTAAGCGGTTTATAGCGGGTTGCGCTTCGGTCATGGCGGGTGTGTTTTCATTCCCCCATCTTTGCTGTGAAAATGGGGAGGGCTGAATCCTCTCATTTCTGACTAGCCGTCAGCATCTTGGACCATGTGGGATTCCTCAGTCCCGCTTCATATTTCCATTGCAGTGGCCTATAACGTAGGTGCTGCTCTGCCAGGGTGGAACTCTGGAGAAATGGAACCCTGGAGCCGGGGGGGGGAGGGGGTGTTTTAAAACGAAACTGCCGGGCATCAATGAACGGATTCCCCCTGTGACGAAGGATCCGATCCCCCCATCCTGATTCCAGCAATGCTGTTTCCTCTCCTCTTGCTCATCCTCACACAAACACCATCGTGCGCCATTTGCCCATTAATGCCGTGATTATTCTTTGTGCCAGATTGAGGTGATTTGGCATTTGAGAAAAATTGCAGCCAACGCAGATGGTTCATTATTTCTTCCACATTTCCCCCTTCCTTCCTTCTACCCCTTTCTCTCCATCTGTGTTTGCGTTCAGGGTACCTAGACCCTTTGGGTTCAGGCGGTTTTTTGTTTTTCTCTCTTCAATGCAGAAAAGATTAGGTGAAGGAAACAGCCCCTGCTATAACTCCGCTTTTAATTAATCGCGGTGGAGGGACTTTCAACACTCTCCGGAAACTCGAAAACGATGATGGCTCATGATTGGCTGCCTCTCAAGAGAATAGCAGAGACATTCTATAACTCAACAATACGAGAGTGGGAATAGGCAGGCTTACCTTCTTCTCTCTGTCTCTCTCTGTCTCTCTCTCTCTCTCTATCTCTGGGGAATTCATGTTGCATATCTGCAGATGGCGTTTCAGGAGATTCAGTATTGCTACTTTGGCCTTGGGTTTGCGCAGAAATGCGCAGAAATGGCCAGCGGTTTTTGGGGAGCTGCGGGAGGGCAACCGCCCTTTTCTATTCCTGTGGAAGCGTCCTACACATTCCTCCACAGGGTGCTTCGGTCCTGAATGGCTCGTTAAGTTAGCGGGTCAAATTACCGGATAAAGTGATGCGCACACACCGCAGATTTATCGCTGTGCATCTCTTTCACGGTCTTAGTCATCACTCATGTCAGAGGGATGGCTGCGGTCAGTAAGGGGAAGGGGCGGGGTCAGGGGCAGGGATACTGTGGGGAAGAAGGGAATTTGCGGCTTACATGACATTACATTACATTACATTACCGGCATTTAGCAGACACTCTTATCCAGAGCAACTTGCATTCAGAAGACAAGGGCATGAATGGGGATTAAGAGCAACAGTATCCCATATTACACATATTATGGGTATCATGGGCTCGTGTGCAAGTGCAGAAGATGTTTGGGGTTTTTGCATTGAGTGCACACACTCAGGGTAAATTCTGAAAAGTTGGAAAGTCCCGTACTTCTTAACTCCTTCAGTGAACCATTTAAAGGGGGGGGGGGGTGCAGAGTGTGCTGGGGGTCTTACCAGAATGTGAGAGCTGATTGTACGACAAGATTACCCCAAAACTTTCCACTACATTCAAGGCTGTTATTGAGTTTCTTTGTATTTAAAGAACCGGAGGTCTGGATCGTATTTTGCAGATCATTTTCAATCAGCATCTCATATGTCCTCCTGCCATACCCTGTTGGTTGTGGTAGGCAAGGACTCCCTTTGCTGCTCTTTGTGATAAGCACGAGAATTTACCATTTCCAAATGAATGCGAAAGAGGAGTTTTTTATTAGGTTACAATGGCAAAGCACACATACATACATACATACATCGGGACAAAAAGAAAGAGGGAATGAGATGGCGCCCCTTATTGGTAGCAAGAGGTTCAGCCACTCTTGAAACAGTCAGTCCCTGGGTAACAGGGGAAAGCACACCACCCAGGGAGGGCTCTCAGCGTCCTCAGCCACCCTCCTGACCTGCTGTTCTAGACCACGTGGGTTTGTGAGTCAGACTGAAACCAAGACTGCACCAGGACCACAGACAGTGTCCTCCTCCTCCTCCACTTCCTCCTTTTCCTCCTCCGCCTCCGCCACCAACAGCTATGTTCACCCACGGCTTTTCCAGAGAAACCCCTCCTTTGCCTGCAGGGAGAGAATTCCATCGAGGACCCACACCACTGGATAACTGGGGGGTCGGAAGGGGTTTTTTTTTAGCTTGTGCCGAGGGGTTCGGCTGCCCTGTGTTTCCCAGGTGCACCGGCTCCTTTGAATGGGGGTGAGGTGGGAGGCCAACGGCCGGGGGAGGGGGCTCTGTTACTACAGCACCGGGGTCTGTGGGAAATCAATCCCAGCCTAAATGCCCCACTGCCCTTTAGCTGTCTGCCAATCACTGGCTCCTGGGCAGGGCCTCTCACATTCATGGCCAGCGATACTCCTGGAGTCCCATTGCACGTCTCCCGCTTAGGGGTTCCCTTGTTCCGCAACTGGATATCCTTCTTCTTCAGTGTGAGAAGATTTTCTTCTTAAAACCTTGACCCCCTACCCCCCCACCGACCCAACCGTCTGCATATTTGGCTTACTCTACTTCCGAGTGAGCACCGGACTGGTGTCCCAGGAGGGAAGAGAGGGCAGCACTGCTGTGTGTGTTCCCTCTCTGGCCGAGCCATGATCTTCTCCCCCTGAGCTTGGCGGCTCTGGATTAAAGAGCTTCCCTCAGAGAGGGAGGCACAGCTTCCCATCTTAGCCTCGCGCCTCCCCAAAAAATGATTCTGACCTGAGTCACAGCAAGCTACGCCTCCGTCACAAGAGAAAGGCCCATCGCCACTCTCTGAAATAACCAGTGTAATACAAATTCACAGGGAGTGGGGGGTGGAAGCGCAGAGGTGGGGTTAAGGGGAGGGGGGGGGTGTGTGTCTGCAGTCGGCTGAGAAGGTGCAACGATAATAAGACAGTGAAATATTATCGATGACGGACGGCAATGCGAGTGAACCTGCTCATGGGGTGGGGGCAAAAACTGCATAGCAGATTCATGGTTTCTTACTATTTACGTGTGCAATAAGTAACCCAGAGGTGGAGGGCCTTACATTTCGGAGGAGGAGTACTCTGGAGCTCTCATTCGGGTCCCTTCCTTCAGTCTACAGCAGAACTCCTCGTCGATGTGCAGGCCCGGGTAAGGGGAAGCACCTGGAGAAAAAGGGGGGGGGGGGATTGCCATGTGAGAAAAATTCAGACGAATGCAGACATTAAGGAAATGTAAAAAGAAGACCTGCTGACTGTGTGAAGCCGGTACGAATCACAGAAAGCCGAACTGAGAGGTACTGGGGTGGAGACGAGGGGAAACCCCAGGTTCCCACGCGTTCCTGGCGCCACTATCGAAAGTTAATGCGCCACTATCTAAATTCTAGTGAACAACAAGCGCTCTCCCAGGGTAAACAGCGATAGCATTCTCCAAATAACATGGCACTGCCAAAGTAAGCAGGTGTGTTTTACCACTAAATGTTTTGTCCATTATAATCCAGTGACTCGGCAAATTTTTATGTGCTTGACCGAAATCCCCAACAATATGAAATGGGAGTGTTGTGCCTGATCATATTAAAAACTTTTCAGATGAAGTTCATCTCAAAAGGCGCTCACAGTTTGCATCTGACCTTCACCTATGGAACAGGATTTAAGATGTAGCTACAGCTACACTCAGTCTTGCGCTCATGCATTTTGTTAGTGTTAGCCAAGATTTAAATAGGAAAGTCTGAGTATGAAAGGACTCACAAGTTACCGCCACCATTAATGTTATATTTTACCATACAAAAAACCTGGATTCAATCAATATTTGTCCTTACCGTTGACTTACAATTCAAAGCAAGTTTGATCTGACTAGCAACATTTAGCAAGGTGATAACTAAATAAACTTCCAAAACTGAGTTTGTGAAGAACAAGGTTAAAAAGTTGATGTTAAGGACAAATATTGATTGTGTCCATGTCAAAGTCTTGAGCTTGAGCCGTGCGCTTCTCTACAGTTCTCTCTTTACCCAGTACCTCTTTCTCTGCATGTTATTCTTCTGCTATTGCTGTGTGTTGTGCTTTGACTCAGGTTTCTATTCAAGCATTTATCATTTTTCAAATACTTTCACATTACATTACATTTATTTGGCAGACGCTTTTATCCGAAGCGACGTACAAAAAGTGCAAGAAGAAATACTTCATCTAATTCCATTGTTTTATACATGCGAAAGTGTAATTTCTTAAATGTGCTATTATAAAATAAAGAGAAAACACAATGTGATAAGACTGAATTGAGGACACAGAGCTTTCACTACATTTGAGTATATTCTTCGGCTGGTATGTAGTCACGTATGTGTCAAACAGATATACTGATCGGTCATCTCCCTTGTGCTGTGCATAGACAGCCACGGACACGCATACAATGCAGCCTAAAAGGTCACAGGAGTTCCACAGCGGTGGCAAACATTTACAGTGATCAGCTGCTTGGTTACTGCGAGTTTGCACTACCAGCTGGGATGAAACGTCTTGTTTAAAGAGGAGGCATTCTCTGTTTTATAGCCCTCGTCCGTGTTCAAGACCACTGTCGAAGTTCACTAATGTTTTTGTACCAGCAGCATGAAGGCTGTTTTCTTAAAGCTTGTAATGCAACATTTTTCCCCCCAAAGGGGTAATTAAGCAGCACCAGATAGACTTATTACCCTCCACATCTGGAAGAAGCAGATAGCTCACAGCAACCTAATGGGCCGCTGTGTCTGTTCTTTACTCCGGTGTCTGACTAAAGGACATTCTGTGTTAACCTCTTGTTCCTTCCCATGCAAAGGAATTTAGGAAAGACCAGTAGCATTTAAGTGCCATAAATATATAGGACTTGTATGACAAAATGAGTCAACTGCATCGCCTATGTGTGTTCTGTCACTGTGCGATGTTCACTGAAGCGTTAAAAATAAGCACACAAATTACAGTTGCAAAACACTGGAGGAGAAAGCAGAAGAACAGAGGGCGAGAGAAGGCTAAAATTAACATTACAGTATATTTCAACAGTGGAGCAATTTGAGGCAAAGTTATGAGTCTGTTATGGTTGAGCTGGAGGCAGTTATGGAAGCATATTTCTCATACTGATTTAAGATTCAAATTATATGAGGCGAGGAGCCCATAAGGATGTGGAAGCATGAATTGTTCTACATGTGTTCTGTGGACAAGCATTTCATTCCCACTAAAAGAAAACAGCTTCCTTGTCAAACAAGGAAGGTGTTACCCAAGTGACTGACAAGAAGAATTTTTTTTTTTTTAGAAACACTGAGGGGGCGATAATTACCCAATGAGAATATCTCCCACATGAGGACCCCGAACGACCACACATCACTCTGCGTGGTGTAGATCTTGTCAAAAATGGCTTCTGGGGCCATCCACTTCAACGGTAGCCTGGCCTAGAAAGGAAAGGTGTGCATTAGAGCTTCCTTGCATCTTAAATACCTGATTTTAATGTCTGGACTCTATTGGAAGACATGTTTTTTTCCTTAAGTTCACCTCCCACAACTGAAACTGTAATTTGCTTTTTGCGATTTGGGGGTGGGGGGGTGGGGGTGTTTAAAGATCTGAAGTATCAGTGCTTGCTTGGACTTCTGTGTGCGATTCCAAGCAGTGTATATAATCATTAAAAATCAGGCACTGTAGTTAATCATTAACCATTGGGCAGTGGTATCTAATCATTCAAAATAGGCCAGTGTTTGTTTTATCATTCAGCATCATCTGCGGAATATGTTCAGTGGTTGGACGACAGGTTTGTAAGCCATTCCGAGGTGTTTTTTTTTCATTTGCAGAATAGCTAGATTTTTCATGCCTCTCTTGTTTTGCCAGGAGTTTGGCAGCAGGCTGCTAGTGTTCTGTCAATCAGGTTGGGTGTTTTGTGAAAGACTGCATTACAAGTAGAGGTTTCCTCCTCTCCGCAGGCTGCTGAACCATCCAGACAGGGTAACTGCCTGTCTTTCACTGGATTTCTCATCCGTGATTAAAAAAAAAAAGAAAGTGTACTCACGTCTCCTTTTCGCACATAGTCCGGGTCTTTGTAGATATCCCTTGCTAGCCCGAAGTCGCATATTTTGACAACGTTGTTTTCAGACAGCAGAATATTTCTGGCAGCCAAATCGCGATGGATACACTTGAATAAACAGAAGGACAAAAAAGGGGAAGATTAAACTCTTCTTTTTGACACCCAACTGTTTCTATTGGGCCTTTCCAACACTGCTTTGCATGCTCTTATGGCAATGAATATATAAAAATTTTTTCCCCCCAAGCAGTCGAATCATTGTTGACACTATATTGCCTCTCTAATATCAAACACATGTAGTCGTTCTTTGTCTGTTTGAACATGTGGAACAAAGGTGTAAAAATTCAGGGCAGCAGAGATGAACATGTGGAACAGCCATCAGTCAGGTGCTGCCACTGCATGTTTCGGCATCCCGTTTAAAGCTATTCTTTCTAATAAGCCTTGTACAGCAGCGGGTTCACAGTGTAATTAGGCCCATCCGCCCTCTGCAAGTTAGCGGATGACCATCAATCTGAATCAGGGATAGACTAATAGGGTAGTGTGTTCCTATGCACACATGGGACGTCATTTGTATGAGGTTAATGCACAGTGGTTGTGGACAAAAAGAGACCTTCCACAGCTGCCAAAATATAAGAGTCTCTTGTTTTCTTTTTAAAACCCGGCTAGACTAAGCATCACAGTTAAGCTGCCTTCTCGCTATGGTAATAAATTAACACATCAATCAAAATGCCTGCTCTGTTTCCTATTAGATTCATTTAAAAAGCGTTAATAATAGATCCATGTCTGTTTTAAATGTAGAATATGAGCATGAGCAAAAACATACTTTCCGTGAGGCCAGGAACTCCATGCCCTTGGCTACTTGAAAACTGTAGCAGATCAAATCTTCCATAGTTAAGACTCTCTTGTGCAAATCCTCTGGTTCTGTGGATAGACAAGAGATACTTGTGAACAGTGAATTACAAAATGTCAATTTCGGAAAATGGACAAAATGTCAATTTATTAAAAAGTATTTTTAAAAATGACACTAAATAGTATAATGACAACTTGATCCATCATGGCCATTACCAAACATTTTAAAAAGCTTGTCTAACAGTAAAAGTATGTAAACATTTTGTCTTTATGGCTTCCTGTTTTCATTGGGTGTGCCACATAACTGTAATATTTAAAGATATTCTTGATATCATTGCATCAGTCCTGCTTCCGGCTGCTGTAGAATAAAGAACATCCATTACATTTTTTTTTAAAAAAGAGAGACATCCTCCTGTTTTGAGCGGTTGTCTTGAAACATGCATCTAGCTCATGGTGCTCAGTTGGGGGGCTTTGTAGTACAAACCCTGTGAAGTCCTTCTTCTCCCCACCTGAGTAAACAGTTTACTGACCCATGGAAAAACATGTGTCTGACAGTATTGCTGATCCACCAGGACCAGACAAACACACTCGGCGTGGTCAGTCGACGCGGGTTCCTGTGATTCCGAACCGCGCTTTCTCAAGGAAACGTTCAATCAGACTCTGAGGCAAAAACAATGGGGGTGCATGGGGTGCAGGGTCAGGTGTGGGGGTGGGCGGGAGGGGGGGCGGAAGGAAGACGCTCGGACGCTACCTTCCTCATCTTCCTCTGAATCGCAGTAGCTCTTATCTTCGATGAAGCCGGAGCTGGCCGAACTTCCTGTGCTGGCCACGCTCTCCAGTCGCCGTTTGATGAGGTCGCTCAGGTTGCAACCCGGCCCAGACGTCATGCTCTTGCCATCCTGGTTCTGCCAAAGACGTGCAAAGTCACTCCTTACAGTCATGAAGGACTGTTGCATTGTTGGTACTATGGTTCCTTGAACGACACCAAAACGATAGGTCTCATGGACCCCTCGAACCCAAGGGGCTGAAACAGCGGGATACACAGTACTGGGCCATTTCGGTCTCTCCAGTGTGTTGGCTTTTGATTTACCTTATAGACATTGAAGTCACTCCTCTTGCTTCTTAGGTAGTTGGACAAATTTCCATACTTGCAGAACTCCACTATTATCATCAGGGGACCTAACAAAGTAACAAGAGATTTAAGAGTTACCCTTTCAATGCTCTTTCAGATAATGTGTCACCCAAAATGAAAGTTCAACTGCAGCTTGGCATTGTTTACAAATCCTTACCAAAACTGCACAAGGGAAGTGAATTTAGGGGAAGTCCATGTGCTAATTGACAATGCTAGTGATGAATTTCGTAGAATTATGGAAAATTAAGCCACGTGATCTCATGGAATGTAAAAAGCAAGGGCAAGAGCAGTGCTGATGATGAACAGGATATGAAAATTGACTAATGGTAAACATAGGAAAAATAAAATGAAGCCCAGTTCTGAGACACAGGCCTGGAATAAATCAAAACAAGGTTCTGACTTACAAATTAAAACAAGAGTTACCTTTTTTCTTCACAAACACAGCTTGAAAGTTACTGTGGCCAATTTTTGAAGTCACCAACTTTGCTTGTGAAGAAAAAAAATCAAAAACCTTTATGGGAAAATACTGACAGAATTCAGGCCATGGTCCTTCAACTTAGCAATCATAGAAATCTGAGAGAATTTGATTTATTTAAAAGGATTTGGCCAATCGTAACCTGGATAATCACCGGTGAATTATAGAAGTGAATGATTGACATGGTTTGGTTCTTTATGCTAGCCAAGTAGACTTGTTTCAGCACTGATGACAGTATCAGTCTTCTTTCTGTTTCATTTAGGATTGTATAGTTGTAATAAAGGTGCACAGAACAGGTTCAAATACTTTATCACCAGTAACATTGCACAGATTGCTTGACCGTTTAAATAAAAACACAACTCTTCATCAATATTCACAAGTTTTTTTTTTGGATTGCATCCATTTGTACATTACGTGTTTCGTTGAAACGTAGATCTAAAGGGGTGAAGCTATTCCAAATGCGTGTTCGACCCAAGACCCCCCTCACCTCCTGGCTTGGTGCAGGCTCCTAGAAGGTTCACCACATTGAGGTGATGACCAATGTGGATCAGTATCTTCAGCTCCGACATCAGGGCCTTGCACTCATTGGTCGTGGCTCCTCCTGTTAAACGCACAGGGCAGATTCTCACATTGTGCGCCAGGACAGACACGGTGGATCGGTCTGGCAAACATACCACCCAGAAAACTCATGGATGCACCATCGCACAATTCCGCCTTTAAAAATGTGTAAAATCACTGACGCTACATCCTCAACAAACCCAAGCAATGCAACCTAAGCAGACTTTGAGACAGAGAGAGAAGTTTAATGTTCTCGCTAACAAAAGTTCAGGCAATGAATTTAGCCCGTCCTCTCACTTTCCTCCGGAGACCGTGAAAAATCAGATGTCCCCAGCTGATCCTATTCAAGTTTAAAATTCTCAGAAAAGTGTGGACAGAAAATAAACAACAGATTTTCGCCTTATCAGTTGATTTAAGATCTGCAGATTTCAAAAATTCCACCACATGTACATCATCTGAAAGGGAGAGAAAAAAAATCCAATGTGCGCTGCATTGCAGTGTGAAATAATTGCCTGCAAGCGCATGTGAAAAGAATTAGGGTAGGCTTACACATGGGACTCTTTTAAGATAACATGCGTGTATTTATTTATATAATTTTTAAAAGCTCAGTTCCTGCCTCCTGTTTTATGACAGCTCTTCACCCACGAGCAGGCAAAAGCTGTCCATTACGCATGACACAGTATACTTGTGGTGTCAGTGTATTCTTTAGCTGTGAAAATTGTTCTTGCAGTAGGTTGTCTCAGGAGACACCTTACCAGGGAAATGGAACACCATCTCATAGGCCGTGTTTTGGAGTGGCGGACAGAAAGAGAGAGAGATAGAGAGATGTTTTTTGGGATTTAAGGTTTTTAATTCTTTCCTGTTAGACTTGGTTGTGTTGTAGCATTGGCTTGTTAGAAACAACATGTCTATAAGGCCCCAGCAGCAGACTGGCCATTCACTATCACAAACAGAAATTCATTCTTAATCACAGATTGCTCTAAATGAGATTTTTCAAGGCCAGTGGCTGCTGGGTTTTCAGTGCGCCTAAGCACCTTAAAATTCTTCTGTCATTTATTGGCTGCAAAGCCCACATACCTTTTCCCCACTAGATTTAAATTAGCTCATGCCTGAAAGGAAACCACAAAAAAAAACAAAAGAAAAACCTACAGACACTACGGGACTAGAGTTTAAGATCCCCGATCTAGCTTCTTTATAGCTAAACATCGCCGTGGCTTCTCTTCCTTTTCTTTCACAGTTGTGTGATGTGTGTGCAGAGCAAATGATGGATGGGATGGATCAGCGGAGAGTGGGAGCAGTTCTGGTTTATCACCGGTGATAGAGCCGGTGCACGTGATTTCTGAAAATTCTGCGGTCTTGCTCATCATATCTCAGGAAGTCTCACCCCGGCAGTGGCAGTTTGAGTGCATGTGACATGATGAGTTTTTGCAACGTGGACATTTTCAGGGAGGAGGGAGTGCACTGCTTTTCATTACGTGGGTGCATTAAACATTCCACCATTAGGCTTCAGCTCTATGATTAATGTAAAAGGAAAGATTAATGCTGTGGAGGAAATACCCTTGGTAATGGGCAATCTATTATTTACACGTAGATACAAGACAACAGGATTCCTGTCCTGCTTTCTCATAGGAGCCAGATTGGCGCATACAGCAGCCAGACATCTTCCTGAGTACTTTGTACAAAACAATGTGTAAATAAGATGTATTGTACATGTATGTGAAGAAACTACATACCTTCTCAAAATAATATGCTGATGAATATGCACTCCTGCTACATTTCTGTTACTATTTGAGGGGATATGCTGGCACTGTACCACTGCTGACCTATCCATGAGTCACAATGTTTGATGGAACTGGATGATATGCTGCTTTCTTCATCAAAGAGCCAAAGCTATGCCACATTTTGCTCCTGGGACACCAGTTCAATAGCCCTGCACAACAGTATAATTACTGTTGTGGATATTCTTTAGAATTTTCAGTTGGTAAGACTTCCCATTGTATGTTGCACCAAAAAGTTTATATTAACGAAATCAACCTCAAACTTAAATCTGTTGTAATCTGTTTAGGAAGCCAGCATTTTGAAGCCAGTGCTGGCAGTGCTCTACAAATGCAAATGTAAATTCTGGTTTTGGTCATATAATGAGTTGCACCAAGATTTTGAAATGAAAACACTTTTTTTGTGATGCATATACTGTATCGTGTCAGATTGAGAATAATTCAGAATTCAGAATACAACCACCAGATGACATCTTGCATGAGCTTAAAATGAAGGGGCGATGGGAGAGGTGCTGGGTCTTAATGGCCAATATCTGAAGAAAATTCATGTGCTTTGGAAAAAAAAAAGAATTTGAATATTTTAGCATTTACTTCACTTACAACTCACATTTTTGACCTTTGCATCACCTGCAGCACTTGGACACTGCCAGGGGTTGTTACCTAGTTAACAACATCTGCAGGCCTTCTTCCTCTTTGGGACATCAGGGATTTAGCCTTACATAGCTCTGAGCTTAAAATAGTCTGTACGGTGATTGCATGCCTCCTTTGAACCAATACCCCATGTGTAGGGGCTAATTGTAAACATATGGGCCATCTGAATGCATTGTCTGTATGAAAAACAAATTTTCCCCAGAAATGAATTCTTGCAAGTTCTGTATTATGCCTGTGAATGATGGTGCAGTTGTGTTTGAAAAACAAAAGGAGCATAAATTCTGCCAAAAAGAGAAGCATTTTGAGAGCTGTTGCATAAAAATGTGCGGAACTTAAGAGCAGATCTAAGTATAAAAAAACCTAGAGTTTTAAAAAATTGGTATTTTACCTTTTAGCATTTTGACCGCAACTGTCTTGCAAGTAGATAACTTGTCGATTCCAAATGCAGATGCCTCCACGACTTTGCCGAAAGCTCCATGTCCCAGTGTTTTGCCTGCGGAATGAGGAGAATAAGGCATTTGGGTAAATGGGCTTGTATAGGAGAGCTTTGCCCCATGGAGTCATAAGTCAAACCCCAGTATTCACTGTCAGGAGAGATATAGGCCTGTAATTAAAACAACCTGCTGAGCTTTTGACCACTTGGCCGACTCTCCACAGGGAATTTATGGCGTAGTTAAGACCAGGTGACGGCAGCAGGTCTCGGATGAAAAATGGTGTGATACTTATTTCAGAGAGGCCGGCCACTCCTGCCACATTCCGACTTCAGGAAACATGCTTGGAATACATGTGGCTGAATGAGCGAGCGTGCATGCATTTACGCGTGCACACGCCCACATTCCCACAAATGCACATACACTCACACACAGGCACATGTATCCTGAAAAGCACATGCATACATACATCTATCAACTACACATGCAACCACACCATTACCATATATGCACGCTTGCGCGCACGCATGCACACACACACAAACACACACAAACTCTTGTTAGTTCTAAAGAACAGAGAAAGCAGCAGTAAATATTCTCCATCCCGTGCTGCATGCTGACGAAGACACATGCACACACACGCACGCCCGCCCGCCCGCCCGCACACAAATGCACGTACAAACTCTTGTTAGTTCTAAAGAACAGAGGAAGCAGCAGTAATCATGCTCCACCCCATGCTGCAGGAGACTCACCCAGTCTAAGTCGGTCTCGGGGAAACTCCCACTTGCTGCTGTCATAAGGCAGACGGTCACATTGCTCATCAAGGGGCACCTCATCTGGGTCCATTATGATTGACAGATAGCCTGTCTTTATATCCGCAGAGCTGGGCTGAAGAGTGGGGTGGAGGGCGGCAACATTTTATTATGAGAGTACCACTCATGTTGACATCTCTGTACTGTAGTACTGTACAAGCAACGTGACACTTGCATGATATTTGTTCCAACACAATGTTCGCTCATTTCAGTTCATTTCTATTTATATCTGCTGATGTGTTCAAATGGCTGCCACAGGTATTTCAAAAGAAGCCAGAAGTTTCAAAACCATAGGCCGATCTCATTTTAATATTCACAAATAGGTTCAGTTTCAGCACAACTAAGAGACATTTAGAAAGTCACATTTGCTGCTTCCACATTCTATTCTTAGTGACATTTATGTCTTGATCTCAGGGACATTCAAATCTTAAATAGCAGTTCTCAGAATGTTCATGCAGTGATCAGAACTTCCTTGTAGTGATCAATGTCATATGACCCTGTACTGCCTGTGGAGTGAGTCGCTCACACAAGTGAGCCTGTCTTATAATACTTTTATCACTTAAAACAGTACTTGTGTTAGGTAGAGTCCTCAGATCGTTTAGCACTCACATTGTTTTGTGTTATGTACTCCAAAACAACATAAGAACATGTACACTTTGTGTTGTTTACATGTAAATGGGTCAAGTTAAGAAGGAACGTTTATTTGCTTTAGCTGGTCTTACACCTTCAGGGGGAGCTGCCTACTTTTCTTGTGACTTCAGTCTTTTGAAAACCTTTTTCTTGTGACTTCAGTCTTTTGAAAACCTTTTTTTGTTGTTGCATGCACTGATGTGCTTCAGCCCCTTATAAGCTGCTCTGTATGAGAGAGCCTACTAAATCAGGTGTTTTCAGCCCTGTGTCTTTGTGGCTGCTCAGCGCTGAACTGATCAATTAAACAGTTTGATTACACAGTTAACGTACCTTACCTGGTTTCTGGGTTTCTAATGTAGCGCAACAGAATATCTTACCTTCCTCAGTTTACGGATGAAGAGGATGAGCATCAGCCAGAGGAAGGTGGCCGCCACTCCAGTACACACCAGGATAATGACCTCGATGTTGGGCTTCCCCTCATCACCTGGAAGGTGTCCATCAGACTGACGTTAGGTGGGCCCGCAGTGAATCAACTGGTTACAGGAGCCAGCTATTTTATGCAGCAGATGCTGGAATTTATATGAGCTGATGAGCATGCAGATGTGGAAAGACTGGAACCAGCACTGCTGGTAAGACATTTGTTTTGCGTAAACGCTGACTCCGAACAGCATGTGCGGAATAGATCTTATTTTAGCTTCCAAGATTTTGTGAGTAAAATTACACCAGCGTTGGTGCCGGTGGCGAGGAATTTGCTGTCAGATGTACTTGCTGCTTCCTTTTGTAGTTTTTTTCCATTGCAAGCTTTTTATGTTTATCACAATGAATGTACTCTGCAAATGAAAACACTTGTTCATACAGTGTCCGGCTTATTTCCGCAGACCATACCACATTGCTGCTCGCCATGTCAAGCTGTGTACCTCGTAACAATCTCCACATACATTGAGAAAACATTCAAGGTAAACCAAATTAATGACTGAGTCAAAAGACCCTTGTGCTGTTAAGGAGAGTGCACGTAACGTAATTCAACGTGAAGCCAACCTGATGTGGTTAAAACTTCCTGTGGAATTGCCTGTTTAAATTTTTTCTTTAGCTGATGATAAAAAATGATCATAAAATAAGGGGAGAACATAGGTGGAGGTTGGGGGGTGGGGGAGGTGTGGAAGGAGGCAGGGACCGAATTTTTGGTGCCAGGACCAATAAGACTACCATTACATGACCTAGCTGCTCATTTTGTTCTCCTCAAACCTGCTTCAAGTTTCACATCTCATGCTAACTTTAATGAGCGGACCTCTGTCGGTAAACTGCCCTCAGTCATTAGTGAAGCTCCACCCAAACTCCACGGAGGTCAGGTCCCATGTGCAGTAACCCAGATAATAAAAGCACGGAGGAATTTGGCTGGCATTCTTGGCAGCTTTGGCTTCTCTCTCAGGAATACATTTTAATATTGAATCCTGGCCTCAGTTATTTATGCCGGGGACAAAAAACACACACACAACAGCGAGGATCTAACCCCAGAGATGCTGAAGGACCTTCAATGCCATACCTTATATGGCAATGCTAGTGAATTTAGACTTAACCTATCTGGTCTCTGTTTGTTTGATGTGGAGTGGCTAGTCAGTTTGCATCGATTTACAACTGTAAGACTAAAATTAGGGTCCTTCAAGAGTGATAAAGATCTTGGCTTGGAGATGTTGCTTAAAGTATTAAAAAAAAGTTGACCCAGGTGCACTGGTGTGAGGTGCTTGAAGAGGAAGGACAGGGAAGGGGAAAAACAGAAATGGAGATGGAAAGTCTAAGTTCAAAAAGTAAAAGTCCTCCCCAGTATTTTTTTCCAATCACCTGGATGTGTTAAATAGCGTAATTCAGCCAGGCAGTAGAACTAATTAGCGAAATCAGCTGGCTGAGTTCATGGGTGGAAGAAACACATGACAGGACTTTTACTTTCTGACCCCTGGACTTTCCACCTCTGGAGATGGCAGCTCACCAACTACAGTGATGACTGCTGCTGTCTTCACCCTCCCAATAGTGTTGCTGGCCCGGCACTCATAAAGGCCTTCATCATCCTTCTTCACTCGTTCGATTGTCAGTAACCCGTCCTCCGCCAGAGTGATTCCTGCGCACATTGTTTTTTTATGAGTTATTATGCTTTTCTGAGAAGCCTTTGTGGACACACAGACATGCACACATAATAGTCCAGCGTAAGTTATTTTGAAAGGGAGTCTTTTGAGGTCTGGCTCCCTGTGTAAGGATCGTTGGCAATGAGAATATCACACATCATTAAATGTTAAAGAGAATCTTCTGAGTGCGGACTCCCTGTTCAGAATCGTTGCCAAGTCTAATCTGCACAGATCTCTGCAAGCTAAATTCCTGCAGGTGTTCACCATATAAATCCTGGCACGGGGAACAAACCAGACGATAGTATAGAACAGGCCACAATAACAGCAGAATCCCGCCATTGTTTTCAGGGTTCTGAAAGGCAGCTCTGTTCCAGAATAACATGTTTTTAGCACTGGAAAGGCTTTTGAAAGCAGAGTTAACGGCACACAGTGCAAGCCTCTCAATTGGTTCCTACCTGGTCCTTGCAGCACAGGACGCCCAATCTTGTACCAAGTGATGTTGGGTGATGGAACCCCCAGGGCAGAGCAGTTCAGGATCAGAGTGCTGCCGCTGTTCACGTCCTGATTGGTCAGGTTCTGCTGCAACCAGGGCCCTCTCCGCTCTGCACAAAACAATCAGATAAATATATACTTATAAGTAAATTATCACCATAGATTCTGGTAAAAATTCTGGAAAACTATAGATGCATGAACATTATCAACAAAATTAATAACGAAAATATACAATCATATAACTGAATAATTTTATTCTGAATGTTGAAGAAACAGTTTTTTGGGGCCATTTTCTGAACAGTGCCGACTCATTCGCCATTTGGTCACCTTGAATTTTAACGTGCAGAAGGGACACCATTCGGACCTCCTTCTGGGTGTAGTCGTTGAAGGCTCTGCACTCGTAGCCCTTGGTGTTGTCCCAGGTGACGTTCTCCAGCCTCAGCGAGAGGGAGATGGAGTGGGGGGTGAGGGAGACGTTCTCGCTCGGGACCGTCCGGTTCTGCGGGTCGTACCAGACCAAACTGGAGTACAGGTATCGCGTGGCTCGGCAGGTTAGGATGACGTCATCCCCCTCTATCGGCTTGTGGGGCTTGATCTCTATGGCCTTCGGGTGACCTAAAGAAAAATAAATCCCAAAAACCATCAGGATGTAGCGGCAAGAGCTGTCACTTTGAATTCCTAGAACTACAAACTTGGCGAAAAGTCTGCAAACTGGATTCAATATTTCAGCTTTAACAAGCTTTCTGCACCCTTCATGCCAGAACCTTTTCAAGCAAGCTAAAACAATTTTCCAAAAAAAAAAAAAAAAAACTCATTTTGATTCAGAGCACATTGTCTATATACACAGTTATTACTGTACCCTGCAGCTATCATAAAAAAAAAACACACATTGTCCACTGTGGACCCCTTCTCTGGGCAGAGTTATAGAATGTAAAGTGCCCCCCAAACCCCCCCCCCCCCCATTACTGGGATGCCAGGAATGTCAAATTTGCAGTTGTTTCCTGTTTCATCACTGTTAATTGGAAGCATGTTGCCGGTGGATGGCTGGAGATGGTGGCTGACCTGCAGCGGTACAATAGGAACCAGGCCAGGGCCTACGCCTCAGGGGAGCAGGACCATGCTTGTTTATTCAGAATGCTGGAAAGCATTCCGCGTTCCGTAAGAGAAGACAGCTGTTATTGCAATTCCATTCCCCTCCTCGGCATTCCATCTCCCCCAGCCACCTCCGTCACTGGAACTCGCACGATGCATTCTCCGGTGGCCGCTTCTCCCTCGTTCCTGTTCCCTGTGCTCTCACTGTCCCCTTCTCATGTCCCCAACCCTCTCGGGGTGAGTCTGTCCCTTTACTGCTTTGGAATCACTCGTTCTATGCCAGTTTTGCGCTTTGCTTTGCAAATAAAATTATGGGCTCAAGCATCACAGTGAACTTGAACTGCCAGCTGATCGAGAGAGGGAGCATTACATAACCGGCTAGATGCTTTTTCATTCCGCTAACATTTGGAACCAGTCAGATGCTTATGAAAATGATTGCCGCAGCAGAAGGCCTCTTGGGAGGAGCAGGCAGAACCTGCTGGCACTGCAGTACACTCATGCTGTCAAAATTCGAGCAATTAGGTGGAGCCATATGGACAGGGACAAGCTTCGCCTTCTTCCGCCCGTCATGAACACTGTCTGCTTCAGCGGAAGATGTTTTCAATTAATGCCCCCCTTTGGACTCTTTGCTTCACAGCGGGATCTGGGTATTCTTATTCTCTCTGTTGTATCCATTCCAAAGTCACTTGAAAAGACACTGAAAAAATATACTGCAGTTTGGCCGCTATCCTGAAAGGCCACCCTCGAAGCATGAAAAAAAAATCAAAAACGCATTTTTCGGCAGTCAAATTTCGACAATCAAATGAAAACTACTGCCTGCTCTTCTCACGATTCGGACCCACTTACTGTCACTAACGTAGAAAGGAATGCTCCACGAGTTGGTGCCCAGCGTGTTCTTTGCGTAGCAGTAATAAATCCCTGTGACGTTCGCCTCGGCTACCACCAGGGTGCTGATGGTCTGTGTAGGAAAGCAAATATTAGCCATTAGACATTTGCTGGAAATAGAAAGCGTGCATTCAGGCAAAGACATAATTAACTGTAGCACATTATGGACATGAGAGTATGCCAGATAGCATTAGATTTATGTTCAGCCTGCCTCTTAGGGTAGGGCAGAGGGCCACAAAGCCTGCTAGGTTTTGTGGGGTTTGCTAAAAAAGAGTCCGTCCTCACATCTTGTTACCAAGGCCAAAACTGACTGTTGATTGTAAGGCTAGTCATAAATGCTTGCAGACGCTGCAACCCTCCCTGAAGTACACGGCTGTTTTTCTGTGACACCCCCCTCCGTCCCAGAGACAAAAATTACTGGACATCAACATTTCAGGTCAATTTGGTTATTAGCTAATACATTTCAGGTTGAAGGTTTCATCAAAATCCGGGATTTTCCCTCCCCCCCACACTCAAGGGTTTCAAATTAATGAGAGGATGCATCTGGGGATTTAAGAAACTGCCGCATTTCTTTGAATGCTGCCCACCAGAAGGCACAGCTGGGCTCCGTGTCATTTCCCCCAAGAGTGTTTACAATGCCCCGTTTGATTCCTGTTGCCATTCGACACTAAACCATTTAATGGCTTAAGTAGACATAATAAAGTCAGTTTTGGGCACAAGGCCAGATTGTAGTATTTCCCCCCCCCCCCCTTCTGTTCACAATGACATTTGTTTTCGGAGCTGCTAAGTATTACATATGATAGGTACACAGTTCAGAGCATAAGATTTGATGTTAACTTCCTGAATTTTCAGTGTGGGTGGGGGGGGGGGGGGGGGGGGCGGGGGAGGGGGGGCTTTGAGCTGCTGGCATGATTCTTAGAAATGCATCTGAAGCGGTTCTTTCAAGTTTTTCTTTGTCATGTTCCAGACTATTTAGCCCTTCGAGAACAGCCTATGTGCGCCAAGGCGGGGCCACATGTAAACGCAAAGGCAACAGATTTCTGCCAAGATTTTGACAGACCAAAAACAACAGCTCTTCCAGACAGAGAACAAGTAAGGGGGGGGGGGGGGGGGTGAACGAGAGAGACAAAACAAATCAGGTCAATTTTCACATTTAAAAGTTGCTATCAGGAGTGTATTTTTCTGCTTATGTATTATTGGCAGACAGCAGGGCAACACTTGCCTCTCACTAATTTTTCTGTCATACCAGCTGAGACATCTGGCCCAATTACCACTCCAACAAACAGCCTTTAACGTAAAGAGAAGCAATGCGCTCAATCCTCATCCTGGGTTGTGAGCTGCGAGAGTTGTTCCCCACTATCTCTATCTCACTCACTTTTGCTCTCTCTTCTTTCTGGCCAAGTAGAGAGTAGCCCCAGCGTAGCACTGTGTGAGTGTTTAAAAAAAAAAAAAAAAGGTGTGCCGTCGTGATTGTCATTGCCGCGCTATCCGTAAACCACGCAACCCGTGCCGAAAAACCCTTTGAGGCCGAGTCGAGCGTCGCCCGGGCATCGACCCTCGGACGGCGACCTAACCCAGACGCTCCTCGTCGCCATGGCCGCCGTGACCCAGCCGCAGTCCGTCTCCCCTCTGTCAGTCTTTACAAGGAACCCCTCCGAGACCCGTCCTTACCAGGCCCTCCTTCACGGGGCACGGCGATTTACACGAGGTGACGGGGAGGAATTCTGCCCAACAAAATTCCCCCTCTTTTAAAGAAGTACCTTGTTATCACCGACCCTTGCGCCTAACCCCTATAAAGCACCCGCATTCGGGCCGGGACGGCTTGTAAACAAGGCTCGCCACCCCACTTATGGGTTCTACCTGATGCCCAATGAAAAGGGCATGTCCTTCTTTAAATATGTACGTTACAATTAGGCTCTCCGTCTGCATTACAGAAAGGAGAGAAAGAAAGGCTTTCCGTTTGGTTTATGCATGGCTCCGTTCAATTTTCTTTAACTGCTTTTTGTCTGACAGTCATTACTTCCTTTACTGGTTTGAATTTGCTGTTTCAGATACTTGTTTTATTTAGAATTGGTGCCCTTGGCCCGATCCATCATGTCAGAACAACCTTCTTTAAATGAACCCTACAGACAGGGCTCTTAGATGTGTGCTGCAGTCCCAGCCCCGTGCTTAATTAAGTTTGCAGTGAGTGGTTCTGGTAACAAGCCCTCCTGGGAGATCTGCTGTAATGTCTACAGTCCCTAATGTGTGCTTTGGAAACTCAAGCCAGGAAGATGTGATTGGCTCTCAGGTACTAACTGACAGAGCGACTGGGAAGCAAGGTGTAACTATGATGTATTTGAGTTACCAGTGACATGAAATGGTCAGTGGATACAAACTAGGGCCTAGCTGAATGCTGAATAATACTATGCAGACTTTCCTGTGGTAAGATTAGAGGTATATAAAGTGGTATCGCATGTTGAAGGTCTTGCAGAGTTTAACTTCATTTTATTAAGTACTGGTGTTACAGGCATCTAGAGTTGTTCTTTTGGGGGTAAATAGAGCCCGTAGAAAGTATTTGCTTTTCTATACCATGCACCTATGACTTATCAAAGGACTGGTCTCCAGAGTGACTTGTTTAGCTAAGCACATGCAGTGATGTTTCCTATTCAAGTGGCTAGACTCAATCCAGAGCATGCAACTGTGACTGGGAGTTTCATGCACTGATGTATTGCCATGGTGCAGTTATTGACCATAGCTTCACCTAACCTTCACCTAATAGAACAATCCTCACACCATTGCTCAATAGCACCTCCTGTAAGCACAGTAGCTGTAGCATGGCAGAGCATTAAATAAACTGGCGTTTTCCGTGGCAAGATTTTAAAAAGGACATGATTGGCTGATTCAACGTCCACAAGATTACATCTTAGTTTGGGAAATATTTTAACAAGTAGGGCTACTTTATATTCATCACGTTAACGCTGTTGTTAATATTTAAGAGCAATACATACAACAAAACCAGCTGCTATTCGTGAAAATACAAGAGGTAACAACAGTAATAACACTGTAGTAAATCATTGGCTTACTGGATAAACAAACCCACCTTGGGCCATTTTAGCTAGATTGCCTCTGTTTTAACATTTCAACTGCAAGGACTCTCACAATATTTCTACAGTTTATAGTATATATTTTATTAACCTTGCTTGCCAGTTAAATTCAGGCATAGCCATCCAGTTGGTAACTGACTGATCAGCTACATCACAATGCTTTTTTAGAAAAAGACTGAAAACCAATAAATAGGGAGCCAAAGAGTCAAGGACAGGCTATTTGAGGCTACATGAATGCTCCAATTTGCCAATGGTGCCTGTTAGAAATTCATTGAGTTACTGAATACTGCTTTGGAAATTATGCATCTGGATGATTCAGCACAGATGAACTTCGCCACATTTGGTTGATCATACTGTTTTTTTCATGCAAATGAAAGGGACAAGTACAATAAGGAAGTTTTTTTTTCTCAGCACATACTCAGAAATGGTCCAGTAAATGTTATTTAAGGGCTTTTCTTATTATCTAAGGGCTTGCAGGACACAACTGCCAGAGCATTTGCTTTGAGATTATTTTCTGTGAGATTAATTTTGAGATCCAGGATGATTTGGGGTATGGGGCGACATGGCTCAGGAGGTAAGAGCGATTGTCTGGCAGTCGGAGGGTTGCCGGTTCAAACCCCTGCCTGGGCGTGTCGAAGTGTCCTTGAGCAAGACACCTAACCCCTAACTGCTCTGGCGAATGAGAGGCATCAATTGTAAAGCAATTACAAAAAATATAAATGCAGTCCATTTACCATTTGGATATTTCATGTAGGTTCTGACAGGTTGTATCATCTTCAGGATATGCCGCTGATAATATTTTAGGGAATCACACTGAGTCACCTAGTGCCTGCTCCTCAATGTTATTACAAAAGGAAAACACTTAAAATGCATGTGTTTGCACAGCCAGGGTGTTATAGGTCTAGAATGATTGCATAGTGTGGCATTCCAATGTTGAGGGAACGTTGGCTTGCAATGTAGTGACAACAGTTTGAAAGTGCCACAAATTTGCCTCCTCACAACGTCAAAACCAAAGTGGACAAAAACATGTGCTGCAACCAAACCAGAACCAATATGTCATATGTTTTGGCTACATCGCTTGTTATTTGAGTATATACATGCTGCAAAATTAAGCTGGATGTTCCTTGAAACCACAACCCCTCATCATTGCAAGGACAATAAAAGGTTAATTCCTGTTTTTTTGCAAGCAAGCTTTGTTGTGGAGTGAATGAACTTGAACTTACAGCACTGAAGTTACAAAGTGTGGCCAAGCCATTTTGTCGTTGTGCTGTTTATGAGAACCATAGTAAGGTCCATGCTATTCTCACTGAAATGGTCTCACAGCTGTTAACGCAAAAGCTTTAGTCTTAAGATTGAAGCAGCTGCTTTATTCGCAGGCCTCTGTTTTATATTGAAGGAAGGTTTAGGGTATATATTTCCTACACACAAGGAGGGTAGGCCAGCAGTGAGCCAAAAACACACTCCTGGCACAGACCGCCACTGTAATTTATATTCCGGAGCCTACATTTAATCGAAAGCAAATTACAACAGATATGTCTGCCTGCCATTAAATTACTTTTAAATCTCCGACAACAACAGTTACTGAAGGAGTATATCAAAAAGTCGACTTGAGGGATGGATATCTTAATTCATTCTAACATTAACCGTAAATTTTTGCAAAAACGTAATCTGAAATCCTGGTCAAGAACTGAAACAAATGAAAAGAACTTGTGATTCCACTGGGTGCATTTTTAAAGAGGCAGTGGTCCAAAGGTCTAGCTGAAAAGAAGTAATCTTTTAAGGAAAAAGTCCTGCAGCAATGTTTAAGGTTACGGAAAATTTTATGAGCATCTATTCAGCGAGTCATCCACAAGTGAAGGGAGATGATGTCAGTAAGCATGTGACACAGGAGAATGAGTATGGGGGCACTTACTTTATTTTGGCCTTTCACAATCTCGTATTTGGTTTGGATGAGCTTAATCTCATTGTGATTGTGCTCTGTCATTTTCCCTTGTTCGCCATCAGAGTGGATGGGTTCTGGTAAAGTGTATTTCATACACCTGCAAGACAAACACAGAGAAGTAACACAGTTGCTGTGGGCTCATATGGAACACCTGAGGAATCCATACCAAAAATAAATATAAATAAGATTTATTTTAAATATATAGAGAATGAATATATCAATAAAATATACAATATTGTAAGTGTATACAAGATCTATGGTAATGTATGATATTATATAGTACATACAGTATATAGTACATATATTATATAGAATGCTTGAGGCTTATTATATTATTATGTCTATGCCATATACACTTTCAATTATTAAATTATAAAAGCTGTATTTATGCAATACATTTAAAAATATAAATACAATAGTAATTATAATTAAGTTAATATGTCGGAAACGAAATTATAGTACGGGAAGATACAGGAACAGCTTTTTAAAAAATTAATTCTGAGAACATAATTAGGATGCTGCAGACATCCTAAGATTCTGTGCAAGATATCTACACAATTCAAACAGGAAAATAACAAGAATTTTTTTTATTTAACACTGACAAATTTCATCAGCATGGTAGTTCTCTTGACCTGCTCCAATCCTTAATCAGTGCAAACGGAACTAAAGAGAAATAAATTGTTTGCTATTGAATAATCAGGCAGGATGTGTTATGAGGAAACGTCCACGCACAGTATCAGCCCAGCTATTTCGAAACAATTTATTCCTGTTTTCTCAGAGAAAGGCCCGGCAAAGTGACAGCCTTTCACTACAAAAATAACTGGGTGGAACGCTCGCTTCACCGAGACCTTGGATTTCAGAAAATCATCGGGGGCCGACTCCTGGCAAGCCCATCCAGACAGCTGCTGGCTCTGGAGCGTCCGCCGCACGACAGGCAGAGTTCGGCCAGCGTGCGTCCGCAATTCGGTGTGAAATGTGTGAGGATCCCGGGGAACGCAAACATTCCTTCTGCATGGGGGCATTAGCGCCCTTGTGCTCATAGGTCTCTCTGTGTATATAGCCGTACCAGTGGCACTGTAGTGTAACAGGGTCGGGGAACTGAGTTTGTAACTCAGATGTTCCGGGTTCGAGTCCTCGACGCTGCGCTGCAGTTGCGCAAAATGTTGACTCGCTTCAGTGAGCAAATAAAATATAAGCTGAGCGAGTCAATAGGGACGAGGGCATCTGCTAAAGAGCAAACTTTGAGCACACCGTGTGCTTGTGCGATATCCCTCGTTCCGTGTTCCACCGAAGCGTGTGAGTGCCGGCGTGCGTGTCTCATCCGGGGGCTGCCGGGGCCGTGAGAGGAAGCAAAAAAACTGGGCCCGCGTTGCTTGAAACGAGAGGAACAATCGCTCTGATGAGAACAGAGGCGAAGGAGGAAACTGCAAGACCCGTCAGGAAGGGCCAGGCAAATGCGTCACCTCGTAGAGGAAACCCCCCCTCTCGCTCTGGCCAGAGGAGATAAGGCTGAACCTCAGACCTCCCTGGGTCAACAAGGGACTGCTGGTCGCTCCTCATCCTGCAGATAAAAACCCTTCATATGTCCGTCTCCTCACTTCACCATGACCTCTCTCTTCCTTGACCCGCCCCCCCCCCCCCCCCCCCCAGTCCCCACTCCCCAGTCTTAAACACTTCTCTCCTTCAACCAAAGGCACTGATTTCTATTCAGCATTGCCCTATTCACATTGCAGATCAAAATTAGATTCCCATGTACTTTGAGAACAGTCTATTCAGCAAGAAACAAACACTGCCAAATGTGTCTCCCCCAAAACCAGACAGGGTTTTCTTGATTGTTTGATATGCTTATGAACTGCATTCTCAACAGCTCCATTTGTGAACTGTTGGGTTCCACTGCCAGACCTGATAATCAGGTTTTTAGAGCTCACTGGCACTTGGTTCTGCTACCATTTGAAAAACCAGGGAACTTTAACAAATCATTACAGGCAATTAATGGAAATACTTGTCAGTTCCACCACCTGAGGGGTACAATTCCACCTTCAAAACGTTACTCCTGTATTGGCCTCCAGTGAGCCTCACTAATGACTCTGCAGTAATGGCCTATTGTGTCTCTTGGAACTGAAAGGACTCCTGCTGCTTTTGACTGGGCCAGGCCTTTGGCAATGTTCAGGTTGTGTCAGCGCATAACGAATCTATTCTCCATTTGTTGTAGCTGTTTTTCCAGCTCTTCCAGAAGCTCTTTGAACAGGATGCTAATATATCATGCCCAAAGCTACAGGACCAGTTTCGGCAACCTGGCGATTATGCCAGGGGCTGCATTTCTGTTATGAATTCATCGCATTTTTGGGCCAGACACAATCTGTACTGGCTCATTTTAAGTCCTGGAACCGCAGAACTGAATGGGAGCTCTAAATCCCAGCCTCGCAGAGATGTGACAGAGTGTACAGGCCAGGATTATTCCTGATACAGCAGAGCCAAGCACAATGGAAAGGATGACTCCCACTACTGGTAGAGAGTAGGGGAGCTCCATTTAACCAATCAGATCAGGGATGTGCAATGAGAGCAAATCCATCCCGGGATTTCATGCTTTAGTGTTCTTGTGATCATTTAATTGTCAATACCAATTACCAGTCATTTATTTTTTTGTAAGTTCATGAACTACAGCAACAAACTGCACTTATGTAAACTTGGTAATTATCATTATTATTATTATTATTATTTTTTACTGTAGTCCAATATAGGAGATAACTAGCATTATACAGCTGTTTAGAAAATGAAGACAGAATAACTGATTGGAAGAAAAACCAGGGTGCACAGAAGCCCTGGAAGAATGAAACAGCTGCACTCTTGATCCATGCCAATGAGAGGTGGAGAGAGAAAAGTGCGATAAAACAATTGAACAAGTAGATTCCAATTGGGAGCGGTCTTCTGCACCCTCGGTTCACTCTTACGCAAGCAACCAAGAATGCACAGGAAGTCTGGGAGTGCCCCCCCCCATTCTCTTCACAAAATGGAGCGACCAGTTGGCTTTCCCCATTGTGGGCCGACAGCCTTGGTGACTAATCCAGTCTATGAATTCCTCTTCTAATGGGAAACCCTGGGAAGTGATGGTCGGAGACTGTACTTTAGGTTAAATTCTTGTTTTGTGGGGTTGGGGACAGGGTTGCTGGGGGGGCGTTACGGTATTCCTTTGCAAATGGAATTAAGAGTTTTCACCAAGAGACTGATAGTGGTATTGCTTGGAGGGTGAGCCTAACCCTTATATTAACAATTCACTTTCCACATATATTCCTAATACATGCCTCCTCTACATATTTTCACCCAAGTACTACATTTTATAACATGTTTTACTTATATTTTGTTTTTTGTACAGTAATAATTTTTGTACAATAAATGGGCAGCCGCTGTCTGAAGCTGCTCCTTGATTGTGATTTGAGGGATGATGGCGAGCTCACCGCTTGAGGGCGGGGTTGGGGTCACAGGGCTGCCACGCCCAGGTGATGTTGGGCGTGGGAATCCCGAAGGCCGTGCAGGTGAGATGGCACTCCCCACCCTTCGGGCAAGGCTGCATGTCCACCCTGCCCACTTCCTGCTCTGAGATCACCGGCTTCACTGTGGAAAGACAGGCAACATAAGGCAGTGAGACACCATCCGTTGCCAACTTTGCCGTAACATCATATTCAATCCATTTTATTCCAAAATCACAATTTTGCTTATTGGCCTAAGACCTGATATTAGCAGATGTGTGCTATTCTGTAGGTCAGTAGAACAGTGGCAGGAGACACAGTAGCCAGCAGTAGACAGATTCCCTGCTCTGAATCTGTCACCCTGCATCTGAGGATCAATAAAACTGTTGTGTGCTTCGGTTTGTCTCTGCAGTTTCTTCACTTTGTCAGACCCAACCATTCACAAACGAGAGCTGTGGAAAGTTCAAAACGGGGCAAAAAGAGCGCGCCAAAAATAATGGAACAGCGAACTGGACTTCAAATAGGTACTTGATGAATGATCTTTAAAATGGTTTCTTAATTGTTACCAGGGACTTGAGATTTCTGGTTTCTGGTTGTTTTTTGTTTTTGGGGTTCCACTCCATTCCAATGAAAACGTGTTGTGAGGAGTGAGGGCAATGAATGAACCATAAATCACTTTTACATGGAGTGGGAAGTTCTGGGAGGAGGAGGAGCTTTCTTAATTCTGAAAAAAAAATCCAAAAATCTATGGAGAACGTGACAGAGAGCATTGGCATTCCATTGTTCATTAGTACCTGAGCATAATCTGGTCGGCACGTGTAGATTTGCCAGAAACATCACTCGCACAGCTAGGTGCCAACAGTTTGAATTTTTTTTTGCCTCCAATACCCCACCAAACATGTCACTACAACCTTAAAACTTGCATTGATCACTTTTATTATTATTTTTGTTATATTATTTTATTATCACATTTATTATCCAGTTGTTTGAGTGTGTCAGTGCCATTGCTCCTCCATGAATTGTGTTCCTTAGGCTGCTGGGACTCCAACAGCTAAATGGTATGGGACACATTTGAGAAATCGCAAAGAACAACTGAAAGGTGAGGAGGAGGAGGAGGAGGAGGCAGAGAATGGGAGTGAAAAGGGGACATGTAGAGACAGTTGGAGATGGGATGGAGAGAATAAGAAATAAATAGAAAAGGAAAGAACACAAATGGATTGACGAGGGAGAGATGTTGAGGGGGGGAGCAAAAAAAAAAGATGGGAGAAGAAAGGACAGGAGAGGAATGGAGAGGGGGAGGGTGATTGGTGGTGGCCAATGAGCCCAGGGGGGTGGTGGGGGCCGGGGGGGGGGGGGGGGGTAGACTGGGGCAACCGTGCACTGAGGAGAGGAGACAGGGCAGCTCCTTCAAAGGGGGCCCGCTGATGAACACCAGCTGCACAGCTACATCAGTCCCGCTCTGGAAACAACAACCCTACAAATTCCTCTGATGGAAGCTACCTGCTGCACAGGAAAGTGGGGCAGAGGAGACTGGGGGGCTGTGCTGTGCTGTTTCATAATTGAATTTGCCCCTTGGTTTGTCGACGTACCCAACCAACTGCTTCTGGGTTTCATTTCACCCATTCCAAAGAAAACATTACATCAATTAATAGCTTGATATAAATTGCCAGAAGTTAAATGTTAAATGATGAGGGAAATTAGAATTAACCCAGCCTACCTTGGACCACTAAGGTGTAGTTGAGAGACGTATGCAAGTTTCTTCCTGTGTGTCTCAGGACAATGGTGAAAATCCCAGCATCCTTCTGCTTTACATCTTTAATGGTGAGAATGAAACCCGACGGTTCATAAAAAGTTGAGTTTTCCCTGATGGGATCGCCATCTTTGTACCTGTGTTAAGAAAGCACAGTTTCACAGGGGAAGCTGAAAATAATCACGGTGATTGCAGCAACATTCGTTTGTAGGATTATGTCGGCTGTATACACAGAGATTCAGCTGCAGAGATTTGGAGATTACGTTTCAATTCAGTCAAACAGGAAATGAATTGAACGACTAGAATATTATGGCCAATCTTCAGTTGAATAGAATTTCAATTAATTTCCTGAAAGATTTGAATCGAAAAAGAACTCCAGATGTGATACACTGTGCCTGTCTAAGGCTTACTGTCCATTAGCGTCTGCTAAAACAGAACATTGGTGAGTATACTGCTTAACTGTACTATTACTCTTCACATATGTACTGTATTGGAGATGTGTATTTCCCAACTCAGTCTTACCACATGACAACATTTGGTGCTGGAAGTGCGACGACCCGGGGTACGATGGTCACCTGGTGTTTGCCCTCTAGGGCAGTTATCACTCTGCGCCCACTGTAGGACACGTTGAGGAATGGATCCTCTGCAATTAAGCATGCAACCCAAAAGGAAAACGAAGAGAGGAAAAAACAAAAGCGTCAGTTTTCAGGAGAACGCTAGCCAAAAGACAGGAATCGGTATTCCTAATGAGCAGGGAATGTAAGTATGTGAACCGTGAATGAGATAAGATATCGGGGATTAGAAGGAATGGGCTCCTAGTTGTCTGTGTTGCGCTAAGGCATTTGCTCAATGGACTGTGGCGGTTGCTCAGTGAACACACTCACCATAGATGATGACTTTAGCTGAGGCATGCTTCTTCTGGATGTTCACCACCCCATGCTTCTTCTGGACGTTCATCGCCGTGCACTTGTACCAGCCTCTGTCCTCCATGGTGACGTTCTTCACGATCATGGTGCTACTACTCATGAAGTTCAAGGATGGTTCCTCTCTCATGGGCTTCAACTCATGAGCGCGATTCGACTGAAGAGGAAACCGCCATGAACAACTTCAATCACTACACTACATGGCTAGTTAACAATACCCTCCCCCCTCTGGTTCTGCTTGCAAGAAGTATGCTTTTGGAAAGTATAAAACTAGCTATTCTTTATTCTGAGCAGAGCAAGCTTGGTTCTGTGCTGAATTTAACTGAGAGCAGCAGAGACAGATATGAAATGTCCTTAGAGATAAAACACCGATGTTCATAATCATAAAAATGGTGCTGACTGGCGATACTGCACTCACAGTTCTCTGTGGGAAGGTCCAATTGAATACAGGTTTTCCATTGAAGGTGATTTGTCCAGAGCACGTGAGGTTGAGGGTGTCCCCAACCAACAGCTTGACACGTTTCGGTGTGATCCTGACATTGGTAAGGTCAGAGCCTGTGCAGCAACCAATCACAGCACACTTTCAATATCCTCAGGCCAATCCAATCCCAAAGCATAACACAGTCCAGCAAAACAAACTGAAACATGCAGCTAACCTATTCAATACACAAATACAGGGCCCCAAAGCACACTGCCAATACTAAAAAATGAGCTATAAATAAAATAATTGTAAATTGTATACATCAGAAATATTATATACAGATAGCATGTATTAGAAATGTATAAGTATGACATAAAACTTCATATAAGATAAGAAAATACAAAGCCACTGCCTTTTCAGAACATGATTAAGAAAATACACAGTATGGCGCAAAATGAAAAATGTATAGCAATTGTATGATATTATGCATTATATTAGACATTCATTCTATTACACACGTCATATATACTTAAAAATAAATTTAGAAAGTACAATCAATTTTCTAGAATTAATGTACATAATGTATATTGTGTATATTGTTTGGTGAAAGAAAAAGAACTTACTCAGTTTTACGGGGATGTAGAGCGACGATACACGCTGACCGTGGACGATGGCGACGCAGCGGAGAAAGTTGTAGTGCGTGTGGCGGACGTACGGAATCGTGAAACCGACCTGCGGGTCCCACTCCGCCCCCTTTTTGACGCTGTCCACCATTCGCGGCTCCTGGACACAGGGGACACGGGTGAGGACCCACATTTCAAAAAGTGGCTTTCTGCGCGAACGGGGAAACGGAACGGGGACAGATCGCCACACGCACACACAAATACAATAAGTAATAAAAAATAATTGTAATTCATAATTGTAATTGATAAGAATTAAAAATGCAACTGATGACTTAGTGACTGTAGTCTAGGTGGATGGGGCATGGGTGTGCCCAACACTTTCTCAGTAACAATAACTGTAACTTGTTATTTCTTATTAAAATGAAAATTATAACCTTATTTGGAATTAGGTTACTGTATACATAAATTATATAAATGTTCAGAGGGACTGGTCCTCTGAGGGACATACAACATATTTTCTGTGTGGCCTGACTCCCCTTCTGCAGAATAAGGAACTGAATATTTGCAGCTTTGCCTTGTATAATTTTTTTTTACCTTCCCTGGGGCATAATATATTTTTTGTAGCCTAACAATATAACAAATATAGTCGCAGCCACTTTACTCAGCCATACTCCCTCGTGCGCTGAAAATTCATTTTAGCCATGACACACAGCACCGTGAACAGACGCAAAGCTGGAACTATGAACAGACCGCTCACAGAGCAGCACTAGAGCTATCTGCATTATATCAACTACTGTTTCACTCAGGGTCCCTTCCCCCCCGCCACCCCCAGTCATGGCTGGGTCGTTTTCTGAGAGAATGGATGAGGAGATAACACAGGGCGAGCCATTTAAGTGTGATGCGGCAGGGCGGATTTCTGAGCTGTCGTGTTCTCCCGCGGTTGTTTTGTGCCACGGCCAAATGCGATGTCAGGAAAGGAACCGGGGAAGGAAGCAGGAAGGAGAAATGCCATAGATCTCCCAGAGACAGGAAGGTCACACAGCTATCTGTGCCATCTGAAAAAAGGAGTGTTTGTCCACGCCAAGGCGCTGTGAGAGAGGGCTATAGATCAGCTCCCTGCCACACACAGCAGCCTGTTGTTGAAGTGGCAGCTTTTTGTGGCAACTCCTTCATGTCAGAGAAAGGACACACTGTTCATTCCAGCTGTTACATAACAATGGATTTCACCTAGTGTAATAAGATGAGGGACAGTAAGGAGGAAAAGACATACGACATATCTCGTTTACATATGGATGTTATATATGGATGCAGTCTGTTGAGAAACCCCTCACCGCTTGTCCGAGAAACCCCGTTCGCCTTTTACTGGATCTTAATCATACACGCATTGTTTTTTTTTAAACCTGCATTCACTGGACATAATGAATAAAGCAGAAGGCTTAATTTTAGACGGATGGCTTCTATTTCGAGAGAAACAAGAATGTCCGTCCAGCTTCCCGTTCCTTTCGGAAGCAGACAGGATGACTCCGCTCGCTGCCATATTTTCTCCTCCTGCACACCGTGCCACCCTCCGCCTACCCCCCCCCCCCCTTTGGTCTCTTTCCTTGGGGATGTGAGCAGAGACCAGGGTCTGTGTGAACCTGGGAGACGCCCTCAGTCCCTGAGTGCCAGTCTGTGTTATTTCCCACAGCAGATACCATACCAGAGCCGCCCATTACAGCGGAAAGAGACAGAGGCCTTAGTTTGCTACTGCGCTGCCAAATTGGTTGTTTATTGGTTTGTTAATTGCATGCACACTAAGGCCTGATACATTCAATCGGCCTTATAATCAGGCCTTAGTTTGTCACTGTAATGACAGTTTGGTTGTTTGAGTTTTGTTAATTTGTATGTACACTAGGACCTCATACATTCAGTCATTAATAATGAATGAAATTGTGAATAGGATTTTTTTTTGCTTCAAATCACATAGCACGAGGCTGAAATGAACAGTTCCAGTGGATTTCAACATTCTAAATTGCATTTTCATATTGCATCAGATTTTTTTAAAAGAGGAATTCCCAAGAATGTGAGTGCTTCTAACAACTTCCTGAAAACCTTCTGATATGAGCAATAACCGTGGCTCATTTCTGTCATGGCTTAGTCACCGCACTGAGGTTTAGAAGCAAAATTCAGCTTTCAGGGGGAAAGAATAATTAAGACACTGAAAATGAGAGTAAGAAGATGGCTCACCCCCTCCAGGATGACCTGGTAGTCAGGTGACGTGGTCCTGCAGGGAATCAGGATGTGGTCATCATCGGCAAACACCATCACGGTGTCCGGATTAGAGCTGTGCTGGTGTACAAACGGCCGTCTGTCATCTGCCCAAAAACATTATAATAAATCAGATAAAAGACGTGCATGCATGCATGTATATACAGTACACAGAACCATTAATTAGGGAGGAAGTCCAACACTGTTGAGATTGCGCGTGTCAGTCAGAGCTCCTAGGAGTGCTGAGAAAACGTGACCTCTGGGGTCACAGCAGAAGTCAAGTGCCTCACTTTTTACGCCACCTCCCCTCTCCCTTTTGACAAAGGTCAGAGCTGCATCTTGCAAAATCGCTTTTGTGACATCAAGTGTAAAATGTAACAGAAAAAGACGAATGTGTCCTACTCTCCATACAGCGAGTGAGTGAGTTGGTCTCGATGAGCCTGCGACTCTCAATGAGTCTGTGAGTCTCAAACAGTCTGTGAGTCTCAATGGGTTTGTGAGTTTCAATTAGTCTTTGAGTCTTGATGAGTCTGTGAGGAAAGGACCCACTCTGCCTCCCAGATGAATGATCGACCCCAGCACTCCTTTTAAAAATGTAATTTGTAGAGTATTTTCTTTTAAAACCTGAACGCACAGCCCGAAGCTATGCGAACCGCAGTGGCCAGCCCCATGGGGGGTTGGGGGGGGGGGGTTGAAACGAAATACCCAAACGAAAATTTAAATCTCCCTATGCAAACAGTCCCCTGCCTTGTCCCAGCATTAAATAAAGAAACAAATCAGTAACGGAGCTATGAAACTGCCATCCGCTTTTCACCCGGCACCCAGAAACGACTGCACCATTGACTGGCGGCTCACTTCACAGAGGCACTGTGGGAAAGCAGCGCTAAAACAAATACCACTGTAAGTGTCCGACGCAGAGTTCCCGTTTGAAAATACCGAGGCTTCGCGGGACGATGGCGGGAGCAGGATTTGGAAAATAAACACTGAATAATGATGGAGTCTAGAAAACAATGTGGATGGAGTTTGAGGAGTGGCTGTTTAGACTAGGCACCCACGGCTAACCAGCCTGTCACAGAGCCACGGAGCAGACACAGGCCCAGGATGGAGAACCGGGGGCTGAGAGCCGCAGGAACATCCAGTCAGGACAGGCAGGTCAGGCACAGGGCACTGCCGCTTTCACCAGATCACTGATTTCACTCATTTCAGGGCTTACTGATTTCACTAATTTCAGGGCTTACCGATTTTCCTCATTTCAGGACTTACTGATTTCACTCATTTCAGGACTAACTGGTTTCATTAATTTCAGGACCTACTGATTTAATTTATTTCAGAGCACAAAAAGCATAACACGTGCATACCAGTGGAAAAGCTGACAAAAAAAACATAGAACCTCTCTACTGTTCGGTTATGACCAGGTGTCAGTGAAGATACGATCCATTCAGATGTGTGTGTGAGAGAGAGAGAGAGAGAGAGAGAGAGAGAGAGAGAAAAAAAAGCAAGGCAGAGAGAGAGAGAGCGAGCGAGTGATGTTTCAAGCTTCAGGGGAAACTGGAACAACAGAAGCCATAGCAGGAAATAATAGTCAATGACCAGGGCTTCCGATACAATCATGCTCTCCTTCCCCAGTCCAGAAGAAGGCCAGCGCCAAATGAATGTCTTCCTCTCTCTGTGAGAGGACAGCCACGTTTCGGCCATTTCCCCCACCACAGCTCCCGTAAATGAAGCCAGCTCCGCGTGCAGTCATACGTCTACAATTACGGAGCGTGCCTTTGCCAAGGTCACTGATTAATGGCTTTGTTATGGAGTAAAGGAGGTGTGGGGTGGAGACCGTCTTTTAGTCTTTCCTTTTCTTTTTTTTTTGTTGTTTAAAGATAGGACCACTTCCAGGTTGTGTATCGCACAGGAAGACATCAGATTGCTCACTGACCGCAGCCTAGCCCGAGTTTTTAAGGGGCAAAGGCTTCAGTGATATTGGATTTTTGGGTTTTCGCCCGCGTACCGGTCAGTTGGAACACCCTCGGATTTTGTTTCACTAGAATCTTGACAAACAAGCAAACAAAAACAGCTAAAGAAAAAACATAAGAGCATAAGATAAAGCAAAGACCTCCGTATTAGTGTGGCAAAAAGGGTTGTGAAAACAAGCATTGATTTAATCACAATGCAAATGCCATAGGAAGCCTATATTTTACACACTCAAGCTAAGTGAGGTTAAATTGACCCGGAATAAGAATCACATCCATTGGCAATGGTGTTGCGCATTCCATTATGGTTTATTACTTTATAAGTAGTCAGGCTGGGCTACTGAGCTCCCAGCCCCCTAGTTAGAGATAGACTGGACAATACAATTGAATCCCACCACTAAAATAGCTAACGGAGGAATATTTTTAATATCATTAAAATCCAATTATTTGCTGTGAAGTCATTTTACTCCATTTTCTAGGAGAATTCTGTGACTATCATCTAGTGACCAGTGATGTGCAAAATACATTATAATACACTAAAATAAATATATCTAGTGAGAGTCTGTGTGTCCGTGTGGGTTTCCTCTGGGTGCTACGGGTTCCTCCCACAGTCCAAAGACATGCAGGTTAAACTAACTGGAGAGTCTAAATTGCCCATTGGTATCAGTGTGTGAGTGAATGGTGTATTCAACCTGCAATGTATCTGTGACCTTCCCAAGGTGTATTATTGCCTCTAACGAAATGCATGCTGGGATAGACGTCAGCCCCCGACGACCCTGATCATGAATCAGATATGTAATCATCTGACATGGGAAGCTAGATGGGTGTCCAAAGTACAAGCAAAATGCACATGCAAACATATGTTTGAAATAGTGTATCCCTGGCGCTGATGCCTGCTTCTTCCATGCAAGCCTGCGGGGCATGTGGCGCTCACCTTTGACGAACACGTAGGTGGTGACCTCCTCGTCCAGGGCGTGGGTGTAGTTGCACCTGTACGTGCCGGTGTCCTTGTGCGTCAGGTTGTGCACCACCAGCCGGCTGCAGTGGCTGTGCGTCCCGCGATCACACTCCTCCACCAGCACCCCCTCCGAATCCGGGCTGCGCCGGGGCAGGCTCCACGTCAGCTGGGCCGAACCCCTGTCAGCGACACAAGGGGGTTCCCCTCACTTTTCATCACCACCAAAAAAAAAAAAACCCTTTTCTCCCCAGAATTAATCAATCACCCCCCAAAGCGGCCGGAAAGCAATTCAGCGACCGGGAGAACGTCACCACCCGGGTGATTAAGCGCACGGAATTTGAATTTCGTTTTTTGCAGCAGAAAATTTGGGCACTGGGTGTTTATCGTCACGCCACTCGCAGGCGAGAGCGAGTTACTGCAACTCTCTCAAGAGATAAGGTATTTCGGGTTTGTCGCTCGAATTTTGCGCGACAAACCGCTTTCTTCTTTCCCGAACACATCTGGAAAACTGTTGGATGTGACTGTTTGGCACACGGCCGCACGTCTCAGAGACTTGTTTTTGGCTCGTTTTTGGCGCCTTTCGCGTTGTTTCCTCGCCGGCGGATTTTCCGGCGTTCCTCACCGCGAGGCTCGCAGGCCCTGCTCGCCGTGTTTATTCTGAAGCGTTTGAAGGCGAATCACTCGATCGACCGTCATCAGATAACTTGGGAGCTTTCACGTGGGAACGGGGTCTCTGGGATGATGTGTTCAAATAGCAGACATTTTTTTCTCTAAAAAAAGTCTGTTTCAAAGGTCCCATTAAAGCGGTCCCAGGGGACCTTCAACATGTCTCACATACCAGCGCCGCTGCCTTCGACACGACCGGTCAGCAGTTTAAAGCTATCAAGGAGAGCCAGAAGCCGAGACTGTACGGGCCAGGCCATCCATACATGCCCATGTAGGGAATGGCCTGCATTAGCCTGGTCCACAGGGGGCAGCATTCTTGGCGTGACTGAGAAGTGACGCAAGACAGGCCTCGCAATATTTCACTGATGCGCCCGAGTCGGGCGACGGCTCTTTTCTTCCTTCCCGCCCAATATAAATGATGCCACTGATGGCCGTGTCGCACACAGTCTCTCTCTCCTGCGGTCACTCGAACTACCCCCGTGCCTCTAATGAGGGGCCGTTAAAAAACGCAGGACTTTATTACAGCTGTGATGGAGTCCAGAGAACACCAGCACCTGGCCTCATACCAACGCTCACTTCCTGACCTTCCAAAGAAGGGAGGGAGGGGGAGGGGGGGGGGAAAGGGAAAGAACCTGTTGCGCTTATGACCACGTTCCAAACAAAACAAGGAGAGCAGATTCTCCTCTGCATGAAGTCACACAGGAAAAGGGAAGCTAGAAACTACTACTGTGCCCTGTTTTTTTCAATATAAAAGTGAAGCATTAAATTTAATTTGTAGTGAACAGAACGGACGAGGCAGTTAAAAAACGAAAAAGAGACATTTCCTGTAGGGAAATATATAAGTGTGTGTGTGTGTGTGTGTGTGTGTATGTGTGTGTGTATCTATGTGCTCGCGTGTGTGTGTGTTTCTATCTGTGTGTGTGTGTGTGTTTGTGCATACGGGCACGTACACTTACATATTTCTGCGACTGTGTCAATGCAAGAGAGTGACAGTACCTGAGAAGGTGAGGGAATTTTCCAGAAGGGTGTAGGCTTACTGAAGTGTCACTCTGCGCATTACACTGCAGTGCGGCAGCAAAGCAGGTGAAACAGAAACAGGTCCTTACCTGCAGGTGAGGCTGAGCGAGCTCCCGACCGTGTGCAGGTGTCTGTCACCTGCAGGAAACAGCCGAGGGGTGGGCAGCTCCAGCCCCTCCACCTGCCCTGTGGGAACATAGTGCACTCGGTCAGACACCCACAGATCTCCTGCATTCGTGTACATTCACAACACAGTGAAAAGCACACAGAATGACCATCGGCATTTCCAGCCCAAAAGCTATTCCATCCTTAATGCCCCTGCTGACTCGGTACAGTAAATGGGCTTAATTTGTAAAATGTGTGAACGAGCTCCCTTTCGTTAGCATAGAACAGCATTGTGTGTGTGCGACTACATCTGCGCACTTTATATTTAGATCGGCCAATAAACAAATGTCCATCCGCTCTGACAGGGAAACACCTTTGACTGCAGATGGCTGCTGGATGTGTGCCGTACTGCTACGTAAGGTACAGGAGCATGTGCCTGTGTGTGTGTGTGTCCCTGTGTGTGTGTGCGTGTGTGAGTGTGTGTGTGTGTGTGTGTGAGAGGAACAGCTGTGCCACAGATCCAGAGAGAGGTGTTGCTGTCTACAGTTGTGTGGCCCATAGAGTAGGCACTCTGAGATCAGATCCGGTTGATCTTATAACAGAACGTCCCTCTTACAATTTTAGCATTCTGGTGCTGATTTTTCCTTTCCACTTTTGGGGGGGGGGGGGGTGGGCTGGTTAGCCATACCTCACCCCCACGCCCCCACCTGCATGTTGCAGATTTTGCTTTTCATTCACCGTTGACCTTGTTCAATCTGCGTGTGCTATTTTTGAAAGCAGCAGGGAACAAGGAAAGAAAAAATGCGAGGGAATGAAATGTTACTGGAACAAATATAAGCATGCGGTCTCTAGCCAATTAAACCCGATGATAGGCCTGGCTCATGGAGCCATGAGTCGGAAACACTGTCATTCTCTCCCCCGTCTAAGAAGTGTTGCAGTTCGTGTCACACGCCATTTCCTTCTTTTGAGCGTGCTCCCCAAACGCCCTGACTACTGTCATTGTGTTGGTTCTGTTGTCATTGTGCTGGCCAGATGACTGGCCAGGCAAACAAGTTTATTCAGTTTGCCCTTTCTACTGGGAAACTCCCAGAAGAAAAACCTGCTGCTTACAATAGTCTTTTCTTTATCTCTTGAGAAATGAATCAGATTATTATTTTGAGATAAGTCAACTCTGAACTGTTTTGTCCTAACCCCCACCCCCCATAGGAGAAATGAAGAGCAAGGGTATAGATCAATCCAGGTCAAATCAAGGGCATTTTAAGAGGAACAGGGGAAGCATAGGCTATGCAGGGGCTATCTTTGGTTGGCTGCAGTGCTTATTGATTACTCATGAGTTTCCCCTGGGATCTTGTGGTTATCTCGTTCATTTCAGACAAATAGAAATCATTGCAGTGAGAATGAATCAAAAACATTGTAAGAGCTTATGTTGTTATCTTTGTGAAGGGTTATTTTTCAGGAGCAGAAAATAGTAAAAATCTCACATGTTAAATGAAGCTTATTTCTGTCAGGAAGTGAAAGGGACAAGAAAAAGATCTTCCTTAGAATGTTCCTTTCCTCTGGGCTTCTAAGAAGTATCATAAAAAACTAGACAGTGGTATTACACAATGCCACAATATCTCCAATTCTCTCCCGCTATCTATTTTTCTCTCTCCATATCTCTCTCTCTCTCTCTCTCTCTCTCTCTCTCACACACACACACACACACACATAAACAGGGGTTGTGTGGAAGCAGGGACAGTTGTATTCCAAGAACAAGCTGTATTCCAGAGTTTGGCACTTACTTCTGATTTCCTCTCAAACTGCAACAGAATCATTGTTTAATGCAGTCCAAGGTTGGCGAGGGGAAGGGAACAGTGTCAGAGCCTTTTACAGTGACAGCTGTACACCTCCCAGAATTAGACACTCTGGGTTATGCCCTTCTAACACACGGAACCCTCTGTCCATCCTCCCAAACCTGGTTCATTAGACACACCCTCATAAATAAAGGTACAATCGAGGTATACATTTGTTCTTCCATATTTCCCTAATGTACCCCGAAAGGTGCAATAATGTTCTATTTTGGTACCAATAAGTACCTTTTGCAAGCAAAAAAGGTCCACATGAATTTTGCTTGGCTACAGTTTTATGTGCCTATAGGGTACCACCACAGAGACAAGCGTTTGTAGCTTTTCAGGCGCTTTTATGTGCCGTTTTTGCATAAATGAATATTATATTGCTCATTAGCATTACACATCCTTCTCTTATGTGTGAATACTTCAGTACAGCAACCTTTTGATCAGCTCAGTCATCCCCGTACTAAGGGTTTCTACCTTAACACCAGAGAGCTGGGGAACACATCCATAGCCACATCACTCAGGACACTGAAAACTGCCCGATGCCTCTTAGCATCAAAGAGATGGATGAGAGTAATGGCTCTGAGACCGACTGCCCTCAAGATGAGCAACTGAGTGGCTGGTTGCTTTCATGGTAATTGGGACGGGTGTCCATCATCGCAGAATTAATTATCATATGATTTCATCTCGGTAATTTCAACACCTGTCATGGTAAATTTCTATTTTTTCTAGTGTGTAATCGGAAGAGACTTGCAGAAGACGTGCTGAGCACATAACAAATTCTCATAGAAGGGACACACTCACATCGTACAGTTTCCCGCTATGCAAGAAAACACCACTAAAATTGTTTATTTCCCAGAGCTCGTGCTGGACATGTGCTTTATATACTTCTTGAGTCACAGCCTAATTTGTCATCCGCAAATTGCTTGCAGCATTTTTTTCTTTTGTCTGGAAATGAATGTGTTCTTACTGGAATGCTAAGTACTGCCTGGAATGGAATTTTGCATAGAGGCATGAAAACACAGTCAGCTAAAACATTCAGGCAGACACAACTGAGCCCAACACCTCAGCTTTACAGCAGTCATCACCTATTTTACAGAATGTCTGTAAATCAAGCCAGTACAGTATACAGTCACAACAACCACCCCAGTCATTCACCCAATCAAGCACACACGTACAGACACAGGCATGCGCACACACCTACGTACGCAGGCAGGCACACACACACACACATGCGCGTGAGCACGTGCGCACACGCACACACAAAGAGTCACGCACACAGTCACACGCATATGCACAAAAATACCAAACAACCACAGCAAACATACACACAAACACAGCAGTTCAGTCTAGCAGTGAACCATGCCAAATTCCCATCATTATCCCTGCTAAGCATAAACCAAATAGGCACATAAAGGCATGTAAATACGCGCATACACACACACACATCTGCACGTACAGATGCAAGTACATAGCACACACAAACACGTGCACACACGTGCACTTGTTCACACACACACACACTCACACACACACTCCAACATTGATTCACACACACATGTCTGCAAACACACACACACACACACACCAACATAGATGCACACACTCACACGTGCGCACGCACACACACACACACACACACACACACACACTCCAACATAGATGCACGCACTCACACGTGCACACACACACACACAGCAGCTCAACCTACCCACCCTCCTCCTCTCCCGCCCCCCTCAGCAGCCACAGCTGGCTGGGTCAGCAGGGAGGCCCCCAGCAGCCCCCCACTTAAAAAGACCCCCTCTTCTAACGGCCTCCGTCCCACACTCCCTCTGCCCCTGCCCAGCGCTGACCCCAGCGAGCCGCTCGCCCCCTCCCGAACAGCTGTGCTCCGCATTCCACCGGCGGAATGCCACAAAATGCCAGAAATTGCGCTTGTTGTGGTGGTCGGAGAAGGGCCTCGGGGTCTGGCTTTCATTAGGAGCCATTAAAACGAAAAAGGCGGGCGTGGAGGAACAGAGAGTGCTCGGCGGCGTGGGGTTGCCATATTTAGCACACTCCGTTGGGCTCTTGTGCCAGTTATTTAACCACAATGTACATCAGCGGAGTACTCGCGGATCCATTCATAACTCCTAATCCTCTCTCTGCGCGGAGTCGATGGGGGGGGGGGGGTGGGGTGGGGGGGTGGGGGGGTGGAGTGTACAAAAAAGCCGTTGTTGCGGGACCATCACACTGTTGCTTCCGCCGCCTTGTGTTTTCATTACACACCGTCGCTGTCTGGACTAGAGCCTTTCCTTCACATGTGGCCAAGCCTAAAGGCACGCAAATATGTAGTCTAATCAATCAAAGGAAGCAGAACAAATTATAGCAAATACCAAGTCGAGGAATCAGTTTTTTCTTGCCAAACTGATTGTTGTTTTGACATGCACGCCCTAACCCAGGACAGGGGAGTGCTTTTCTTGGGACATTCAAACAGAAGGCTGCATGTGTTCCTGCCAAACACCTGCGTTATCCACACAACAGTCACGTTATTATGATGTACTGTATCGCAAGGGATCAAATAACCAATGTTGCTAAATCCACAAGCAAACAGAGGAACCACGGCCTGTCAGAACAGCGGTTCCAAAACTTTCTGACCCCACTACATGTGTTCAAATAAACAGTTAAAATGTTTTTAACAACAGCATGAACACTGTAACCAGTGCAGTACCTGCAGCCCTTGTACTTTGTCAGTTCATCTGATGGAAATGCAAATGGAGAATGTATTTGTGTGGCCATTTTTGGTTATGCAGACATCCTGACCCACCTCTACCCCCTTACCCCTATAAGTGGGTCCCAATCCACAGTTTGGAAACTGCTGTGTTGGAGGATACACCTGGATTTTTAAGACAGTGAGGCATAGGACTGATATAAGCAAGACTTAATGGATTATTAATGAACTCCCTCTGTCTCTCAGTTTTAAGGAAATCCCCTGTCGTAACCCCAAGGAGTGCAAGATTAATATGTGGAATTATCTTATCTACTAGCCATGCCTTCTTTTCCTCTAACCCAGCACTATCCCCCCAACAATAAGGGGCTGACCACCCCCCCAGCCACCCCCCTCCCCCCACACAAACTGCCATCAAGGTGAAAACAACAACGCTGCACAATGCTGATGCCTCGTTCTCTTGCCACTGTCGATTCCTTTCTAATTCTGACAGCATCGTGAACACAAGAGGCTAAATTAATCGCAAGCAACTCTATGAAAGAGAAAAGAAAGAAAGAAAGAAAGACAATATAAAAAGACTGAGTCATCAGTGATTCACTCCGGCCTTGGGCACACGCGCTGCAACTCAATGGTGGCCACCAGCAAACAGTGGCCACTTTTATTTTAATCTACTTCCTGTTTTGCAGCTCAGCAATAGCACTTCACCCCGGCCATCATCGAGAACAATGGCTTCCAAACTGTGAGTTGGGATCCACTGGTCTTTCACGGGTGGGGTGGAGATCGGTTGTGAGATGCATGTGAGAAACATAGCATACCGTTTTCATTGACAGTCGCAACAGTCAGATTGAATGCTGCACTTGTTGCATGCACTGCAATGTACATGCAGTTATTTTGACACGTTATGAACTTTTTAGGCTAAATTTTAATAGGGGGTGGGTCACAGAAAAGCGTATACACACATTAGTTGTGTACTGTACAAAGGTTACTTATCTAAAAATGAATGACTCTCTCAATGCTGCAAGGTGTATAGACAAAATGCAGCATGCAAGGGCATCTTTAAAACACATCTACGCCCTGCCTCGATAAGGCATGGTGACGCAGCTGCAATAAATTACGACTCCAGCAGGAATTTCGCGCGCTGTTGGTATTTCATGGTAAATTGTCTTTAGATCCAGGTCCTCAGGGCCAGACCGCAGACAGACAAACCTGCGTGATGTACAACGTGCTGATGGCAGATTTATCACCCAAAGTTGAAAACCTCCTGACAGGAGCAGGGACCACCTGCCAAAAACACCAAGGTGCTACCATTGCTCTCCTAGCCTCTGATGTGGGCGGTTTCCTATTGGCTGACGGTTCTCCCGCTGCAAGCGTTCCTCCCATCCCTATTCTTCGCCAACGCCAAGGTTAAGACAACACCGAGGGTGAAGAAACAGTTTATTAGCTCGTAGATTAGTCTTCGGAGATTTAGTAACTCCACTCCCACACACGCATGCACACTTGCACACCCGCACAAAATGTAACAACATCTGGCGAGGACGGGTAGCTGCTCCAGACTGCGTCAGCGTTAGCTTGGATTTCATGAGGCTCAATTTATCACCGGGACTCAAACTGGAATGACGCTCCTGCAATACCAAATGCTTTTCAACAATAAAGACACCGACCTTCAAATTCCGCCCTGGTTTTATCTGAGAGGAACACGTGTACTGTCATAAATGTCTGGCAGAACAGATGCCCATTCCGATTCAGCAGCTAATTTACCTTCACTCATCATTTAGGGCCAGAGATGACTGATGATATTTCATTGCCTCGGCAGTTAAAAGAAAACCTCTTGTGATGCCATTGTCAAGAGCTGCACACTGGACAGCAAAATAAAGTCTTTCAAACTTAATGATGCCTTTAAAAAACCCCTGTCGCTGTTTTCAAGAAGCCCATCCAAGAATTCATCGCGCAGCATAGGGGTAGAGGAGATGTGGGACCTGCCAACATCAACAGCTCTGCTAATATTTTACCGAAGTCAAAGGGAATGCTGGTCTTGGTTACGGCCTCTCACTGGGAACGGCTGCTCCAGGCCTGGCCAGCAGCCGAAACTAGGGCTGAGGGACGTGCTCCCCTGCCCTTGGCCGACCCCAGTCCATGAATCTCACAACAGACGACAGCAAAAAAAATTTAAATTAATAATAACCATTTTTTTATTAAAAATAATACCTTGATAAAAAACCAGTCCAATGCAGGAACATTGACTCATTAAATGCAACTTTATAAAAAAGTCTAATGAAAACATCAGGACCTGAAGCACAAATTCCAAACGGAGGTTTCTGAAGATCTGATACGCCGCCCCCCCCCCCCTGCTCCCCCCTCCCCCTTCCCCCGGTTCATTTTTGCCACAGAATACAAAGTGGGGAAAGGTCAACCGCGTGCAGCCGTGTAACGGGTAATGTGATATCAGACCTGTGCAGTGGACTCAAACAGGAAGGCATTTTTCAACCGGTGACTCTCTTCTGTTGTTCTTGAACGGGATCTCATTGTTCTTTGATTATGAATTTGACTTATGGACACTCTTATCGCATTGAGCTCGTATCACTAAAACATTTCACAAGTGATCCGCGTATAAAGCTCTGCTGGATAATTTTCAGAAGCATTTCCTGAAGTACTGCGGTTCCTTGCCTGGGGATAAAGCGGAGCTCTGTGATCTTAACCTGCAAGTCTCCTTCCCTCAAACAGGCTCAATTCATTCAGCCTTAATAAATGGTTCAGTTGTGGTGTGTGTTGCATCTCGACAGGTTTAAAAAACCACAACATATTGAGATGAGGTTAAAAGAATGGGGTGCAAGTTCATTTGAAAAAGGTATCCTGGCACCGCAAATGAGAGGCGGCACCATGCCCATATATGATGTAACTTCCCTCTAACAGTCTGCATGGAAAGTTCTAGAATGCTGAGCCTAGTCCAGCAGGCATCCAATAAAATTCACCAATCACCAACTTTTAATATCACATGATACGTGATCCATAAATCATGCAAAATTTCCCACGCGTCACTAACTTCACCGTTCTGTTTTCCCGAAAAAGCTATGCACCTGCACCCGTGAAAGAATGTGCACCTCCTTCTGGGTCCCTCAGTTTGGTTCCCTTATCTCAGTGAAAAAGGGCGTCCTGTTACAAGGCTGTGAGACTGCTCGCCACAGATCTCCGCTCCTTCCCGCTCCACCCAAAATCCTGCTGTCCTGTGAATCGGCCCTCCCTTGGAACGCTCCTCCGTCTCCCGGCTTCTGCCTGGCCTTCGCCCCTCAGCCTCCTCTGCATCTGTGCAAACACGGGCCCTGGTGCTCCCGACATGCCGGCTGCTCCTCTCTCCAAAGGTGAAAGGGGACGCTCTGTTCCCATCAATTTGATGCTGGGGTGTCCTGCCCAGGGGACCTACACCCAACAACTCCCATGCACTGATTGGGGCGGTGTGGGGGTGAGGGGGTGAGGGGGTGAAGGGGGGGTGAGGGAGGGGGGGGGGGGTACTGCCACTTATAACAATCATCTGCCACCACAGAAAACTACAGAGATGGAGCCAGATGCTGCAGATCAATCTGAGTCGTCACTGTATAAACCCGCGCGCTTTTTTTCAGAGGCTACTTCTGAAGCCAGAAAAGATCTCTGAAAGTGGGACGGTTTCCAACAAAAATCCATCTATCTGCCGTGATCAACTGCAGAGAGCCACAGGAAACCCTCTGTCTCCGCTGAACAGATTGAGCTTTCAGCAGTGCCAGCGGCCCAGAAAATGAGGGCTGAAAAAAAAGGCACAGGACTGCGTGATATCACACCGCCGACAGGCTGAAATATGTGCTCATAACGAAATGACTGACATAATTAATTGGCGAGGGACTGCTTCACCTCTCTCATCAGCTGGAGGAGCCTCGGGAGGGATGAGCTGCAATGTCAAAGCAGGACCATATTCTACATTTCGGGTGTCAGAAAGAAATGCAGCCGCCTTTTCTGCCAGGAGTGCAGTTTCCCACGTCAAATTTTTCATCATCCAAGTCACACTCCTGACGTGAATCTCCTTCTAAAGCACACCACCTGCTTGAAACCAAAGATGGGGGCTGGAAGGAGTTGGGGGGGGGGGGGCAGTCGTCTTCAGCTGAAACTGCTTGATGCTGATCATTTCTAGCAGCCTACAGATGAAGAAACACACACCAGCAGAGCGCAGCGCCCTACTGTAATTGCATTGTCTGGCGTAGGAACGAGCCTCCCTCCGGCTCGGCCCTGAAACCTGGCTAATGGCAAAACAGCTTGAGCCCGAGTTTAGAAAACAATGGGGGGGGGGGGGGGTCCTTTCCTCCGGCCATTGTCTCGGTTCGCAGGCGGTTTGGACGCATTTTTCAGCCTGATTGCGGGCCCGAGGAGCCGCGGGGAAGGAATCTCCGCTCAGGTAATGGGTCGCGTTTCCGTGACCTCTGCAGCCCAGAACAATTCCATGGTGCCTCTTGACCCCTCCACCCGTTTCCTCCCCGGCGTCTTTCCCACGTTCTGTGACAACGTAAAGACACTGAAGGAAATTTACTCGGATGTGCCACAGACAAAGCTTGAAAACTGTGTGTGTGGGGGGTGGGGTGGGGTGGGAGGAAGGGGGTGCTGTATTTCCTGTTTTGGGTTTGTAGTTTGGCCTGTGTTTTGTGTTTACACGGACAGGAGGAGGAACACACTTATCTGTAGAACATACCAGGTCAGGCACCTTTTATACTCTGGATTTTTTCATGTAGAATGGGCATCAAGATAACAGCTTCCATGTGGAAACAATGTACTCCGACGTACGTTTTTATCACAGCAGAGCCTTTCACGTAAGAGAGTCACGTGATTACATTTTCTCCTGTAACCCTTTCGTAAAGGTTTGTAAAATTGAAAATATTGTCCAGGCAATCAAATCAATTCTGGATGGCTTAACTTCAGTGTTTTGCCTAATCTGAAGATGGGCTGGTTATACATGCTCAGACTATACAACCTCGGTCTAGTCCCCGATTTTACCTCCACACACTGTGCAACAGTGAAACCTTCACAGACAGTAATGGCCAGGTTCTGAACAAACCCATACTTGCCTCAAGCCTCTGATTTTTTCAAAAAAAGAATTCAATTAAAGTGTACAGTTATTAACGCATTTTGCTCCATTGCTTCGGTGGAAGTTCACTCCCTCTCGTGGACTACGGAGAAACTACAACAAGTATTCTACGATCTAATACGATGCCAAGAGGAAACGACTGCTGCAAATAGGTCTTCACCACAGCGTTCGGTGATAGCAGGAAACCACTATTCCATCATATACTGTACAGCGCATTACTAATCACTGATTTAAAAGTGACTGCAGTAGTTTACAACAGAAATGCCAACTCTTAAATAAATTATTTGCCACCCGCCCTGTGAAACAATCTCACAAAAATGTAGATAATAAAAATAAAAATAGGTTACAGAGTAAAATGTCCAGTGTTAGTTCAACTCTTAACATAGTATATATGAGTTAATTAGGGACCATATGCACTCTGTGAGAGGTGATTTAACACTGAACCTTTTTCTGTGTGTGAATCTAAAATTACATATTAGCCTAATATTATTCTGACTTGGTAAAGCAACAAACGTTTTTTCATACCACTGCCACATAAGGCTACGTGCAATTAACAAATTACAAGTAGCTAGTCATACTCCTGTTAATTAAGGTAAGCTGATTAGCGCAAACAATGTTACTTTTACTGACAGTGAAATAATTTTCATATTTTTAGGTTCAATCTCACTGATTTGCCTAATTACGATATTTAAAATAATTGTCCTCTGCGAAAGTTGACCAGCACACGAAGATTATTATCAGGCTTCAACTTTTTAATAAAACGGACAGGTTCGTACTGCTAGCTAGTCAGTAGTCTCTTTGTAAAACAGTAAATACATGCTGCTATCTGCACATTGCAATTACCTAACCCACATTCAAGTAATATCATAAGCAGCACAATATAACACGTGACTCACCATTTATGGATGTAAAACAATGCAAAAGGAGCAATGACAATGTCGCGCAGTCCGTTGGGGTCATTTTGACACGAGGAGTTTCAGAAAATCCCTTTGTAAAGTTCCCGAACTACCAGAACCAGTTGCGGCAATATACCAAACAAATTTCAAATCCTAAAGTAAAATGCATAAAACTCCTTTCTCCTTTTTTTCCCCTTTACCCAGCTGATGGGATGCTGGTCACGAAAGATGAAACTTAAATCGAAGAAATCATTTTATCCAATTTACATGCTTTAAAAATGCTGAGGAGGTATAAAATCCAAATGGTAGTCTATCGCTCAGGGACCTCACTTGGTTGCTCTTCTCGTGTCGCTGAAAAGACAGAGATAAGTCCGAAAGGGCAGGTGCGACGGTTTCTGCCTGCCTCCCTGGGACCGAGTGAATGGAACTTCTGATTCGCGTCTCTGTAAAACAGCTACTGACTCCGGTCACTGATTTCAGTGAAGAAGAAAAAAACTGTTCAAATCAGCGCCTTTATATGAAAATACAAAGGAAAAGACTAGATTCCTTATCGGCAAGGAACACGATTCATGAGCAATTCTGTGGGATATATTTTACCCCGGCAGTTTTCAGCTGTGGCTGTTGGCTCTGCCCAGGATCCCTTTATAGTGAAAAACAGAGGAAGGAGGCAACGTCACTGGATCAGGAGAAGCGCGTGTTTCTACCGACACTGCGCCGCGCCGAGAACCCCTGCGAGTCTCTTCCCTCATTGAAGGATTCTTCTGCAGATGTTTGTACACCCGCTGCTTACTCAGTGTTAATACAGTAATACGCAGATATGCTTTTTCTTAGGCAGTTGAAAGAATAGATAATTATAAATGCTGATATCAGTATCATGTCAATGATTCATGTCAACAGGCCAGCCTGTATCGGTTGTATATAAACAGGTTGATTGTCGTGCCTCTTAAATGTCCTGTTTCCTTTTTAAATGTCCTCTGAATGTTGTGAAGCAAATTTAAATGAGACAATTATTTTAAACTGACAAATAGACAATAGTAAAAACTGTGTGCATTCATAAAGATAAACAAACTGCACAGCATCGAAGAGAACACATCTGTCCAAATATCTGGAATAAATATTTACCTCAATTTTATTTTTATCTTTGGAAACAGGATACGCAGCTTTTTATATATCAGTGTAAATAATCTCGTTCGTGGTTCCTCTGACCCTCGGCTACGCCCCAGCGTGAGGGGACATCCAGCACGCTGTTTACCTGACAGAGTTCCGCCTGGGAGTCTGTGTGTCAGGTAGGACATCCTCCACGTTTGAACATCCTGCCCATGGGTCCCCACCCAACTCAATATTTAATTTCATGATAATTCTGTCATAAATAGGGGTTTGTGACATCAGAAGTGGGTCCAGCTATATTGTACTGTTCAGATCGTCATACAGAGAGAGAGAGAGAGGCAACATGTCTCCTTCAATGCCAGGGAGAAACTGTTCAAACCAATACTGGGGCTATAGGAGTCGGTCGATAACATGATGTGGAAATGATGCCACTCTTATATGACCTCATGCACAACTTTAGCAGAAAGGATACTTACTGTACCACTTTGAAAGGATTTATGGGCTGCAGGAACAATATTGTGAAATGCTAAATGAGTAAGTGCTGATGATTCAGTCATGTTGGGAAATTTCATATATTCAAGCGAGTAGGATGTTAACAAACACTTGACACCTACTGGAAAACACAACAGCTTGTAAGAGGTTACAGTATTATTAACAGCTGAGGTTTATTCTTGAATAGACTCATAATGTGGAACACAATCTAATGTATCTCCCGACTGTGTCTCCTTAATTTCTTTGGTGTGTGTGTCTATATATCTTCAGCATTACTGAGTTTTACCATGCTGTCTACTTATTTCACCACAGAGGCTAATGATGTAAATGTTTCTGACTTGTGTATGTGTATTATGTCCTAGCACGATATTGTGTGCCCACAAAATCCAAACAGACTTGTAAGTGATGGTCTTTGTACTGAGCTGAGATTCCCCTTTGGGATGTATTCACTGCGTTAAAAAATTTGCCTTAAGAGTAAAAAACCAAGAGGCATGCAGTGCTGTAAAAAAAACTCCCTCATTTCCTCTGTAATTGAATATTTGTCACACTGAATGGTTTCAGATCTTTAGACTGAATGTAATAAAGGGCAAAGGGAAACTGAGTAAACACAAAGCACATTTTTAAATGATCGATTAATTTGTTTAATGTTAATCAAACAGTTATTTAAAGTTATCAAACATCCATATCACCCATGTAAAAAGTAATTTCCCCCTTAGTTACTCAATCAACCAATTAAATCAACAAATTTAATTAATAATTATATTCAGTTGATTGAACAAAACCAGGCTGATTGCAGCCAGCCATTTTGAATCTAAACCTCACTCATATTGAACCATACCATCAGAGTGAAGTAGTCACCACAAAGTTTCTACAAGGACATTATGTCATAAAAAAGGAAAGAAGAGATGAGAAAAAAAGTTGTTGAAATATATCTGTCTGGAAATGGTTACAAAGCCATTTCTAAGGCTCTGGGACAGTAGTGAATCTTCCCAGGAGTGGCTGGCCTGCCAACATTTCATCAAGGGTGCAGTGAGACCTCATCCAGGAAGTCACAAAAGATCCCAGAACATCCTGCAGCCCTCTCTTGCCTAAACTAAGGTCAGTGTTCATGTCTTCACAACAAGAAAAAAACTGGGGGAAAATGTGAGAGTAGCAAGGAAAAAACCAGTGCTGACCCAGAGAAAGATCACTGATCGTCTCACATTTGCAAAAATGCACCTGGATGATCCTCAAACTTTTTGGGATAATGTTCTATGAACAGATGAAAGTGGAGAAGTGGAACTTTTTGGATGACACCGGTCTGACGTAAAGAAAATACAGCATTTGCTTAAGATTACCTTAAGTTGAAATTTGCTTTTTCACGGCACTGTAGCCACTTCACTGATTATCCATATCTAACCAGAAAGGGAAAAATATTAAACAAGCAAAAGTAGAACACTGTCTAGTTTAAATTAAATATGCCCCTGTGCATTTGGACAGTGTGTCCAGTTGCTACTTTCTATGTCACCTCTTGTATTTAAGTCTTTAGACCAATACAAATTCCGCCTGGGCCAAGAGGGTTACTAGATAAGACTGAGACGAGAACAATTGCTGGAAGCTGCAAGCTGAAAGGAGTGGGCTTTTAAGACATTTTATTTTAGAATGTAGATGCAAAAACACAATTAGAGGGACTGGCCAATTCTATGAAAGCAGCTTGAAGCCTTCCCTTTAACACAACAATAAAACCCTTGCTGAAACAACAGCCTGCAGGGCAGCAACAAAGGCTTTCCTCAGACAGACCCCGGCCAGTAACCTAAAGCCCATGCTAGACAATGTGTAAATGACACTGTTTACCTATGTGTCTTGAAGGCCTGCTGTTGCACAGTGGCATGGATGATTTAGGTTAACATTAAATCTCAAAAACATTCACTGTCCTCCTGAGGCTGGTGCATTTTTTGGAGCTGATGCATTTTATCTGTTTTGTTTGTTACATGATGAGGTCGCAGTGATTCAAAGCTAACCCACCGTGCTCTGTCATCCTTCTGACAGGGCCTCTGATTCTCTTTCAAAATGAAGAAGTAACGGAGAGATAGGTTTTCAGCTGGATTGCTTTTTAGGAACAATTCCTATAATTAGTCACTTAGTTAAAAGTTATTTATTAACATGTTCTAAATTACTATAAGAGGTTTATAGCTCACACATGGGAATGGACCTGACCCACAGTAAAATGGCTCCAGGGGACTATTGTTCACACAGTAATAACAAATATCTGAAATGCCTCACATATACATCTGTATCTGTTTTACTCAGCATGCATGTTTTCTCTAAGAATATGAAAAACATTGCATTTCCTCCAGAAAAAAAATATTTGCCCCTTCCAACTGTGCCCATACACACAAGACACATTTAAAGTCTGCCTGTGTACTATAAATTCATAGATTAACATTTAATGAGGAGCACCAGGTACAACACATAATTCATCAATCACTCCTTGCTTTTTGATTACTTGCGTCCGATGAACTGGCAGATAAAAAAATATGCACGATCTTTCAGTTAGAATATTGCACTACTGCTTTAGGGATGTTGCGTGTTTATTTGCTGCTCGGGGAATGTTGTTAGCCAGGTCAGGCACTGTTGGTCATAGTAATCAGGTGAATGCACTTATGTTTCTCTAATATTGTAAGAGAAACATTATTGTTTCGCTCTGGATATAAGAGCATTATCTAAATTAACGTAATAAAACTATCTTAGACACCATCAAGTGCCTCTTGGATATATTGTAAAAAAAAAAAAAAGCTCGCGGGCAAAAAAAAAAAAAACATCCAGAAAACTACTATGTCGACAAAGGACAATACGCATACTTGGTTGATTTAGTCGATTTTGGTATGGTACCATCTTGTGGACAAATAATAGCATTGCAACAAACTGTTCTTCTGTATCCAGTGTACGGTTGGGTTTTTATATAGAATTTTATTTATTTTTTACAAAAAAGTGCAATGAGAAAATGGATATAGCAACAGCCTTAACTGACAACTGGCTCTTTTACTTTGCCTTTCAATGCTGGAAAAAACTTACCATGTGATTAATTGAAAGTATAATGTAGGCTCTGTCAGTGAAGATACTTGCAAAAAGTGGATCCTGGGCACTATTCACAGGTTCAAGCGGTCAAGCTTGGGCTAATTAGGGTACAGATGGCACAGTATACGAACTCTAGAAGCACAGCTGAAGATTCCAAAAAGTGTTTTAAAAATCAAAATTAAATTTAGCAAACATGTAGCCACAGGAAGTGAAGGGTGCTCAAGACCAAGCAGGCAGCACAATTCTGGACCGTTTGCAGGGGTCTGATGGTACAGGTTGGTAGGCCAGCTAGCACACAGTTGTCCAAAGACTACAAGGCTTGCATAAGTAGCTGTGTAGCATTTTGGGGGATGAAGGGATGTATTCTGCTGATGTTGTTAGGGGAGAATCAGCAGGACAGGGTGGCTGCCTTAATGTGTTCAGAAAAATTCTACCGTCACAAAATACATGTACTAAAGTTATCCCAACAATGCCATTGGACCTCACCAATGTAATCATCACACCTTTCCCTTCAACAGAGAGCACCTCCTCACTCATATGATATGGTAACATCCCACTGTTGACACCAATATCACAAGAGGGTTTTTTTAGGGACAAATCGCTTAGCTGCTTGAATTAATTATGTGGAAACTGAATCCTGGTTTCCCAGCAACATCACACATTTCCAACAGTGCCAAAAAACCTGGTCTCTTGCAGAGCCATACAGACATATCCGGCTCAAAAACACTTTCTAGCAGTGCCATTAAATTGGCATTACATTACAACATCCTCTCTTTCTTGGTTGTAGCCTAGGTATAAGACTCATGCACTTTCATAACTATGAAGAAAGAAAAATTTAAATTTTAATCGAGTTTGTTCCCCCTCCGCCCTCGCAGGGACGTTGCCGTGGGGTTTCGCGCGAATGCTTTTGAAAACAGTGACTTTAGCTTCTGCGCGTGGCAATGTGACTATAATTTTGATACTGGTAACTCGGTGGTTAGCCTAACTAGCTAATCAATTGATTGTGGCTCGGGCGACGTGTCCAGCAAGTTTAACTTCAAATTCAAACTGATTCAGGCTCTCTTTGATATTTAAATTAGAAAGCTATTTATAGTTATAGCTATAGTTGTAGCTATTCGAGCTATTGATAGTTTGCTCGATAATTTCGAGTTCTTTCTTCAACAATGGAATGTTTTGTCGCTAACATCAAAGGTAAGCAGCTAACGTAGCTGCACTAATTAACGTTAGACAATTCTTGTCTCTCTGAGGTAAAATAAACTTTATTTACACAGTTCCACTCAGAAAATCCAGTTTTACCTGCGAAAAAGTCATCTTAGTTTGAGCATGAATGTTTAGACAAAGCTGGCACCAATTTATTAATATTAACTTCATTAAATAGTGTTAGCTAGTTTTTAACAGAAATTATATCGCTAGAGATAACCAGGGACTAAGTACATTGGCTAGCTAACGAGCACTGTGTGGAAAAAGCTTTTTCACACAAAACTTGCTGGCTATTCAAAAGAATGTCATTGAATATACTTAATTTAAATTATATATCACTCCGGAACACAGCCGCTGCACAGACTGCCTGTTAAAACAGTTAAGAATGGCCTATAAGGCCAGGATGGGTTTAGCGACACGATGGGCACTGGACCTGCCCACTGACTTTAAAAAAGAGTATTTACAGAAGCAGCTGGCTATTACATTAGTAAACGTTTGCAACAAGATTCTCAATGTGGGTGTCTAAGCGAGGAGCGTTGGCCTTAATTACTTTTTAATTTATCTGCCTTTTATTTTAGATTCCACTGATAAGCTGGTGCAGAAACAAATGCCAGAGGATGCAGACGAAGTCATCGAACAGCTGTTTAATGACACGAGAAATCTGGAGAGCCACTGTTTCTCCACTCTGTTTGAACAGCAGCAGGTAACGTTAGCCAGGTTTCATAGACAAACGTCAAACCTTACAGCAGTTGAAGCCACGGAGCTTACTGTGCTGATAAGAAAAATAAGGTTAGGATGTTTAATTTGAAAATATATCCGAAAAAATCTAGGACGAAGTCAAGAAGCCCTCTGGTAGATTCTCCATTGGTATCACACATCAGCTATCTTAACTGGTTAACTGAACTCATTTTCATCTCACATGCTGAGCATGAACTGGCAAAATCGATGGCTTAAAGAATGGAATTTTGTGATATTTCTGTACACAGTAAAAGTTTTGTCAGTTCAAATGGGAAATGCACTCTGTCAGAGTAAAATTTACTCCTCTCAGAATTGAATTAACACTGCACATGTTTATGTATATAACTACTCGCAGATAGAAGTTCTTATTGTAGATCGCTAGTTCTTATTTTTATTTCTGTATGCAAGGAAATATCATTTTGATGGATGCTCTACAAACGTTTAAATCTTTAGATGGAAGACTGTGCCATACAGTTGTGGAACTGGGCAGTAACAAAACATGTGGGATCGGCCATTAATGAACTCCAGAAAGCAAAAGGTAGGCTGGCCGAACTGACTCAGTTCGACATTCATTCAGAAGTGTGACATCATAAATTTGGAATTGGTCAACCTGCAGACCTGCTGAGCCCTACCCAACTTCAAATAAAAACTCCAAAATTCACCAGGCTAAAAAAACTGTCCGGTAAATATTTTCTTTCTGTAGCATACAAATGACCATGAGGGAGATAAGAAGCATACATTGTATTATTATTATTATTATTATTCAAGTGATTGTTTCTAGTGATGGTACATAGCCCTAAACATTTGACTGTGTGCTAGTTCGTGATGTGGCTTGCAGATTGCTGTGTGCGTCCGAGCCTCAGGACCCGTCAGAGAGTGCTGTACGCAGACAGATCTTGGTGAGCGGACCCTCTCAGTACACTTGTGCCCTTTTCTATGGTTCTTGAAAATGGTTGAAAATGTATTCATGCAAAGTAGCTATGTAAAGGCCAGGTAATGTTTCTGTCTAAGGTTTAAACACCATAGCACATAGACCTTGAGAAGAAAAAAAATTGCACATTCAAGCATGTCTTGGGTAGCTTTAGATATAAAATTTTCGATTTTCATAAATCAGGTTAATTCAGGAGAGTAACAAAGCATCAGAACATAATGACTGAGAGGAGGACACTTAGCTCATGTCCACGTTCCTCCCAGACACTTGAGCTAAATGATATCTCTTCTTTTTTTTCAGATGGCCTCCAAGACCGGTAGAACCTGGCTTGACTGTAGAAATCCAAAGTTTGCCGATGACCTTTTCTGTCTTGCTGTTAAAGTGAGTCTGCAGTGACAGGGACATTATTAAACTAGTTGGCATGGCGCATATGATTCTCCACAGGTGATGATTTAATTCCATATCAGAGATTTATAAATTACTTTAAATGTTTGTTTTAAATTTTTATTAAGGGCAAAGAGCTGAAACTTTTGCCCATTACAAAAAATGATAATAGTAAAAGTACAGTAACTCTTTCAGCGGTTGAGCGACAGCCACAAGCAGAACGTACCCTTTAATTACACACTCCATGTACTGAGAAGGTTTGTGAATAACAGAACAAAAAGTGATACTTTCTGATTTCTGGGGAAACCTGTCCTCTCCAGAAATAGTCAGATAAGTGGCTGATGTGTCTGCTGGACACATGACCTATTCGAAACTAATGAAAGTGTAGCGGCACTTGTTTTTGTATTGTAATCGCATCATTAGGCTTAGTGCTGATGGATTTGTTAGCTCGTGTTTGACCTGTTATGGATCACAGCCCAAAGCAGACACTTGGCCAACGTAAGCACAGTCAGCTGACGTACACTTATCGGCAGGCTTTTTCAGCACCACATTTTGCTACATGCATTCACTTGCAGTGATGGCTGGTGGTCAGCAGCTGCCTCTGATCACTTGGTTCGTCTAGCATTAGAGGAAGCGTAATGTGAAACTGAAATTGGAACACAGCTTTGTTTTTCTTTTACTGTCTTCAGAGCCTGGAGACCCTGTACAGCAGGCTCACAGCTCGTGGTGATGACAGGGGAGATATCAACATTCCCAAAGGAGATGTTGAGAAGGACCTGTTTCGCGTTCTGTCCTACCAGGCGGAATCGGTGAGAAAAGACAAATTTCCCTTTGTGGTCGATGTGCGTGAATCCTTCTGTATCCATGGTCTCTGGAGAATTATCTTGACTAAACAGCGTCTTTGCCACAGCCATAATAGTACACATTATGGACTAAGTATAAAGATAAAGGCTAAGTATACAGATAATGAACAGAAAAATAAAACCACACGAGAAACATTTTTACAATTTTTTTTTTTGTTTTTGTATGTGAGTCATGTAATATATATAATTTGACACCTGTGTAATACCTGTGCAGGCACTGGCTCAGGAGAACCACCCAGAGGCCGTGTTCTGTGTGCAGCGCTGCAGGGACATGCTGCTGCGTCTGCCCAAAGAGGTACAGTAATGGCACCCAGTACCCAAGACCAGCCTCGTAACTGCTGTGACACACAGCTGTAGCTGCACTTAGTGTAAATCAGAAAGGTGCCTCGACAACGGCGGTCCAACCCTGTTCCTGGAGGTCTGCTGTCCTGTAGGTTTTCAGTCCCAGCCCCAATAAAGCACACCTCATTCAGTAGCTGGAGATTTCATTGAGTAGTAGAATCAGGTGTGCCAAATTAGGGTTGGAATGAAAACCTAACGGGACGGTAGATCTTCAGGAACAGGCCTGGGAAGACCTGGCCTGGACTGTAGTTACTATGTCTCTTAGGATGACGTATTAGTATTTACATGAAACCTTCCAAGATTCCATTCCGGAATCTGTCAGGTTGTGCCTGTTTTTTTTGTGTGGACTCCTAATAAAAAACACATCCCTTCCTGCAGATGCCAAACTTCATCGAGTCATAAGACTATATCCGACTTGAATTGAGTTGAATTGGCCTGCTGAAAAACTCAGTGTTATTGTATGCAGCTGTACATAAAATTATCTTGCATGAAGACTGGAATAGTTGAAAAGTCCATAAGCCCATCTTGTAACTTCTGTGATAAACCTCTGCTAGCATTCATAACTCATCTACAGTACACCATGCACCCTATGAGGGGGTTTATATCTGATTGATTCTGTTGGAACTGAAATTTCTTTTAATGTTAAATAAGCCCCGCATTGTCTTTTCAGACTGGCTATCTCTCTCTTATGTGCTATAACTTTGGAGTCGATGCCTACAATCTAAAAAAGTACGAAGAAAGTTCATATTGGTTGAGGTGAGCAAATTATGTTTTTATTGAGTGAGTAAGTTGCCTGAGTTGAATTAAGGGGAGAAATAACATTGCTGGCATCCGAAGGACTACTGTATTGTAAGCAGGGGCGTCGTAGTGGGGGGAAAAGTGGGACTGACTACCCAGGGCCCGAATGGGGTGAGGGCCCTCGAAAAGCCTGGAATAATGCGTGAGAGACATGGATAAAGAGAGGAAGGGGGCCCACAGAGACTGCTTATGTATAGGGCCCAGAATTTTATGCTACACCCCTGGTTGTAAAGATGGCGTCAAATTTTTAATTTTTCTTGTTCTTTGCAGTGTTAAGATGTATAGGCTGTTATTTAAGGGAAAAAAACATGGTTTGAACTGATTGATAGGAATGCACATAGAAAAGCCAGCAGCTCAAATCCAGACAGAATGATAGCATCAATAAAAAATATGGCACATAATCAAAAGAGAAAAAAAATGTGATGTATAATCTAAGTCGCATGTTGTATGACAGAACATGCCAAGCCCTTCATTGGGACTTGTGGGAATTGCTCAGATATGGATGGGATCCCAATTGTGTGATGATCCTGATGATAGCTGCTGGACTCTGAGCCCCACTGGTGTGGAAAAAGCTATTAAAAAGTAATTCAGCCATTCTGCGGTCTCCATTCCAAACAGGCACCTGATCTATGCATTCTAAAAAGGGTTTTCAAAAGGTTGCTGTTCAGTTATGTATTGCGTTGAATTACATTGCTCTGTCTTGTATGTTATTATGTTGTATTAAGCACTCTGTGATACACAAGTGTTTATGCTGCCATAATACGGAGAAGAATTAATGTTTTATGAAATATTTTAAGGTTTTATACTGTAAAGTTTTAATGGTAATGGTAATGAGTTCCAGTGCAGTGATCTGGCTGTCCTGTGAGTCTTGTGTGGTGCTGTGTGTTTTTCAGCCAGAGTTATGACATTGGAAAGATGAATGAGAAGTATTCCCCTGGGGCTGTAGTGCGAGTAAGCGGCTGCAGGGATTACCTCACGTTCAGCACCGCCGCACATAGGCCAGAGTGTAAAACATGGCGTGTGATTACACAGTTTACACACAACCTTCAGCTTTGGTGAAAATCATAATTCATTGATGAAAAAACTTTGACTTCTTAAGGTTGCAAGCCCGCAGTTTATTGTTTCTTTTTTTAAGGCGAAAATCTTAAGGCTTCTAGCAACTGTCTACTTAGAGTGGGGCTGTGACGACTTCCAGGAAAAGGCCCTCAATGCAGTCAGCTTAGCAAATCAGGTGTGTTGTTGCCTTTTGTCATTCCTCTCACTCTTCCGGAGTGTGTCATTTGATTGGCAGTTTTCAAATACGTTCTAATTAAAACACAATTATTGGTAAGAACATCACTGTGTGCGTCATAAACTTACCACGAACTACAATGGCCATTAAAGACGATTGTTGTCAGATTTATTTTTTATCCATATTTTGTCCTCAAATGTTTCAGGCGAGTGTGCACCCCTCAGGGTTCCTCCTGAAGACCCGTGTATTACTGAGGTGCAAAGCCCAGGATGAACTTCTCAGAGCTGGTGAGATAACTACCCTGAAATAACAAAGCCGTTTTTCTCCTTGGTCTGTTGTTTCCTGGGAAGCACGGTTACTGCGTGGTTAGACTGAGAATCCGTATATCTGTATGTCTAAAAATATTTCATAGGGAAACCGTATTCGTCACGTGTGTTCACGCCGCAATGTTTTATTTTGTGTTTGCAATTAGCAGTAGCACAGCTGCTTGAGTCTGAGGTTCCTCTTGACGTGTGCTTGAGCACGGTGAAGCTGCTTATGGAAGAAGACAGGTAACAATAATTTTTCAAAAGCATTAAATAACCTTTAAGCCAGCGGTACTCACTTTTCCTACTGTAGTGCCGCAAGTAGTGTAGTTTTCTCAGCTTAATTTGTAACCAATTTACGCCCAAGAAACCAGGTGAATGAACCGTGTGTTACACAGTTACCGGGTTGTTAAAAACAAATACCCACGCAACCGGCCGCTCTCAAGCGTGAGAACTTCTCCCGTAAACTTTGACTGCACGAGCAGCTTGCGTTAGTCGCGGGCGTGAAACTGCAGCGCTCAGCATCTCTGTGACTGGGATGCGCTGTTGTCCTCTGGCTCAGGGAGGCTCTCGCGTTTGAGTTCCTGAAGCGGGTGTGCCAGCTCTTTGAGTCGTCCTCAGAGCTGGGGAGCGCGCTCGTCCTGCACATCCAGCTCCTCCTGCAGCGGGGCAAGGAGCTCCTGGCCAGGCAGAAGATTGAGGATGTAATCACAGGTACCGGGGGGGGGGGGGGAAAGGCACTGACTTTGTGCTTCCCTCTGTTATTGAGGCCTAAAAGTTCCATCACAGGAAGTCTGCAGTTCTGCAATATAAATGATTATCGCTCACCAGTAGGACCCAAAGAACAGGAGCAATAACCTGGCTTTAAAAATGCATGACTAACCCTACGCCACGTCCTCGCAGGGCACTACACAGGCAAACCGCTGTCTCATCAGACTCTCAGCAGCCTGCATGTGCTTCTCTGGGACAGGGCATCCCAAAACTTTGAGGTACTGCATTTGGGGGGGGGGGGGGGGGGGGGGGGTGGTAGCATTGGGTTTAAAGCCAGAATTTTGATTAGCCCCATTTTGATTATTAGCTTTTTTTGGGGCAGTTCATTCTGAATCTGTTATCTGTCATTCTGAATCTGAAAATGCATTCTGTATCTGTAAACACGTTTTGCAATACTAAGCAAATTAACTTATTTGTCTTTTATTTATTTATTTTTTTGCTTCTACGATTTATCAGGCAAAAAACTATTCGGAAGCCCTGGAGTGGTATAACTACTCCCTGAGCTTCTACACAGCGGGACAGATGGAGCCGAATCTGGCCAAGCTACAGAGGAACCGGGGCTCCTGCTTCCTGCACCTGGGCCAGCTGGAGAAGGTACCGCCACAGATTCTCTACTCTAACCAGATGGCCAGCTCCTGCATTCCTTTCGTTCCCTTCACTTCCTAGCCACAGGATGTAGCACATGTGAGTTTCTGGTGCTATATTATAGCTAATTAATATTCATGTAAAGGTGTGCCTGTGGACACCTGGCCCTTAATGAACATACGTAACAGGCAAGGAATTAGGCAGACAGGAAGTGTGATGTTAAGCAGGTGGAGCTGAGGATCTGGTGGGAGTGTGGAGTCTGTGCAGACTGACAGCGCTGGGCCGATTGTGTTCCTCTGTTGGAGGATTTCACGCTGTTCTGTCTCGTTCTTGTCCTCCTGGCAGGCCCGGGAAGCAATAAAGGAGGCCGAGAGATGTGACCCAGACAGCATATTCACGCAGTTCAGCGTCTACAAGATCGCCGTTCTGGAGAGCGACGAGGAGAGGGGTACGAGCGCACGCAGCGCGAGTGTGGACGTGCTGACTGGCGACACTTCCTCTTTTTGAAGGAGATATCAGAGAACGCAGACCCCACACCCCCCCTCCCCCCCTCCCCCCTCCCCCCTCCCCTCGCCTCTTTCCTGCAGCTCAGTCTCCCCGCTCTGTTTGTTCAGCTGCCGAGGCCGTGAAGGCGATCGGCAGGCTGGCCGAGGGTCCCGTGAGAAGCGAGGACCGACTCCTGCAGGCCCAGAACGCCGCCTCGGGCCTCCTCAGTCTGGCCGCGCAGATCGCACTGGAGGTCAGTCTCAGAAAGAAGACTCACGCCTGCAATGCCTGCGCCCTCAGCTGTGTTTAAAATAAACCAACAGGGCTCTCTCTGCTCACCATAAGCCAACATGACTTGTAGAAATTGGAGACTATGTGATCATAGTAATGCTACCTGCTGTTGTAGTTGTACTGGTAATAGTAGAAGCAGCTCATGTAAGCCATAGTTTTACGAGCGGTAGATGTTGTTGAAGCCGTAGTTTTGTTTTTTTTGTTCTTGGAGTAGCAGCAGTACTCATAGTACTGGGGGTTAGTATTGTAGTTTCTAATGACAGTATTGGGAGTTAGTACTGTAGTATGTAATGGAAATAACAGTCGTAGTGGTAGTTGTCATGGCACCAGTACTATTAGGAGAAATAGTATCAGTCATAGTATTCACTGTATATATAGGCAGTAACTGCAGTGATTTTAGCCGCAGCAGTGTAATTAGTGACGGTAGTAATACTGTAGTAGCGGTGTTGTTAGTAGTAGGGATGTTAGCATTAGCAGCAGCAGTAGTAACAACAGTGGTGTTAGCAGCAGTAGCAGGACTGTGTGCAGAACTCTATTCTAAACTCTGTTATTTCTGCCCTCTCAGCATGACCAGCAGACCATAGCTAAAAAGGCTCTGGAGGGCCTGTGTGAACACTCTCAGGACGGGGCGCAGGTTCTCACAGGCCTCAGGTCAGCGGCACTTCCCTCCAGCGCTTGGCCGGTGGCCACGGACACCCCGAAACGTGAACTTGCGTCCCCTCGTGCAAATAAACACGGTTTGGACGCGGCTTTACGCGGCGGCCACACAATAAAACCCAAACTTAGGTTATTTTGTGTTCCTTCCGCATTATCTTCCTATTCTTCCTGCCGATTGCATTATCGCAAGCCCACCAGTCCCGCAGTTATTAGCTGTCCCTATTGTGTTTTCCTGCCTCGATAGCCAAAATGCATCCTCAGCCAATGAAAACATCTGTCCATTGTAGCCGGCTACGCACAGGCAGGACTTATTATTTTTGTACATGAAAGCCCTTTTCAGTAGTGTTAAGCTAAATACAGATAGTGGAACAGCTGAGTGAAAGCTCAGGGAGAAATGCTGGCTATCGGGAAGGTAGCACAGGACAGTTACATAGAGGTGAATGTAAGAGAGTAGAAAAATAAGAGATCAGGCCAGCATGCTCAGTGGAAGTGCTCCATGTCTTTTTTTCAACACACCAGTGCACTCAGAACACTCGTTCTGATACCTCACTGCTGACAGGTTTGGGGGGGAAGGAAGCACAGATTTGCCGTTGTCTGGCTGCAGTCAGTCTCTTGGAGCTCTTCTCTGAGGATCCCTGGGTCCTGTGTGCTGTTAGGCCTGCGTGCTGGCACTGGCGTCTGGAAGATGAGTCTGTGGATAAACAGGAATTTTTTATTATTTCGCTACAGCTTTTGAGGATTGCATAAGAACGTGACAAGAACACTGAGCCCGCGTAGGCTCGTCTACCTGCGGTCGAGAGCATCCAGCACTGTGTCCGGCCTGGAGCAGTGCATCCCTGGGGTGTCTCTGCTTCTATTACGTGACCTGGCAGCTGTACCCCCCCCCCCCCCCCCCCCCCCCCCCGCCCCCCCCCCCCCCCCGGGTTCTGCTGACACAAATCAAACCGAACAGTCTTATTAGAAATGGTCTGATTCTCTGTGTGCCCTTCTTCATGTCCTGCAGATGTTTGGTGCGGCTGGTGCTCTCTGCAGTGGAAGCGGCTCGGGAGGAAGAGAGGTTTGTAGCGGCTCGCCGCAGAAGGAAATTGCGGCTTCAGTGTGCCAAACGTGGCATAATATCTTTTCTCAGAAAAGGATTTCTGTAGCCGTACCACATTGCACGTAAACCTTTATCGGATGAAGTGTGTGGTTTTCATTTTAGAACTTGCGGACTGTACTTCAATAAATATAAAAACACTTACGTTGCAAAAAAAAAGTGACATTTTGGAGCCATTTAGATAATTCTGTATGTCTTGACAGAGATGCGAGTTTGGATGCTCTCAGGTCATATCTGAAGATGGGTGAGTCATTTTCTAGTCCACTTTTACAAATTACAGTCATTTTAAGAAAATATGTTCATGGAAACAAACTGCATATTTGCACATATTTATATATATAAATATATGTATATATATATACATATACATATAGCGCGTTGTAGCACATGGTAGTATATGTGGAGTTGTGTAGTGTTGTACTGATATATCGGAATACTCCAGAAAGCAAGGAGATCTGTACACAGGTGAGAAGAAACAGAAGAGAGTTTGCATAGGATAGCACTAGCTGTGTGAGTCGGGTGTAGTGACAGTAGACCAGAGTGATTCTGCTGACTGCATCTTAACAGCGCTACAGAGAGTGTCTCAGCCCAGCGCCAAGCCTGGACCCAGCCTGGGCCTGGAGAAACATGCTGAGGAGGCGAACTGGTTCAGGAAGATCGGTACCAGTACACGCCCGCTCCCCTGGAACATCTCAAGCACATTCCTCTCTTTAACACGTTACTTTGTCAGGCCACATTTTAGAGCATTGTGTGCTGTTCTGCGCGATACTTTCAGAAATTAGCAACTTGAAAAAGTACAAAGAAGTGCAACTAAACTGGTTCCTGGTGTGAAGTGTAAAAGTTTGGAGGAAATGCTCAACACTTGTATTCAGGCTTAGCGAAAGGAGGCTAAGGAGGGATTTTATTGATTTAAAAAAAAACTTCAAGGTTGAGTTGTCAGCAGAACAATGAGCGATAAGTGGAAGTTAGTTAAAGGTGAACTCCGCACTGATATTGACAAGTATATATTTTTACACAGAGAGAAGTCAACGTGTGTAACAGCTTGTCAGCTCGTGTAGTGGAGTCAGACACCCTTGGCGTGTTGGAGTCTGTGCTTTACCCAGCGCTGGGTACTCTGTAGACTAGACAGAGGATGAGTCTAGATGCGCCGAATGGCCTGGTCTTGTCATGTGTACAGTATTTATGTTCTTATGTTCTCATGTTATTTTTCTTCAGCTTTCTTCCTCTAACCTGGTCACCATTTTTTGTTCTGTTCGTCAGCCTGGAACTTGGCCCTGCAGTGTGAGAACAGCCCGGACAGAATGAGGGATTTCTTTGTGCTGTCCTACCAGGCGAGTCACCAGATCCGCGCCCGCTGGGGGAATTGATTTTCAGAGTGCTAGATTGCAGGTGTAGATCAATACGGCCCTGGGGACTTGCGCCACCAGCGCTTCGGGCGGGCAAGAAAGAGAGAAAAAAAAACCTGCATTCTTGAGCACAAAGAAAGTTGGGCGTGACATTCGGTGTTCTCCATTGTGGTTCCCTTCCCCTTAACTTTTGAGCTGGCGTTTCTAGTTTGGCGCACAGCATTTAAATTTTCTATTTTCAGTGAGCACCAAACTGTGTGTCAGAATGATAATGCTAACGGTGTTAATTATTCTTGGTGTTGTTTGTTGAAACTGGTATAGCTTGTGTGGACTAAGCAGCTTTCAGGTTTTTAATAACTGGTTATGTTTATTTCTGTATAAACCAAGAACTCTGTAGCACAGGCTTATGTAATTATGCATGTATTCAGGAACAGTTCTTTATGGATTAGTCCACACACATACGCATGCACATACACACACACACACACACACAATTTTACGGTGTTGTCATTATATCATATGAAATCACTAAAGTGTGGTATATAGGACATGATTATTTAATACTGTGGATAATTGAGGCAGTTCCTTGTGGATTAGACCACACACATATAGACACGCCGGTTGTGCAAATGGGCATGGAGCACTCCCCTCCCTCCCTCCCTTCCCCCGGGCCTGTGCTGAGATCACACTCCGTGCCTGCAGCTGTCCCAGTTCTGCCTGCCAGACAGGGCCGTGCTCATGGGACAGAAGACCTGCCTCCTGATGGCCACCGCAGCCTGCCTGGAGCTGTGCAGGAAGTCTCCCGTCTCCACGCAACAGGTGCCGCGGCGGCGCTCGCCATCACACTGTCTGTGTTTACCTGTCATCACCTCGCGTGTGGGATATGGGAAAATGAACCGCAGAGGGGGCTGAGCTCCCCGAAGCCTCTCATCACGAGTGCAGGCTGGGCCCTTCGGCCCGAGCCTCGCCTGCTTTCGAGACAGGGTGACGTCATGCTGACTGTAAGCAGAGGTGCAGGTGTGTACAGCTGTGCACAATTGTTCATTAGCCTTTATTTTCCCAATGTGTTTTAACTTAAACCTGGGCTGGCCAAACCTGGTCCTAGAGAGCCACAGGGCCTGCTGACTTTTCTTTCCACCTTAAACTCAGCAACCAGTTGAGGCCTAAGGGAGTAGATGAGATACCAGTTAACGAGGTTTGGAATGCCACGTAACCAGTAGCCTGGTTTGGAACGAATAGGACCTGCCCCTGAAGACAGAGAGGTGCTTTAGCTTTTCCCACAGGATCTTTAATGCCAGTACACTGGTTCATATTTTCTGTGTACTGAAAAGACTGAAGTCACATGACACAGAGACAGTAACAATGTCCAGTGTTAATTCAACTGTAACTGTAATGAGCCAATTTGGGGTCATGTACTCTAAGAATTGATTTAACCTTGAGCATTTTACTGTGGTGAAGCCCGCACCCTACCTGATTGCATGACCCTGGAATGGACTAAAATTTAAAGACATAAGTACTTTTCCCAAATTATAAACAGCTAAATAACAAAACTGCATTTTGTAAAGTACGTCATTTCTGAATGGTTGTCTAATAGCACAACCACTCTGTAATAGGTATTTGTTTGAAGTTCACTTCTGATCGCCACCCCACTAAACAGATGCATCACTGATTGGTTAAAATGTAAATCTCCATGTTGCTTACATACACAAAATGGTCTCCATGAGAGCTAATACCAAATCGTCCTGTGGTGGGCAGTATAACAACTTTGTTTGCTTTCAGGATTTTAAAAAAGCCTTTAAAATCTGAGAGAAACAGACAATATCATTATATTTGTTTTCTTTGGTTCCTTATGAATAACGGTTAAAAAGTATTGATTGATCGCAGTGTTTTGGTTTGGCCGAGGTTCTGAAGCTTTGCAGTGCATAAGCCCCCTCTAGCTTCCCCCTGGGTCCCTACAGGCTAAGCTGATGTCAGAGAGCGGCGTGACTCTGCTGCAGTTAGCACCGCTAGCCGTCCTGCAGTCCACTGTGTGGCATTTCATGTGTAAAATAATCAGGGACTCACGGGTGAGCGTAGCAGAGGAATGCTCACGCTTCTGCATTCCGCGGTGCTTTGAAGGACTGGCGGAATCGGTCCAAATTTTTTGGGAAAGCCATCTTAAAAACTCACACGTTCCCAAGCACTTGCCCGATTTGTGTTTTTTTTATTGTTGTGTTCTGATGTCATCTATTTCATGCGCTGTCAATGTTTCTCTCGGCTTTCGTTTCTCATCTCACCTTTTTAATGAAATTTTACCATTGTAAAGCACTGTCACTGTTTTGACAGGTGCTGTATAAATAAAGGTGTACTTGCTTAAGCTGCAGTGCTCCTTGTGTGGGTGGCAGTGATGGGAGAGCACAGCTCATTTGCCCATAGTCAAACCGTCTATTTATGCAAATAAAAATTCATTTTACTCAGATGCACTCATGCAAGAGGTCTTCTCAACCCCGCGTGCTTTTCTCTAATATAAAAGGTCTGCAATGCCAAGACACAGTCTGTGATTTTAATTTCCTTCCATCTGGTTGCTTCTAGCCTGTTTAAGCCAGTGTTATGTTAGGATTTAGGTCTGTGGTTGAGTTGACTTGAATCGCTGCTTTCAGTTGAGGCACTGTCTATAAGACATCATGATTTGTCATAAGTAATTCCAAATCAGTTTATTAGCGAAGCACAGCCTCAGAAGTTGGGCAGATTTATCAGGGCGTCAACGTGTTCAGGCTCAAAATAGTGTAAGGCTAGAGACAAGCAAGGCAATGCAAGAAATAGCTGTTTTTACTGTTGCATTTTGGTCCTGTGGATACTTACCACTAGAGGGCGCTGAAACCCTAATAAATTTTTTCTCATTCAGGCAGAGCAGCTCACCGAAGCATTGGAGCATATTCAGATCTGCTGGGAGGTGTGGAAAGCTCTCAAAGCTTCAGGTGCCTCTGTTTCTTCCTTTTACCTGTTTTACACTAATCATTATTCTTAATTTATTTATCCTTTATTTATTTATCTCGGGGAAGCCACAACGTGTATTAGCATCTCCTTAAAAGGGGTGCCTGGCCAAGGGAGCAGCATACATGAATAAAAACACACAAGAACATAAATGAGTAATTACACAATGCATTAAACAGTGACCTTAAATCATATTTTAAAAAGCCACAGTCTCCTTAGTCACGGTGGCTGGGAGGAATGGCAGTTCCATTTCAAATCAAATTCACAAATGGGAAAAAATGGCCATAATATTGCTTGAGGAAATAAAGTGTGTTATTTGAAGGAATTCAAGGAATCCTTTTTGACAGGGGATGTGTCCAAGGACCAGACGGAGACCCTGCTGCTCCTGTATGAGTTTGAGGCTCGAGCCAAGCTGAACGACCCCAAGCTGGAGTCTGTGCTGGAGTCAGTGCTGGAGCTGGATACTGTGGAGCCCAAGACCCTGGAGACCATTGCAGGTCAACAGCAACAGTAACAATAGCAATAACAACAGTAACAAGAACAATAACAACACCAGCAACTACAACAGTAATGACAGCAACAACAGCAATAATAATAATGACAAAGTATATTTGTAGGGGACCTGTCATGCAATGGGTCATGCCCTCTAAGTGCTTCCAGAAGCTGGGCCTGGTACAAACTACACGATTCACCACTTCTGCAAAGCTTGGCGCATACAGGCTGAAATTCTCTCACAGTTTAAACCTTAACTCCTGTAACATAGCATTCCCTTCCAACATAACGGTACTCTATGCAAATGACAAACGAGATGGGTGTCCGGTGTTGTGCAAACATTTATGCGTGTTTGTGTTTACATCCCTGTGTGTACCGAGTGTTGCTGTGGCTGTTTGTAACCTTGTAGGGCAAAGTCAGTGTAGTGGGCAGCACCAGATGGCTCTAACGCTGGCGCTGTCCCGGGGGCGGTCACACGCTACACGAGTCCCCCCCCCCTCCCCCCCCCATTTGAGGATTGCCCAGAGTTGCCCGAGTCCGCTGTCATCCAGTCATCGTGTGTGTCACCTTCACTTGCTGAAAACACGCTGGTTTTCAAACTTGTGCACCAGGCTCGGGAAGGGCATAAGACTTTTATCATTCTGTAAACAAGGTGGTGCTGTTTCTCTACTGGAGGAAGCAACTCTGCGTTTGACATCAAATGTACCCAGACCCACCATACGTAGCTGCTGTATATGTGTTTGATCATTTTCAGTATTGCTATAGTACAGATGGTTCAGATTCTGTCTGTATTGACCCGAGCGATGGCTCCAGGCCTTTGCAGTAACCTTGGAGAGTTACAGTTCGGCGCATTGCGTAACCCCCACGCGAGCATATACATATTCATCCAGAGATTTATATAGTCATGCTCAATACCTGAGGAAACGGCACAAATAGCTAAATGTTACCTAGACAGTGGTATAGCAGGCATATATAGGTATTAGTTGGAAATCGGAAATGAAAGCAGCTTTACTTAATTCCATCAGCACCTGTTTGGAGCTGCTGTCCAGGCCCTGTTTCACCCAGCAGGATTACCGAGTTAGCTGGATAGCTGTGCTGAGTAACTTACTCAGAGTTATCCAGCTAACTAAGTAATCCTGCTTTGTGAAACACACCTCTGGTCTTGATGAGGGTGTTTGTGTTGACAGGCCTGGCCATGGAGCCTCCGGCCCACTTCCCGCTGGTGTGTAAGAAGGCCCTGAGGATAGCGCTGTCCCTGCATAAGAAGCAGCCCCAGCCCGACCTGCTGCGCTGCAGGTCCGTGCCCTGTCACTGCCTGTACACCAGCATCACTACCTGTACCCCAGTAACTCGACCTGTACACCAGTATCACTGCCTGTACACCAGCGTCACTACCTGTACACCAGTATCACTGCCTGTACCCCAGCATCACTACCTGTACACCAGCATCACTACCTGTACCCCAGTAACTCGACCTGTACACCAGTATCACTGCCTGTACCCCAGTAACTCGACCTGTACACCAGTATCACTGCCTGTACCCCAGTATCACTGCCTGTGCACCAGCAACACTGCCTGTACACCAGTATCACTGCCTGTACACCAGCGTCACTGCCTGTTCCTCAGTGTCACTGCCTATACACCAATATCACTGCCTGTACACCAGCAACACTGCCTGTACACCAGTATCAGTACCTGTACACCAGTATCACTGCCTGTACCTCAGTGTCACTGCCTGTACACCAGTATCACTACCTGTACACCAGCATCACTACCTGTACCCCAGTATCACTACCTGTACCCCAGTGTCACTGCCTGTACACCAGTATCACTACCTGTACACCAGCATCACTACCTGTACCCCAGTATCAGTACCTGTACACCATTAACACTGCCTGTACACCAGCATCACTGCCTGTACACCAGTATCACTGCCTGTACCCCAGTATCACTGCCTGTACCCCAGTATCACTGCCTGTACACCAGTATCACTGCCTGTACCCCAGTATCACTGCCTGTACACCAGTACCACTGCCTGTACCCCAGTATCAGTACCTGTACACCATTAACACTGCCTGTACACCAGTATCACTCCCTGTATGCCAGTAACACTGCCTGTACACCAGTATCACTCCCTGTATGCCAGTAACACTGCCTGCAAACCAAACCACCTCAGCCCATGAGTGAGGAAGCATCTACCAAAGCAGGGCTGCCCCACCCTGCTCCTGGTGATGGACCATCCTGTAGGCTTGGTAGACCTGTAAACTACAATGAAAATGGTGGCAGTGTGGGCTGCTTTGTGGGTGTCACAGAGGTGTAAACCCTGCAAAAAAAAGGAGGCAGGAACCCGTATTATGTGTGAAATGTGTAAATGCGTGTGCATATTGTAAGCGGTGCGTGTGTTGAGAGTAAAGTGCGGTCCCGGGGGCTCAGTGAGTCAGAGCACCGTGCTCCCTGTGTGCGTTGCAGCCAGTGCCTGCACAGCCTGATCCAGCTGTCCCTGCCCACCGGGGTGTCGGAGGTGGAGCCGCGCGCGCTGGAGGAGGTGTGGGGCTTCTACCAGGAGGCCCTCTCCGTCATTGGCCTGGCGGTTAGTCCGGATGAGTCAGCGGCCAATCGTGGCTCACCACTCACGGCGCTTCTGCGCAGTAATTAGTCCCCCGCTGAGGAGCCTCCTGTTCTTAAAAAAAATTTTTTTTTATCAATGGGCTTCAATTAGCAGCTGCTCCATTCACTGTCCTCTTCCTGCCAATTTGGGGTGCCAGTCTCGGGTTCCTTGTGCTTCATGGCAGTGCTAATTTGGATGTGAAATCAGTGCACATTTACAGAGCACCAGTGAAGCATATACTGTAGGGCAGGTGTTGCACAGTGGTGTTGGAAAGCTGTGTAATATAGCAGTGTAGCTTAGCGGTGTAGCATAGTGGCTTAGGGCAGTGGTGTAGCATAATGCTGTAGGACATAGTTGTAGCATAGCGCCATCTGGCTGCACTTCAGAGCTATGATGCAACAGCAATTGGCCAATCATATAGTGCCAGCTGTGTAAGCGCAGAGCTTTAGTGCAGCAGTGTAATTTAATAACACATTTTACTTATAAAGTGCTTTTCATGTTACAATCTCAAAGTGCTGGTCTTGTAACCTGAAGGTCACAGGTTCAGTTCCTGGGTAGGACACTGACGTACCCTTAAGCAAGCCACTTAACCTGTATTGCTTCAGAAAAATCCAGCTGTATAAATGGATGCAATGTAAATATTATATAAAAAGTATTGCAAGTCTCTCTGGATAAGAGCGTCCGTAAAATACCTGTAATGTAATGTAAACTGTCTGATATCTATTGTAATGCAACAGAAACCTTCACATACAAAACAATGCAGTGCCACGGTGAATTCCAGTCATACTGTACACAGTGCTGAAGCCCTGATGTACTTGCGAAGGCCGTGCGTGAGAAAGACGTTGCGGTTCTCTAAAATGCGCTTTGCGTGCGGCAGCCGGAGGAGTTCCCCGAGCTGGAGATCCTGTGGCTGCTGACGCGGGCCTGGAACACGGGCATCCTGCTGTACAGCCTGGCGCAGTACGGCGGGGCCGAGCGCTGGTGCGGCCTGGCCATGAGCTTCCTGTGCCACCTGGGCGCCCTGCAGGAGAGCTACCAGACCCAGGTACGGCCAGGGAGGCGAAATAACGCTCTGAGCCCAGCGGCTCCCCGGGTCTACCGCCCTGTAGGTTTTTCACTCAAACCCTAACGAACCACACCTCACTCAGATCTCGTTGAGCTGCTGAGTATTAGAGTCAGATGTGCCGAGTTTCGGTTGAAATGAAAACCAGGATGGCAGATCTTCAGGAATGAGGTTGGTTAACACTGAGTTGAAGTTTTTCATATAAAGGAATTCGTCCACACCTGCTATTGTTCTCCAAAATGGCCTTTTTTTTTTGGATTTCAGCTGAACCGAAAGCACAATCCCATGTGCTGGCTAGGCCTCGTAGCCATGTTATTTATCTTCTGTGGTACAGCACCACCAGTGCATTGAGCTTTGAGTGGGTGGCTGAATAGTCTGAGGGTCCAATACTGCCCTTGTGAAGGCTTACAGCCTAAACACATGAGATTTTGACGAGTAAAGACATTTAACCTCAGTTTCTCCCCAAGAGTGCCTGGTGTTCTGGATATTATATTCTTCATGCACCTAAGTAGAACTGTGAGGCAGTCAGGATATTGCTTGGCCTAATGCTTGTCCAAGACAGTAAGTAGGATTGCACAGGGGAATCAAGAAGTAATGTAAATGTAATTTAAAGTCAAATAATGTATAATAATACTCTCTGTGCTGGCATGTTACAAGGAGCCCCAAAGGCTATGGAAGTCCTTGTAATAGTGTTTGGAATGCGGACGGATCATGTCCCTATTTCCCAAAGCCTTGGAAGACCGTACCACATTTTCACACACAAAAAGAACTGCACACGTCATATTATACCCATTACTGTAGCCTTGTAGCAGAGAAATAGTTCAGTTTATGTAAGGGCAGAATACTTCATGTTACGATGCGCCCTGTCCCTTTGATAACAGTGCCTTCTATTCTGTAGATGTCAGGTCTCTATGGTGAAGTTTTGGACAAACTGGACAAAGCCAAGAGAAATCTCATCATGGAGGAGTGACGCTATCATACCGATCTCTGTTCCACTCGGACAGGAGAACCGTTAAACCATTCTCACGGGAGCAAAGCAGAGTTTTATGTCCTGCTCCAACTTTCCATTCAGCTACGATCATCTCACTCAGTTTTTCTCGTTACATTTACGTGCTTGCTCAGCCAGTCAGTTCCCACTTTAAAGACTGAAGATGGAAGTCTTTTGAGGAACTGTTAGATTTAATTTGAATGCTTCTAATGCTTTTTAATTCATTCAAAAGTATGTAAAAAGTATGTAAAATCTTTGCATTAGTTTGACAGGAAGCCTCATGAAACGCTGCCTTTTAGTGGGGTATTTTCTCATATTTTTGAGATGTACTATTGGAAACTCCATGGAACTGTAAATACTGTGACGTACTCAACCTAGTATTAGCCATCCACTAATGGATTACTTGTAAAAAGGAAAGTGGTGTTTACTGCTTAATTTGCTTAAAGCATAATTCATCCTGTTTTGTTCATGTGCATTTCAACATTTTTGGCAATTTTAAGTTTATTTGGGGCATGGCATTGAAAATGTTACAGTTACCAATAAAAGACAGTAAAGATTTAAAAGAAAATGAGCTTTATCACTTCTAAATAGCTTTTACTTGTATCCCCCTCACCTATCCTATACCAAAATGATATGCTCTCTCAGCACAAATAAAAGAAAAGCACTTTTGGCTCAGATGGAACTTGTAAAATTTTTTGCTCATGCCTAAAACTGTAGGCTGAATTTCCCCGTGTTCACCAAATGTAGGCTTGCTCCCCACGCAAGTGAAGTCTCCTAAAATGGACGCCCTGCCAGTAACCAGCTACAGCCGCTGCCAAATCAGCCTCACAGATCAGATAAGAGAGGCAATTTGATGCTAATTATCCAAACGTTCTCTCATAGGAGGGAGCTGAAGACAGAGACTGTAGCTGGGTCTTGATTCCACCCTTAGATAGATGTGCTGGCCAGCAGTGTATGTGTCTACAGCTCCTGGTGAAGAAATTAATACTCACCCCAATGGGTAACCATGGACAGTTACTTTAGAGAGTGGCTTTCATGTTTTGTTTAAATGTAGTGAGTGCATAAATATTCAGTATTTGGAATATGTATTATTTATTGGTAAAATTAAATACCTGATGTATACTCAACACCTCTACATTCAATCTGGCATAAATTGTTCTCCCTGCACGGAGCACATGGTCCTATTAACCTGCTGTAGAGCGTGTGACAACGCGTATGACCTTATGCAACACAGCCTAACAGGAGTGGAGGGCTTAAAGTAACGACATGATCAAAAGCTCACAGGTCTGTAACATCCTGATCGTTTTTGTGAATGCGCTTGAAGTGGCCTTAGCGTAAAGAATGGTTGACCGTTAAAAAAAAGTAAACTTGAAACCATGACCAATAGTCACATATTTTATTTTTCAAACAAATAAACTCTTTGTCCAGTCAAAAAAAAGCCAAACAGAACCGAAAATTGATGTAGTGACAGGACTGTGTTCCCCTACGACCAGGAACGAGAGAACTAGTTCCTCGCGTCCTGTTTAGGGCCCACTTCCTGCAGTCACAGGGGAGAAAACTACTGTACAATCAGGGGCTTCATATCTGCAAGCACGTACTGCACAGGTGCCCTCGTCAACCTTACAGCTCATCACCCAGACGGACAAATCAGGGACCAAAACAACAAAATAAGCCCCCCCCCCCCCAACCCAACCCAACCCAACCCACAAATCTCTCTCTGAATCAAGAGTGACACCCTCGTCAAACAGAGGCATTCGGATAAAATCTCGGAGCACAGCGACCTCAATGGAAATAACATATGAAATAAGAAGTTCTTTGGGCTTTACTGACATGGCTGACCGAAGGATTTAAATAGCAGACGCATTAACAGTCAGCTGTGTTCTCAACATCAGAGAAAAGCAGTTTACAACATGTTTAAATGAATAATTAAGAAATTATTTTTAATAAGTCATTTGTAGGTCACTGCCTGCCTTGTACTTCTATAATTGTTTTAAACATTGTTTTTAAAATCTATATACTCAGACAAAATCCACAAGAAATCACAAGTAGACAGACCCTATTTGAAGGAATTCAATTCCCAACTGACTATAAAATGTGGTCCAATAGAGCAGCTGAAGATGTCTATTATACCAACAATACGGCACATTTGTATGGAAATTAATTTCAGAATATTTCATCGTTTACTTACCTTACAGTTGAGATTTACAAAACGCGTAGTTGTCCCAGTTTCACACACGCGCAAAGCACGAGTGTAGCAAAATCTTGGTTGGGGATATTTACACTTACAACTACCATACCCTTTGAAACAGTCTGTAAGCAGTTTATAATGGCTCTGTTCCCTTCGGTAATTCCCTGAACTCTGGTTTTGACGCAGGTATGACAGCTGGTTTAGCAGAGGTGCCTGGCAGGTGTGCATACCTGTTCAGAAACGGCCTGCAGGTACAGGTTCTGGGGGCTCGGGCGCCCCGGCTCGGTCTTCACCTCCGATGGACGCGAAGCGATTCGACCTCACTACCCACAATGCATTGAAGGACACACCTGATAGATCCTCCCTGCTTCAAGGGGTCGGGTACTCCTGGGTATTCCACCTTCGGCGAGTTAGGCATATCCCTTTTAAATGTACAAAGTGCCAAGATCCTCAGGAGCGTCGGAGAGGGACCGCAGCCCGCCTGGCCAAATTCATGCACGGGGTCATGGCCACAGAGCTGGTCTGGACAAAGCGTCGGCACATTTTTAAAATATTAATAAATACAAAAAAAAAAAAAAAAAAGATAATTTCAAGTCTCACACTTCAAACACCTCTGCCTCCTTTTGCCCCTCACAAACGGGCTGGGCTCTCGGTGTTCCTGGCTCTACCGGAGAGAGAAACGGCTCTCGGTCCACACACAGCGCCCGCCACGCTCCCGGCCTCCCTGCGCCAATACGAGTCCTACTTTATTTCTTCACAAAAAAAAACAGCGGGCTCTTTTATTACTGGGAACTGGCGTCTGTGCGTTAAAGATTCCTGAGCTGGCCAAACAAGCCCCTCATATTGGGTGCAACACAGTGGATCAACACTTGCCCAGAACTATTAAAAAAATATTTTAAAATGCTCTAAATACACAGGACAAATGAGCTTCATTTAAACCAGCATGAGCTTTTGGGAGGGGAAAGCAAAGTGGTCATTTTGTTTCACTCATTAGGCCTCCAAGCATAGAACTGTAACTATTAATTACCCATAATGCATGCTAGTACCCTTCCGGACAGTACCATGTGACCTTTCTGCGAGCAGAATGGCTCTGGAAGGCAGAGAAAGTGCGAATGGGTGGGGTCTGCAGCTCCTCAATGTCACTGGGAAGGGGGGGGGGGTGGGGGAGTGGCCCTTTCCTACTAAAATCGAAAAACCCCCCTCCCATCAAAAAAATCGAGCCGTCTCTCTCTCTCTCAGAAGACAAGGAGATGCACCCTGGAAAACTACAGAACTGAGAGGACCAACCACCTCACCCCATCTGGTACAGTCCTCTTTATCACTTGGAAGATTTGTCATGGGGAAAGGTGCAAAATATTGTTCCGTCATCTCTTCTGAATAATTGTGCAGATTAGGTGTTTGTATATTTTTCTACATAAGGCAGTTTGGTATTTTGCAGAGACCCAGTTACACCTCTCTACCCCCTCTCACCCCAGAGCAGCTTAAAAGATCAATCACAACAAAGAAATCACAAAATAAAAATAATGAAATCATACAGCCCTCCATGTAGACAATTCCAGTGAAGTGTAAAACAACATGTAGTTTTTAATATGTAGTAAATCATCTCTCCATAGGACTTCTACGTTGTTGGTCTCAATAATATAAATTTATAGATTCGTGTCCATTCCTCCCCATTCGTCCTGCCTCCCAGGTTGTCTTGATTGGTTGCATCACAATCTGCCAGCAACCAATCAAACAGCAAGCTGGTTTCAGATAACTGCAGATCACCAGTTTATAATATTTGTCACCATTTCTTTTTTTAATATATATATGTATAAACATTGGAAAACACTCCTTGAATAGTACCATTGGGGGGGGTTGATTTGTATCTGGTCCTTGTAGAAAAAACTCATTGGTCTCTGCTTCTCATCTTCCACGTCTTTAATGCAAGTTTATAAACATTTACAAATAGTTCCATCTTGTACCGTTTTTGTCTTTTCCCCCCTGCAAATCCTAAATTCTCAAATCCCACTTCAGTGCCTTTTTAAGACATTCTCATCTCCGTCGTTCCGTCCGGTGTCTGTTTTTTTTCCCCCTTTTGTCTGTTTTTTTAAATGATAAAAATTCACTTGGAATGACATTTCCAGTCTTGAATGGATTTGTCGAGAAACTCATGCAGGGGTGTGTGCACAGCCACAGAAATGGTGATAAGACTTTCATTTGAGAGTTAACAGAATGATGACAATAAAACTGGATATGAAACATATCTGCAAAAAGGGAGGTATGGGACTTCAGTGGGTGGGGTGGGGAGTATGGGGGGAGGGGGCAGGGGGAGGAGGGGGGGGGGCGGGCGATGTCCGCGAGGAGCGCAGGACTGGACGCTCAGAGCTTTTCGGGGGAGGGGATCCAGATGTAGGGCCCCGACTGTTCCTCGATGATCAGCTTGATTTTGTTGTAGATCTCCTCTAGTGAGTCACCCTGTACAATGGCTGGAGAAAAAGGCAATGAAGATCATGTGGACAAAACACACTCCAGTTCCTCAACAAGTGAGTTGTCAAGACAATACCTTGGTTGCCTAAACAAGTGCGTGAAAGAGCATAAATCTGAGATTTAGGTTTAAGATTTAGGTTCTGTAGGAGGTATAGCAAATGTGAACTGCATATTTACCTGTGAAGTATTCTCCAAACTCCTGTTCCAGCTTCATTGCCTTGTCAAACACTTTACTGGCTTGCTCATACGTCTGCCTCTTGTTCATTTCCCTGCAGAACACAGACAGAGTGCAATGTATGGAATGCTTGCAGTACTTTAATTCCATAGATATTATTGAAAGCAGTCTGAACGGTACAAAATAACACCAACATTTAAAAAAAGTTAAACATTCTGTTCTTACTTTACAAAGTTAGAAAAAGGCATTTTCTACCCCTTCCCTTCAGATATTTTAAAGTTTATAATCCATTAATTTGTACACAAAATTGAGTAGACTTCTTGTATTAAGAGAGAGGTCTGATCTTCAGCACACACTTCATTTTCCCAGTCAGTGTGGAACTTACAGCAGGGCTTCCACTGATTTTGGCTTGATGAAAATGGCGATTGAGTAAAGTTGTGCTTGTTGCAATCGCTTTATGGCATTCCCAGACACATCCAGGATACAGTGTTTACCCTGCAACAGGAGAAGAGTGGAGAGGCAGCCAGTCAGTCCAAACAGCACTTTCACTGCTCTCTCCTTTCAGGCTCTGGAGCAGTACATGTGCGCACACACACATCTGGCACAAACACACACACACACACATGCTGAAACACACACTGGCACCAACACACACACACACACATGCTGAATCACACACGCTGGCACCAACACACACACATGCTGAAACACACGCGCTGGCACCAACACACACACACACACATGCTGAATCACACACGCTGGCACCAACACACACACATGCTGAAACACACGCGCTGGCACCAACACACACACATGCTGAAACACACGCGCTGACACCAACACACACACACACACACACACATGCTGAATCACACACGCTGGCACCAACACACACACGCACACACATGCTGAAACACACAAGCTGGCACCAACACACACACACACACATGCTGAATCACACATGCTGGCACCAACACACACACACACACACACACACACACGCTGAAACACACACGCTGGCACCAACACACACACACGCTGAAACACACACGCTGGTACCAACACACACACACACACACACCCACACGCTGGCGCCCAAACACACATGCAGACAAGCTGACAAACATACACGCACCAACCCAGATACACACACACATACATGGGGACTAATTTGAACTGAGACAAACACACATGCTGATAAGCACACGCTGACACAAACACACACAACGACTTTGCAATGTGCTTCAATCTCAATGGGGGAGACAATATTTAAAAAGAAGGGTAATGAAACATGAAGAGGAAATACACGGATTTGTGGAAACAGCTGATCCGTAACAGGGTCTCTGAAACTAGCACCTGACCACTCAGCAAACAAGGTTAGATCATATCAGTTTTGTGTTGAATTCAAGTGACCAGAAAAATACCAGAATCAAACGTGGAAGTTCACGCGGTTACAGAAATCATAGGCATAGTTTCATTAGGCTACTCTGATTGGACATTTCTGCGGTCCGCTTTCATCTTCGAGCAGTATCGAGGGGTAAACCTCATGTAAGGCGCTACATTTCCGTGAAATTCGTAGCCAAAATTATCTAACGTCGGTCAGCTATCAAAAAAGATGTGGTCACATCAACAAAAAAAAAACAACCAGTCGAAAAGAGGAAGAGAAATGATAATGCCGAAGGAGAACAAAGTGAGGTTAAAAAGGAAACTGTTTTAATGAGAAGTGGAAGCTTGATTTTTTTTTCGTTCACCAGACACAGCGACTGGTTGAGCAGAAAGGGAGTTTCAGACCCTGCAGTGAGCAGTGACTCAGACAGCACGCACACGTGCACCAGGCCACATCACTAACACGGCAGTGTGTCCCTACCCTCTCAGCCACGGCTCTGACGGACAGCACGCTGGTCCCGTACAGGTTGTCGTTGAACTGGCCCGCCTCAATGAATTTGTTGTCCTGGATGTCTTTCTCCATCTGCTCCCGTGAGCCCACAAAGTGGTAGTCCTGCCCGTCCATCTCGTTCTCCCGCCGGGGCCGGGTGGTGTCTGCACAGAGAGGGCGGGTCAGAGCGCCTCCTAACAGGGCGAATCCAGTGTCACTCTAAACGTTTATTATGCAGGGGGCGGGGTTAGTGCTGGGGCGGGTGGTATCTGCATAGCGGGGGGGTGGGTCAGAGCACCTCCTAACAGGGCGAATCCAGTGTCACTCTAAACGTTTATTATGCAGGGGGCGGGGATTATGCTGGGGCGGGTGGTATCTGCATAGCGGGGGGGTGGGTCAGAGCACCTCCTAACAGGGCGAATCCAGTGTCACTCTAAACGTTTATTATGCAGGGGGCGGGGATTATGCTGGGGCGGGTGGCATCTGCATAGCGGGGGGGCGGGTCAGAGCACCTCCTAACAGGGCGAATCCAGTGTCACTCTAAACGTTTATTATGCAGGGGGCGGGGATTATGCTGGGGCGGGTGGCATCTGCATAGCGGGGGGGCGGGTCAGAGCACCTCCTAACAGGGCGAATCCAGTGTCACTCTAAACGTTTATTATGCAGGGGGCGGGGATTATGCTGGGGCGGGTGGTATCTGCATAGCGGGGGGGGGCGGGTCAGAGCGCCTCCTAACAGGGCGAATCCAGTGTCACTCTAAACGTTTATTATGCAGGGGGCGGGGATTATGCTGGGGCGGGTGGTATCTGCATAGCGGGGGGGCGGGTCAGAGCACCTCCTAACAGGGCGAATCCAGTGTCACTCTAAACGTTTATTATGCAGGGGGCGGGGATTATGCTGGGGCGGGTGGTATCTGCATAGCGGGGGGGGCGGGTCAGAGCGCCTCCTAACAGGGCTAACCCAGTGTCACTCAGGGCAGCGGGGTTAGCACTCAGCTAGCATGGCTGGAGCTGACCTTCCCCCCTCACCAATGCATATGCAGGGCCGAGGAGGTGCTCTACAGAACAGGAAACGCAAACTGGAAGTAAATGGCATCCTCGTTCGCAGCTCTCCCGGCATCATTCCTGTACTTCAGCGCAGCGCAAAGGCGGCCAGGCTACTCACGCGGTACGCAGGACCCAAACTTGTGAGGGAACTCGGAGATGAGGTCGTCGTTTATTCTGTCCTTCATTGGCCCCAGGATGATCACAGGTCTTGTGTAATGGACTGCAGGGGAAAAACAACAAGCGAATCAAACGTGTCAAAAACAGGAAAAGCCAAGCCCAGCGGTCGCCAGGGGCGACCCCTGTGGCCTCTGACAGATCTGCTGCTGCCGCCGACGCAGTGCGAGACTTACTCTCCTGTCGAATCACGGGCTCGTACGACAGGATGGTGTCCTCCTGCCCCTCTGGAACAGAAGAGAGGGGGAAAGAGCGTTATGATGCTGAAGGCTGAACTCCACTGGGGGCTGTACAGGCTGTGAGTCAGCAGGCTGGGAGATGCAGCTGCCACCGCGTCCGCAGGCTCTCCAGCTCTGAGCTCTTCAGCCTGCCTCGCTCGCTCGCTACACAGACAGCGCACCCGTGAGAGGACAGCACAGGAACACGGAGAGGCCTGCGTCCGCATCCTTAAAGCATCTCAGAGCTGTGCTGATCTGGGATCAGCTTCCCCCAGCCTGTGTCCTGAACTTAACCCTCTACAGGCTAAAATGCCAAACTGATCCTAGGACAGTTAACATGCCTGGGTCCCTGTCCTTAAAGTGGGTAGTAGTATGAGGGCTAGTCTAAGAGTACACATCCTGATCAGTGATGTAACGGGCTAAAGGAAGGTGGAGGCGCTTCAGTGAGGAGTGAGGCGGAGAGAGGGACTTACTGGAGCTGCTCTCGCTGTCGCTCGTGTTGGACGTCAGGCATTCTGGGAGCGAGAGAGAGACTGAGGTCAGGGGAGAGTTACACAACAACAACTATTTCATCAGCATCACATGCAGGGATTTCATTTTCTTTATAAAACCAGGAATCCCCCATAATCCACCACTTCTGCTGCATGAAGAGGAGAAAGAATAACTTACTCCCCTGCCAGTTATCAACCTTTATCCCTTTTTTTTGGGGGGGGGGGGGGGTTTAAAATGCAAAGAAAGTGCCTAGGACCTGCTGTTTAACGTGTCCCAGGGACAGCCCAGCGGTGGTCTCACTGTGTGGAAGTGGTTAGAGGTGACAGTAATAGGAAATTAAGGGTTTCCTCTCACAGCCCTTCCACACGGGCTGGTGTTTCCTCTGTGGGGACTGACAGAGATACAGGGCACGTGTGCCAAAGAAAACAGGCAGGCCCCGAGCCCACAGCCCCCCTGGACCCATGCGCAGAGGTGTGAGGGGCGGGGACAGGGGTAGAGGGAGGGGGGGGTATCCAAACCCTGAGCCTACAGGGCTACACTGAAAGGCTTTGGTTTCCACAGGCCTGACTGCATCATGCAGGGACCGCCTTCAGGGTCCACAATAAACTTTTTGGCTCGCCTGCCAATGTGGCGGGTAGATGGGGAAAAAAAATTACTGGCTGGACTTTTTTTATTTACCGGCAAATATAATGAAATTGCATTATGTCATCTTAGGTGTGTCCTAAATTTCCATCCATTCAATAAACAAAATAACCATTCCCCACTGCAATAACCATTTAAAATAGAACACTTAAGGATTCAGTGCAAACAAGATCATGTATTAAAGGATAGGCTTAGCCTTTCTTAAAGACTGCCTCAGATATTAAGTAACATAGCTAAAACAAAATGCATGTTTACACACTGTTCATACAGATGTCTTGCACTAAATCAACACATGGCAGATTCAATATTTGGGCACAAATTTTTGATTTAGAGAGGATCCAAAACACTTCTAACTAACCTTCTACAGTATCCATCAATAAAGGCACTTACTTTGCCATTACGGTCATGTCAGGTTTACAGATAGCTAATTCAGCTAACTAATACCATGTATGGTAACATTAGACAGAATGACTTATTTTTTTTCTGTCCATTATCATCATTTGGTGATAGTCTGTCTTTGTCTCCACATTGGAATGAGATGACTAAATCCAAATTGAAAATCTTTAGCCGGGAGATTTTGGCTGCTAAGGAAACCAGAGGTGTTCTTCAGTGTTTCTGCTCTATAGTTCAGTCAGAAAGCCGTCTGTTCACACGTCCAGGTATATGAACGTGAACTGAAGTCAAGCTACGGTGTCTCTAGAGGTCCAAGCAATTGCATCTCTTGGCGATTTCGTTTTCCTCAACTAAAATTAGGCCAATTGTACCCAAGAAAAAAACATGGGTTTGTTATTTATTTTTTTAACATGCCAGTGGCGGGTTAGCCTGTGTCATTGACACACCAGAGAGAATATTTACCCACATTTGGTGCTTGGTGGATGTTAATTTTAGACCGCGACTACCTTGCTAATGTGCCCATCAGCTTTTAATAGACCAATCCTCGGCCCTAAAAGTTTGGACCTGGTGGCTAGGCTGAACAGAGATGGCCCCTCCCAGAGAATCCCCAGGGGATTGTGGGCCATGAGAGGGGAATACTGGTCTCACCGAGGCGTCCTGCTCTGAGTTCGGGGGGGGGGACAAAGAGAACCACACACTTACTCAAACTCTTTGATCCATAAAAGTCATCGCTTAACCCTGGGAAGTCCTGAGAGTCCCGACAGGCGAGAGCAGGAAAGGAGGAGAAGAAAAGAAAAGCAGACAGGAAGAAGAGAGAGGTTAGTGAGAGCCCGACGGGGTGTGCGCAGAGAGAGAGAGAGAGAGAGAGAGAGAGAGAGGGGGCGTGCAGGGCTCAACACCACTCCGCTGTGCTCACTGACCCTTCAAAAGCAGCGCTCCGGTCAACAAAGCGATTAGGAGTTGTTAACAGCACTGGTACGGTTTTCTCAGCTTCTTAGTCAGATTCAGAGTTCGCTCCGTGTGTGTGTGTGTGTGTGTTTGAGGGTATGTGTGTGTGTGTATTTGAGCGTGTGTGTGTGTGTGTGTGTTTAGGGTTTTGGTCGTGTACACAATCACTTCGGCGTTAAATTTGCTAAATGAAAGAGTCCAAAAAGCCGTAGCATGTTAAGTTAAGTGCGAGCACAGCGACCCAGTGTTAGTCCAGCAGCACACCCGGAGGCCCAGTGCACCCTGGGAGCTGAGCCCCCGGGGCACATGGGAAATAGAGTTCAGCAGTGAGTACAGCACCGAAGGCGAGCGCAAGTGAGAGGAGGAGGAACCAGACCAGAGACAGTGCGTGTTAAAAAACCAAACACACCCTCTCATCACGCGCTGGTACTTACGTTCCGTCTCCACACACTCCTGCACAATATTCTCCTTGCTCTTGTAAAACGGGAACTTGCGCGAGAGGTTGAAGCTCTTTTTACGCTTTACTTTGACTGACAGCTGGGAGATGTCCAGATGGGGGGGGGGAGGAGGAGGGGGGGGGTGGAACAACAGAAAACAGAATGGGTTTCAATGAAATGCACACAACACAGGGAACACAAGAACTTAAAAAACACAAAAATACACAAAATTAACTGATAAATCAATTAGAACAATGAAATCATGGTCATGGCAAAAACGGTAAGGGAAATGAATGAAATTTAATGAAATGCATGAAGACACCCACACTAATGAAATCTGCACAGAGCTCTCCATCATTAAAGAATTCGACTCTGCTCAGGCTGCTAAGCAGTAAATTGCAGACACAGAGGTCCACATTAGAGGATGTGCTCTTGAAAACATTACCAGTTGATTTGAATTTCATCACAATTTAAAAGAGGGAAAAGCTTTTCCTCACATTTCGCACGGAAAAGCCAACAGCCTCCTCATGTAATTGTGAAAAAATAAAACAATCTTTCGGTAAATGGCTTTTCAGTTTAGACGGAGCACAGTGTACTGTTGAGACCAGCAGAGAGGGCCAGAACAGGAGAGAGAGGAACTGAGGACATGTCTCAGTCAATGAGGCTGTAATGATGGGTCCTGCACACACACAGAACACACACATGTGCATGCACACACACACACACATCTCTCTCATGTAGCAAAACCTTCAGGGGAGTACAGCATGCAGGGTCCCACCCACACGCGGGGTGGGGGGGGGGACTGGGTCAGCTCCATGGGGGGGGGGGGGGGGCAGGAGAAACGCACTCACCCGGTTGGACTCGATCATGCCCGTCCTGGCGTGGAACTTGACCGTTTTTAACCTGGCACGCTCTTTCTTCTCCACCCTGCGGAGACGCACAGAGCAGCACAGGGTTTCGTTTGGGGGAACCTGACCAGACCGCAAGGGTTTCTGCTGTCCACAGACCAGCGTGCATAAATCTCTCACTAACATAAAGCTTGACTGGCATACTTGCACTGCTCCTTAATACAAAATCACACTGTCACAGTGGTGCTCAGTACTGCCCTTGGACTTGACTGACCAATAAAAGCAGCTGACTGGGATTTTTAGGGCTGAACTGACAGGTGAGTTGTAATGAAAGCCAGTGTCTCAGAGCGGGGGGTGCGGCCGGTACCTCTTTTTGCTGGGGATCACCCCGATCTGCTCGCTCTCCCCGTGGGGCGTGACCAGCCTGGCCTGCCACCACTCGTCGTCCGAGGCGTTGATGACGTGCAGGATGTCCCCGTAGGAGAAGCTCAGGCCCTGGCTGGGCAGACAGCTGTCCCGGGTCCTGTCGTAGTCGAACAGCGCCCTGCGCAGACGGGACATCACCAGAGACAGAGCGCCGTTAGCGACGCTCAACTCTCAAACCGAAAAAACAGACGGACACACGCTAGCCCTCTCACTCAGGTGAGACACAGGTACGGGGGCCACACAGGTGCTGAGGTCACTCAGGTGAGACACACAGGTGCTAGGGCCACACTGGTGTTGGGGCCACACATAAGTCAGGCCAGCTTCTGCGGCCTGTTCCTCCTAACTCCTCAGTATTCTTCAGGACAAAGCCCTATTGGGCACAGATAAGCCGCATGTTTCACGTGTCAGGCTGAAGCTGCTTTTTATCGCTGCTATCAGCACAAAGCAGAGGCGAAGTCAGCCAGCACAGCACACACTCCCCAGACAGTGAGACAGGAAACAGGGGATCAGACAAACATAACTGTACAAGCCTATATCCTTAAGAGAGTAATACCACTCCACACCAGAATCATTTCATCTTCTCCATCACCACAAGGTTAACTATGCATTTCACTTAACTGACCGGATGATCAGCTGCGATGTTCCCTCCATTTTCTCCTTTTCTACAGGTATTGTACTGAGTCACGTCCCTCAATATGTGATTAGAATGTTAACTGAACATTGCTGATGTAACAATCACTACTGGTAACCGAAAGCAATGGAGTTCTAGAACACGGACTTCGAATTTTGAAAATAAAACCATTCCACAAAACCTACTCTTCAAAGAGTTAAAGGGTTAATGTTAAAATCTGGAGCAGCATTTACAAACGTAAGGCTTTTGCCATGGGGCATTAAGACTGTACAATTCCCTATGGATTGTGTTGTTCCAGCCGGTTCATGCAGGTGCCTTTGATGAGTCAGTATTTGTGGATAGCCACACCCAAGGTCAACTGGAATCTAATCCATACAGAATCAAGTCAAACTTGATGCGACTCCTTGCCTGTATTTTAATTACAGTGGAAATGGAGAATCGTAGTGGCAGTGGAACTGCGGTACAGTGTGGTCATGTGGACATTCCAGCCCACTTCAGTGGCCTGCCTGTTTACAGAGCTTTGTGACACTTAGCCTAGCCAGCTATCAGATATGTATAGTTATTGAAACAGAAATTCCATTAATAAGGTCAGTGAAAACGCAACTCATAAAGTTGGCTAGCTAGCCTAGCAAAGGGGTACACGGTTCAACTTGGAAATTCCACATAAGGTCACAAATGGGGACAAAAATATGAATAGTTTTAAATACATTTTTAAAAGTATGCAGTTTAGCACAAAACTGAGGGGCAAAGCAAAATGAGAATAATTTGTATGCAAAACCTAAGCACACAATGCCCTTTGGCTTAAAAGACCTGGTTTCATTTCTGGGTAGTAAGAAAATATCCCGACAGACTGCAACAGGTTTGCTGTTGTTTCAAAAGCAGACAAAAAAAGAAAAATAACACAATTCAATCAATAAACTCCTTTTTATGAAATAAAAAGGCATGGACATGGGAAGTTCATTGCTGTAATTTTTCCAGGGGGGAAAGGCACACTCATAAACAGGCACGCACACACACCTACGTTCACATGGAAACGGCCTTTATCTAAAGCAAACAGGGAGAGGGAAAGGCTGAGAGAGGCACAAGGAGCCGCTGTTATCAGAGAATCGGCAGAGCAGAGCAGAGCTGAGCAGAGCTGAGCAGAGCTCTCAGGGAGATGTGCCCCGGCTCGCTACAGCCTCACTGTGACTGCCTGCTACAGCCTCACTGTGACTGCCTGATACAGCCTCACTGCTACAGCCTCAGTGTGACTGCTCGCTACAGCCTCAGTGTGACTGCTTGCTACAGCCTAACTATGACTGCCTGAAACAGCCTCACTGTGACTGCCTGAAACAGCCTCACTGTGACTGCCTGCTACACTGTGACTGCCTGCTATAGCCTCACTGTGACTGCCCTCACTGTGACTGCTTGCTACAGCCTAACTATGACTGCCTGAAACAGCCTCACTGTGACTGCCTGAAACAGCCTCACTGTGACTGCCTGCTACACTGTGACTGCCTGCTATAGCCTCACTGTGACTGCCCTCACTGTGACTGCCTGCTACAGCTTCACTGTGACTGCTCGCTGCAGCCTCAGTGTGACTGCCTGATGCAGCCTCACTGTGACTGCCTGCTACACTGTGACTGCCTGATACAGCCTCACTGTGAATGCCTGCTACACTGTGACTGCCTGCTACAGCCTCTCTGTGACTGCCTGATACAGCCTCACTGTGACTGCCTGCTACAGCCTCACTGTGAATGCTCGCTACAGCCTCACTGTGACTGCCTGATACAGCCTCACTGTGACTGCCTGCTACAGCCTCACTGTGACTGCCTGATACAGCCTCACTGTGAATGCCTGCTACACTGTGACTGCCTGCTACAGCCTCTCTGTGACTGCCTGATACAGCCTCACTGTGACTGCCTGATACAGCCTCACTGTGACTGCTCGCTACAGCCTCACTGTGACTGCCTGATACAGCCTCACTGTGACTGCCTGATACAGCCTCACTGTGACTGCCTGAAACAGCCTCACTGTGACTGCCTGCTACAGCCTCTCTGTGACTGCCCTCACTGTGACTGCCTGCTACAGCCTCTCTGTGACTGCCCTCACTGTGACTGCCTGCTACAGCCTAACTATGACTGCCTGAAACAGCCTCACTGTGACTGCCTGCTACACTGTGACTGCCTGAAACAGCCTCTCTGTGACTGCCCTCACTGTGACTGCCTGCTACAGCTTCACTGTGACTGCTCGCTGCAGCCTCAGTGTGACTGCCTCACTGACTGCCCGATACAGCTTCACTGTGACTGCACTGCAGTCTAAGGCACGCCCAGCTTCACTGAGAGGAACAGTGCGCACACCAGCTGACACTCTCACTCATTCTCTCTTTCATTTTCTCTCTCCCTTTCACTCTCTCTCACGCACACACAGGCCCAGATGCACACAGACAGACAGCATGTTGAAAGCAGGCACAAAGCCTGTTTATTTGCAGACTGAACGGTGGCCTGAACGCACACGAGTGGCCTGTGTACACAGAGCGGAAGCACATGGCTGCACTTATCCTGAACACGCAACACCGCTCACCAATTTCTCCTCTCAGGAGCCAGGCCACTTCAAACACCTACTGGAGCCGTAGCCCTGGGGGAAGTCCTGTGTTTCTGTCACTCGTTACAGTGCCACATCTGACACACCCAACTTCACAGGGATAGGTCACTTCCATGGGGTTTTAAAAATATTATTTCAGGTTTACTGACCTCTTTGATTGGCCCAGACAGTTTTTATTCCCAATGGAGATTTTACAAACTTGCAGACGTTTCTTTTGACCAGCCGGCTCGGTGAGTTACTTGAATTGCATAGACAGGAACCTATGCACGCACATGTAGCAGCTCTAATGCTTACGTGCCAGCACAAACTTGTGTAAATATCCAAAATGTCCATGTTCATTACATGCACTCTCTGAGCCCATCAACAACATACAGCGCAGAAAACTGAAAAAGCAGTCAAAACCACAGAAAGTGAACTATTCCTTTAAAAACACCTCACTGGATAACTACACTAGTTTCACAACCTCTTCTCCTCCGCATAGACTGCAGTCACACGCAGTAACCTTGACCCCTTTCTCAGGCCAGCGAGCCGCACTGCCGAGCGTCACCTGTCGCGCAGGTTCTAAATGATTCATACACACGCTGGATAGCAGAACAATACCATAACAAGCAAGCCTGCATTTTACAACCCACGTTGTTTAGACAATCGCGGCGGAGAGCAATATCAGCGAACGGAGGGAAAACAGAAAGCCAGGCGTTATGCAACAGCAAAGTGCATCGCCCATAAAAATTCTTTCTTCATCCCATAGACTCAAACTTTACAAGCCCGGGACTCGGGGGTGCGATAAACGGCCCGGCCACACACAGTAAGCGCCGTGACACGGCCACTGTGTTTACGCCGCCGTGTTTATGAGTGTTGATAAGGGGTCAGAAAGCAGAGCTCCAGCTGGGGCCGCTGACAGCGCCCACCCACCCTAAGTGAACACAATCAGGCCATTAACAGCAAACCCATACGACAATAATGCCATTCATGAAGTGCCATCACGCCAGACAGTACAGCACCAAACACACGGGGTGCTCTGAGTGCATCTTCAAATGGGGCCTTTCTTTTTTTCCCTTTAAAAAAAAGAGGGCAGACAGGATGCCCTCCTTTTATATTCTCAGCTCTGTTTAACCAGGGAGGAAGCAGAGAGCAACAGTTGGCATGGGGAGGGATGGCGGGTCGTGGGAGGCTTTGCGTGCGGCTCCAGTCAGCCTCATAATGGACCACGCAACATGGCCTCACCCGAATCTGCCTTTTAATGGTCACTGAAAGACTGCACATCTAGATAGCTAGGTTAGCAAACAAGCTACAGCACTGTGCATGTTCAGGAATAATAGCCAAATTAGGACTTAAAACTCAAACAGCAAAGCTATAAGCAAATATGACTTATTTAGTTTTCTGAAGGTTTTGATTTAAAGCAATAAATAGCAAAATTACTTTACATTATTGTCTCCAAAAAACAGCTCAGTTACAATTGCTCTCACTTTCAAATTTAATATAACCTTGAATTAACCAAGAAACCCCAACTGAGATCGAAATCTCTTTCGCAAGGGGAACGTGAGTCTAATTATTCATTACCTCCCGCTAAGACAAGCCAAATGGGGGGAAAAAAAGCTTTCTGGGGGGCGAGTCTCTGGAAGTTAGCCTTGCAAACAAGCTGAGGAGTAATCTATCAATTGCCTCTAAAATGCAGATTTAAAGGCACAGTGCCCCATATACGGGGGGTTTAATGTATTGATGATGTGATTGTACGGGAGTTGTAATGTACTGACAGTGAGATTATAAGAGAGTTTTAGTGCACTAGTGGTGAGACTACACGGGAGTTGTAATGTACTGACAGAATTTATACGGGAGTTTTAGTGTATCGATGGTGAGATTGTATGGGAGTTTTGATGCACACTGACATTGAAATTATACAAAAGTTTTTACGTTTTGGTGGTGAGACTACACGGGAGTTGTAATGAACTGACACTGAAATTATACGGGAGGTTCAGTGTATTGATGGTGAGATTGTACGGGAGTTTTAGTGTAATGGCGGCGAGACCGCGGGCGACGGGGCGTACCTGACGTAGAGCGAGCGCTTCTCGCTGGTGCGCAGGGAGCCGGAGCCAGAGCTCATGCTGCTGTTCATCATCTGCTCACGCAGGTCGTGGATCTTGGACTCAAAGCGGCTGTACTCTGCAGAGGCATGGACAGACAGACGGACAGACAGCGTCACACCAGACATCCCTTGCAGTGCAGTCTGAACCCCCCCCCCCCCCTCCCCCTGCCCCAGTTCCTGTGTGTGTGACAGCTGAACACACCACCAGGGAGGGGGGCAGTAGAAGTCGGTTTTGCTGAAGGTAAGCATTGGCTGCCTCCTCCTACAGTGATTAATTACCCCAGGAGCAGATGTAACAAGTCCTGCATCCGTGTCAGCCTTGTCTACTCGTATCGCTTGTCAAATAATCAATAATGCATATTAATTAACTTAGAACATGCAACTCATCAGCTATAATTACTTTAAAAATCCTCCTCCATAAGATTCCTCATCGTTTATCATCGCATATGAAACAGATTTCCTGTTAAAAACCGAAGGTGATGTACGGTCGTGTTCGAGCCACTTCATAAAACATGCAGGGCTACACAGCGGCTGAACCAGCCAGGCTCTGAAGACCACACGCCAACAGGAAGAGGAGCGCGGGCAGAGGAGAGCTTCGGCTCCGGCAGAACAGGAAACGGCACGAGCGGCAGGGCAGGAATGCTGCGCCGCGCCGCGTCACCGGGCACAACCAAATATGACAGGTCGACGCGCTCGCAAAAATGTGAGGTGGGAGGAGTTCCCCGCCTCCAGGATCTTCCCCTTGTACCCGGAGTTAAAGGCTTCCGCCCCGCGGTCCAACAGGTTGGGCCGGGCCCACAAGCAAAAAGAGCGCCCATTCATACAGCACGTTCAAAAAAACAACAACACAGGCCCAGCCCTTTCTAACTCGAGAACTTGACCTTCTGCCATGAAAAATAAAGGGAAAAAAGAGGCAGGTTTCGCAGACAATAGTATCTCCGGGCGCCAATCGGCGAAAAGTTTCCCGCTGAAAACGCGCGCGCTAAGCGCCCCCCGGCGGAGGGCGGACACTCACGCTCGCGACGCGGCGGTGGAAAGGGCGACGCCCCAGCCGAAACCCGCGGAGCGCAAATCAGAGCAAACAGAAACTGCGGCCGAGACCAGCTCTGCAGGTTGAGGGGTTAACGCCGCGCTGGGGGAGTGACGCCACGGTAACCCGACACCACCTGCCTGCCCGTAACCAGGGCAACGCCCCTGGCACTACAAGAACACAAGCACTGTATTAAAAAAAAAAGAAGCATACAGAGGGGTGGTGAGAACAGGAAGCGACTGAGGAAAAAAATGTAGGGAAAAACAGAATGAGACGGGAGAAGCCGGTGGCGTGTCAGAATGTACGCTAAAGAACAGGTTCATCCACTGCTCCTCCAGGTGAAGCAGCCGTGTGTGTCAGCGTGCCTGGATCTCTCATTCTGAACGGACTGCGTGTGTTCGCAGCGTAAGATCAGACCGGCTGGGCTGCCCACCCAAGGCCGGCAGCAGTGAGCAGGGTGGGGGGGGGGGGGGGGTGAGCACACAAGCGCTGGACTACAGCACAGACAGCTGCCGTCTGCTCAGCCTGCCTGTCAGGGGGACAGTCAAGCAATCTGACACCAAGTTAGTCAAAATACAGCGGGAACAACCGCTCCCTATCTCACTCCCCCCGACCTCTCACACACACACACACACACACACACGGGTCAGAGCTGCACTCGCCCCTTAGCAGGCAGATCTGGCTGGGGGTTGGGAGGCTGGCCGTTTTAGAATGAGCCCTACAGAAGACAGTGGGAGCTCTGCGTCAGCAAACTGGGTCACTTGTGCCTTTGGCTGGGATACTGCTCGTCCTCATTACTTGTGCGGGGCGGATGGGGGGTGGGAGCGGAGGTTTGTTCTTGAAACAGCAATACAGTATCAGAAGCCTGTTTATGTAATGAGAGAGGACCTTGAAGGGGGGCAGAGTAAAAGGACTCCAGCGCCGCAGGCCGCGGGTGGAGGGTTAGTCTGGATCACGGTCACCGCGCTCCCCAAAGCCGCCAGACAGGCAGAGAAAATCCGCACCGTCTCCATAAGGGCGGCGCGGCGCGGCACGGCGGAGGCCCTATAACAGTGCCGACCTGGCTCAAACGCTAGCGTCGCATGCAGGCCGCCGCCGCAGTGCAACGCAGGCAGGCTGCTGGGGAGCGGAAGCACGCTAGCGTTAGCGCCATGGCTCTCACCTCCCGCGTAGTGAGTCAGGGGGGGGCGGGAGGGACACGTACCTCCTCCCTCACAATGGAGGAGGCTGGAACCAGGGACCATCGCGCTCTCTACAAATCGATCCACGGGACGAGCCAACGTTAAATGAACACCAGCCGCAAGATGCATGAAGGGGGGAGGGGGGAAAGAGTAGCTCCCATGGAGCAATTTGTGCTCGGAGTTTATAGAGTCCTCCACATTAGCTTTTCATTAGAGGCCTGCATGGCGAGGCAGCGCTCTGGCTCCTGTGAGAAGCCTGGCGTTCTGCCTGACCCTGGTTCTGATGAACCGACATTTAGGCCAAATCGCCATTCCGGCTCCAGTTTCCCAGGCAGCAGTGTAAACCAGCAGACCGGCCCGTACAGGATGAGACTACGGGCGAAAATGTGTCTGACGAAGGCAGCAACAGGCAGTCCTCTGCACACCTCCCTTTATACCACAGGGAAAAGGAGCAATGTGCCCTGGTCTGGTTAAACATTGCCAGCCTTTACACAACATATCTACAGCCTGCAGCTACCCACCTCTACTTCTTCAGCTGTGAATGAACTGCCAGGAAACACACGGTAGACCCTGGACTGCACACGCAAGAAGCGGTCAGTCACAGGAAGACATGCGGCCATGTAGGCTAAATATTACTCAAATGGCTACTGCCAGGTGTCCTAAAACAAGGGCTACTTGGAAAAGCCAGGCCTTGCTTCTCATGAACCTTTTTTAAACAACAAGGATGTCCAGCCACAATCACAAATATTTTTTTAAAGCCCAAATAATTACAACAGAGTTACCCATTACTTTATCACATTCTGAACACTCACCTCCTCAGGAGGTAACTGGGTTTGCCCAAATCATATCTTCTGTAAATCTGGACAACAGGCTGGCGTGCTGGCACTGTGTTCAGATTATACTGATAACCCTCATAGTTTGAAAATGGCATTAATGATTCACACACTGTACGAAATGGTAAACACAATAAAACGCATATTAAACTGCCTTTAACTGTTCCCCACATCCATAAAATGGTTCCATTAGCCGTCAGGAGTCATTCAAAAGAGATGCACAGCACCTTCATAAGATCCAGGCAGCTGTCCATAGTACCTATCATTGACAAAGAGAATGTGTAATTACCATTCATGCCAAATGTGGTTTAACCAGTGAAGCTTATTTATGGAACACAGAGCATGGGTAGTGACAGAGCACACCCTTTGACAGTCTATGCCAGGTGTAATAAGGTGTTAAGGATTTACACAATTCTTGGGTTGAAAAACTCATTTAAAAAGTGTTCATAACCATCATAAACATAACCCGGTATCATATCAAAATGAAAGGACATGCCATTCAGGTCACCATTAATAAGTTTTAAATGTCAATGAAACTAGTGCAACAGACTTGGGCCACACTGCAGTATTAAGTACTGATTTCTACCAACAAGACTGTCCATATACAGACACAATCAGCAGGCTCTATTGCCACTCCCACTCCCTACATTTAAAAGCCCCACTGCAGCCTCAATTATATGACCTATATGTTCACTAAAAGAGTGCTTGAGACAGACCTGCAGTACAGACTGCAGTGCAGTGTTTGATCAGAACATCTACAGCTCCGCAGGATAGCATGCTGTGACAGATAGCCTACAATGCCACATTCCTATCATAGCTTTCATAGGGGTCTGACCTGAAGCACATACTTCCTCTCATTGTTTTTACAATCTGTACTGAAGTGACAGCAGACGGAATTATGCAAGCTACACATTCATCCACATATGCGGTTTATTTCACAAATATACACGGGGAAAAAAAGAATAAAAAGATGTCCTTCCACAGGAAGACTAAATTAGAGACTTGCAGTTGGGCTGCACAATCACTGGCCCCATCCAATTCAGTGCTGGGCACCTGCTCTTTGCTCTTAAGAGCTTACTGGTGCAAAGCACAGCAGCCACTGGATTAATTATCCACTACATCCTGAACACTTTGAAACTGAAATTCAAGGGAGAAAGTTAACCGCAGGAAATGTATTACTAAGCTGTCAGCAAGGTCAGGATATTTAAACAAACAGCATTACCATTGAGCTCCGTTGCATGGTTGAATAGTCATTAGAAATGCAAAAGAAAAACCCGTCCACTTCCTGATAACGTTGGATAATTTCCTTGATAGATAACGGCACAGTTTACCATTTTTAACACATCTTTCCTGTACTGTGCCTCCGATACTGATAACGTCAACCATGACGCCAAAACGCCCTTTTAAAACGACCAACAAGCTAACGTTAGCTCTCTCGTTAATGCCTTAACGTATGGTAATTTGAAAAGTATAAACTGAATATAGTGTCTATTGCCTTTGAAAACGACAAGAAGACCTTTATATAGCCAACTAAATAGGTCACATCAAGCTTGTTCTGAAATGCAAGTAAAATTTTACCTGAAGAGGTGGGGGTATGGCTCTAGCTATATTGAGAAGCACTAACAACTAATCGTACTTGGGCAAGTTAACATTATCGCAACAGTGGAAAAATGAGCTAACGTTAGATAGACAACTTACTTGGTCAGACTACGTTACTTCTGTACAATTGCTTTATAATGGATAGAGCCAATGTTAGAAAATGTCCAAAAATAAACGACCATCCTTTGGGAATAAAATAATTGCAGATAGTGAGCCAACGGGGTTTCGCTGAACAAAAACATGAACGTTAACGGTAAAAATGCCAATATTTTATCTTCTGGCTTGGTAGCCAGCTAATCTTAGAATCCACACCAAATATTCTAGGAGAGAAAAGACTAGTAAGGTAACTCTACGTTCTTCGTTAAATTACCTTGTTTGTCATTTTGTTTTGCAAGTTGCTTTCACACCAACTAGCTAACCTTAATTGTGAAAACGAACAAACCAGAACTAAGAAATTAAGTGGTGCTGTTTGATATGGCAATATCCAGCTAGCTAGTTAGCTTATTAGCCACAGACACTCGTTTCCTAGACACCAAGCTTTACCTTCACGGCCTAGACATAGATATACCTAGCTCACTTGCTTGGTCGCTACCTTACAACTTATTGTTCGTTTCTATACTTAAGTAGCAATCTGCAGTAATAATAACAGTAGTTTATCTTACCAAAAGGTGCCAACTGAACTCCACAGGGTTTATTAGTTAATCCTTTCCCAGAGGGAGATAGCCAAACGGAAAAATACAGGGGGTGTCCGAGAGATCCCAAGAACTCGTAGGATAAGACGAGTTCCCACTCTTTCGAATCAGGGGTTAATTAGTTAGCTATCATTAGCTAGAAAAATGTTTCACTGCCTTTCCCCTTAAACGCTCCTCCCTCCAGCGAAACACGAAACAAGGACAGCGCCAGCACTCCGAAGAAAACTTGCAGTGTTGTGCAGTTGATTGCACCAAATATTCTCTCATAGTCCTGTGGCGACCGGATCTTCAAAAGTTACAGTCAAACAAGATTCCAGATTATTCAGCAGATAACCCCGTACCGGTCCCCCATTTACACGCGTGAAGCCAGTTCTGAAAATTTGTTTTTCTCTCGCCGGGTTTCCCTCTCTCCAGCACGGACTCTTCTCCGCGCTCCCTCCCCCTCTTTCCACGTCGTTTGCCCTTCCAGGATTTCAACGGCTGCAGTTACACCGGACACATTCAGGACACCGCCAGGCTCATATTCGCTCCACTGTTTAGCTGTTAGCAAACGACGTCCTTGTTCGTCGAGCAGACATTGTGATAGGAGGGGAATGAATCTGAATCTTGCCGCAAATAGCCAATCAGCTTCACCCAACATGTCCTCATTTGCAAACCAGGCCCTCCTTTGAAAAAGTGAGTCCCTACCTGCCTTAAAGGGCCAGAAGTAGCGAACAAAGGCAAACGCCCTTTGCCCGACAACTCCCCACACAAAACCTTAACACTCAACACTTAAATCTTAACCAAAACAGTTTTTCCCCATGCATTTTGGTGGGCTCCTGGTTTTCACACCTTTAAGATCATGATATGTTTATTCATTTTCCTAACATTGAAAACAGACTATATGCAACTTTACAAAAAAAAAAAAAAAACTATGAATCAAAAAACAATTATTTACATAACATGAGAAACAGTGTTCCTCACTAAAATGAGGTGTCCTACCTTCTGGTCGGTACTGAGCGATAATGGTGACCGTCTGCCCTGCTCTCTTCAGTGCTGCAGCAGCCTGCTCGTGTGTGGCATTGCGCAGATTCACACCATTCACCTGTAAAAAGAATCACACTTTTTCAGCTGCTCTGTTACTCTGTCCAGACAAGGACAGTGTCTGGGTCTCTCCTCTCCAGCATCAGACAGAGAGCTTTCAGCTCATTCTGTACTTAAAATGTTAGGGGATGAGACGGGTGTGTCTACAGCCACTTTTGAGAAAGTGAAGAGATATCCTTCCCCCCTCGCGCGGTTCCCCTCAGAGTAAGATCAGAGTAAGGCAAGCTTTGTGAGCTCTGACGAACGGACAGGGGGCTGAAAGGACGCGGACTGACCGAAAGGATGCGGTCGCCCCTCCTCAGCTCTCCGCTTAGGTCGGCCGGACCCCCCGCCAGGATGAAGGAGACGAAGATCCCCTCGCCGTCCTCCCCACCGACGATGTTGAAGCCCAGGCCTGTGGAGCCCTTGTGGAGCAGAACCTTACGCGGCTCCCTGCCAAACAGAACCACAAACTCAGCCCAAAGGAAAGAGGGAGAGAGAACGAGAAAGAGAGAGAGAGAGAGAGAGAGATACAAGGACAGCTCAAGATATCACACAGATCCAAATACTGGGAAAAAAAAACACAAATATATATATTCATATACACACCGTGTACAAGATAGCACAACACGTATTTTATTTGCAGCATATATACAACCTGTGACCTGTATCATTTTACCTTGAGCAGTAGTTTCTATACATGTTTGAAAGTGAATACTTTCATATGCATTTACAAAAAAAACAAAAAATTAAAATAAAACATGTCTTCCATGAAGATGATTTCACATATAAGGAACGCAGCGTTCATTCTTCTTCCAGTTGAGGGCAGAGAAGAAGGGGGAAGATGCAGCTCGCTTCAATGCAGCTGAGGCAACCCAATCCCAGCTTCTTAACATACCACATTGCATTAGGACAACAAAGGCGGGATAAGAACTAAACCCCACAGTCGTCTCTCAGCGGCTGCAATGTGTTCTGAGTTTGAAGTCACAAGAGTCCACTAAGACCAGAGGTCTTTTACCAAGGCAACAGCAAGTCTACCACCACCTCCAGCCCTTTCCACCAAAGCATGCCTACGTCAACACACACGCGTGCATGTGCACACATGTGCATACACACACTCACACACAGGCACACACACATGCCCATGCATGCATATGCACACATATACATGTGCACACACACACACACTCACATATGCATACATATACATATGCACACACACACACACACACACATGCATATGTATGCGCACACACACACACACACACACATGCATATGCACAGATATGCATATGCACACACACACACATGCATATGCACAGATATGCATATGCACACATGCACACACGCGTACGCACACACACACACATACGCGCACACGCACACACGCGCACACACACACATATGCACACACACACACACACACATGCACACACGTGTATGCACACACACACACATACGTGCACACGCACACACACGCACACACACACGTACGCACACACACACATACGCGCACACACACACACATAGGCACACACACACACACACACACACACACGCACACACACACGCACACACGCACACACGCGCACATAGCGAGATGCTGAACTCATCCCTGCCTCTCACGCGTGACTGCAGCTCTCTTTTAGCCGCTGTGACTCATCTCTGCGAGCAGGCGCTCCATGTTGTAGCTGCGCCGTGTTAAGATCACAGGGAGGCTGAGCCGCTGCTGGAGACCACTGAAAGTCCTCAGGAAAGCACGCTGTGGCTTAACACACGAAACGCAGCAAAGTAAAGCTCTCCCAACACCGATACACGCACACGTACACTACACACACACACATACATACACACACGCACACGTACACACACACACACATACATACACACGCACACATACACACACACACACACATACATACACACGCACACACATACACACGCACACACATACATACACACGCACACGTACACACACACACATACATACACACGCACACGTACACACACACATACATACACATGTACATGTACACACACACATACACATACGTACACACCCTTCTCTACAGTTAGATATGCAGGATACTCATTACTGTTGATCACTGGCTGTGTACTCCAGTCTCTGGAGCACAGCACACTGCACATTACACACCATGTGATGGTTTGTGTAAGTGAAGAGTTCCATGCTGTCCAAGAAAGCACTTAACATAAACACCACATTTATGTTAATCTCCACCGTCACTGTATGTATATAGTGGAGGAAAAATCACAAATTTTATAGATTAAAAAAAAAAATGTAAATATGAGTGCTGCAAATGTTTAACATCAATTGATTATATTGTGGTATCAAACAGCATTGCTTCATTGTGTTGCAATGAAGCTGACCCAGTGCCAAGCAAAAAATAAAAAGCTTCATGCTCACGCACTTTAACGTGCACTTGCACTATATATATATATATCATTATGCTGATATTGGCATAATGAACTCCAGTGGTTCTCATACCGGATGACAGCTGTGGATCAGGTCTCGCTGTGGGGAGCATGATCTGCAGTTACTGCATAATGCAGCTCCCACAGGGGACAGCGGACCACAGAGAGCCTCACTGATAGCCCAAATACATCACTTCTAATGGACACGCGCATACATACATGTACATATGTACACATACTGGCATGCACGCACACACACACACACACAAGTCTTTGAGGGCATCACACAGTGTCTCTATAATGCATCGTTATTGAGAGACCTACGCAGCAAAGGCAAGAGAACCTCCGGACCTCTGAAGAGCAGCAGCCCCGCCGCGAGCAGCGTTAGACAGAGCGACGTCGCAGCCCCCCCCCCCCCCCCCCGCGACTCCGAGGCTACGGAGAGCGCAGGATCTGCGGTCCTGGTCTCGGTCAGAGAAGCGGGCGGCGTGGGCGGCGCGGGCACCGTTACCTGGGGCCGGTGTTCCGGGTCCTGAGAGAGAGCGGGGCGCTGTCCTGCCGCCCCGAGGGCGGTCGCATGCACGACACGGAGGACGAGATATTCACCGCGAACATGGCGGCAGCGGCGCGGCCGCACCCGTCCCGTCCCGTCCGCTGAGCCGAGAGAGTCCTGCGCTCGCGTGGAGCTTACTGTGTGTGTGTGTGTGTGTGTGTGTGCGTGTGCGCGCGAGTGTGTGTGTGTGTGTCCGTGAGGAATCCAGAGCTGTCCGAGTGTGATGGGAAGCAGCTCCTCTCTGGCTGTCAGGCTCCAGCCTCCTCGTTCTCTGGGCCAGACTTAACCCTCGCTCACCCACGGTGACCCTCTCCGCTTCTCGACAGGTCACTTGAATCCATCTGTCTCCACCTACAGACCTCTTCCTGTCTGCTCTCCCCCCCCCCCCCCTCAGTCTGTCTCCAGTGGCTCTGAAGACTAAGGACCTGTGAAAGGATCTGTCTGTAGCCTGTGCTGAAGTGGTGGGCTCCACTAAATCAGCCTGCGCGCTCCTCCTGCAGCTCGCTGTCTCTCATCTTTCAGCTCAGCCCGGGCCCAGGCCAGTCCCCTCCGCGGCACACCGGCATTCCAGTCCATCAGCCCGAGCCTGCTGGAGATTAGCGCCGCCGCCGCTAAAGCAGCTCCTGGCTAATTTGTAAAAGAATAAACAGCCTGACTGAGGCTCGTAAATAAAGCACTTTGTGTGCGCCCATATATCTGTCGTCGGTTCAAAGTGATAGGGAGCACATGCTAGCCCGTGGCCAGGGTTTCACACACACAGGCCCCTAAACCGCAGGGGTGGAAGTATGGAAATGAGCTGGTGGGAACGTTGGGAAACGTGACAGGAACACGGCCTTGGGACAGCGTCGGAAAAAGAGGAGTGAATTCCAGAAGGGTATGAAAGCACGGATCAGGCTACACCCCCACCTCTCTTTCTCCCACCTCCTTCCCTCTCCCCCTCCCTTCTGCTGTTCATCAGCTGAAGGAATGTATATAGCTGTATACTCCTGTAAAAACTCCCTGTCTATCTCACCACCCCCCCTCCCCTTCTGTTTTGACGCAGACAGACAGTCCCCAGTTGTGATGGTGTGGATGCTGACGGGGGCTGGGCGTGGGCGTTGGCAGGGTTGGAGGCGGGGGCAGTCGCGAGGTGGCCCCGCCCCAGCACAGCGCCGCTTCCCCTCTCCTCCTCTCAGTAATCGGCTCCTGTTGGGTGATTAATGGCGGTCACTGCTGATGATGTCATCCACGAATGCACAGAAGTGAGACATAAGACTCCAACAGAGCGTGCTCAGTCTGGCCATACGGCTGAAGTGCACAGGGTTCTGCGGCAGACACACGCTCATACAGTACTGCTGCTGCTCACCTGGTCTTTTCTAATTGTTCCCTAACAGGATCTCCTCTTCCTCCAGTCTCTGTCACTGCTCCCATCCCTGATCACCTTTTGCATTTTAATTTTATGGGGCGGGCGGGCGGGGGTTGGGGCTGGGGGGGGGCGACAGACGGTGCAGGATATTTCGGGCCAGCCGGAGAAGCTAAGAATAAACCAGCTGCTATGAGTGATTAACAGTTTGTATTTTCCGGGCGCTCCGTGTAGCTCTGCCACGATTCCTCCGGCCCGTGATAAACGCGCCCCGCCGCCAGCCGGCACCCGAGCGGCGGCCCTGCTCCTGCTTACCCACGATGCCCGGCGGGCCGGGGAAGTGAAACCTGCGCCGCGAGGCTAGCACAAGCGCTCGTTTGACAGCCGCTCAGTCACAAGCCTCATTCACGCCGGTCAGGAGGGAAACATTAACCTCCGTGCTGCACGGGCCCATTGATTCCCTGGCGTTCGCGCTCGTGTACACAAACGGCGCCGTCAGGCCAGCGTGACATCAGAGCGCCGCGGCCCAGCTTCCCACGGCTGCAGGGAAATCAACAGAAACCCAAGTTTAGCGCTGACCTCAGGCCTCACACACAAACGTGTGTGTAAACGGAAACAGAACGCTATAGTGCCAAGACAGTCACCGGAGCAGTTACAATAGTAACAGTAATTACAAAAAAACTCTGAAAAGGTCAAAAGACAAAGGGTGAATGTGAGCTTCATCGATTGGATTGACGTGATAGTGAGGGGGTGTCGACCTCCCCTTGTGCCTACTGCTGCCCATCTATCTTTCACACCATTCTGCGTGAAATACGTACGCGTAATTATGTGGCACTTTTTTCTTTTGGCTCTTATTAATTGTGTAATGGCTTTTTGTTTCTTGGAAAAGATTCCCATAGTGCATTGTGTGGCTGTGGCTGTGGCGGCGTGGTGCGGTGTGTCAGATCGGTATGGAGATGTGTTGCTGATGAAGTGTGTGGGGGGACGCGCAGATGGGCAGAGGACCGAAGGCAGCCTTTCGCTCCGTGACTCAGCTTCCTCACGCAGAGGGCTCACGCTGAAGCCTTCACGCAGCCTTTCGGCAAACAGCGCAGAAAATAACTCTCAGAACTTCGCCGTGCGTCTGCTGGAGAGTTTGCCAGTCGAGCGGCTCTGATTGGGCCGAGCCCCAGGACTGACGCGGCGGCAGCAGCTGTGACGGGTGATGACACGTGCGGATGTGACAGGGCCCCCGGAAATGCGTGGGCTCATAAATGCACATCTGTATCTGGCCATTGTGGGTGTGTGTGTGTGTGTGTGTGTGTGTGGGTGTGGGTGTGGGTGTTTGTATGTGTGTGTGTGTGTGTGTGTGTGTGGGAGTGCATGCAGGTGTGTGTGCGTGTGTGCCTGTGTGTGTGTGCGTGTGTGTGTGTGTATGTGTGTGTGTGTGTGTGTGTGTGCGTGTGTGTGGGTGTGGGTGTGAGTGTTTGTATGTGTGTGTGTGTGTATGTGTGTGTGTGTGTGTGTGGGTGTGGGTGTGAGTGTTTGTATGTGTGTGTGGGAGTGCATGCAGGTTTGTGTGCGTGTGTGCCTGTGTGTGTGTGTGCGTGTGTGTGGGTGTGGGTGTGGGTGTGAGTGTTTGTATGTGTGTGTGTGTGTGTGTGTGTGTGTGTGTGTGTGTGCGCGTGTGTGTATGTGTGTATGTGTGTGTGTGTGTGTGTGTGTGTGTGTATGTGTGTGCGTGTGTGTGTGTGTGTGTGCGTGTGTGTGTGTGTGTGTGTGTGTATATGTGAGCGTTTATATGTCTGTGTGTGAGAGAGACAGAGATAAGCAGACCGTGTTTAGGGGAGGGGGGGTCGGGCCTCCCCTGCCCCCCCCCCCCCCCCATGCTCAGATGAGTCAGGGCAGCTGCAGGAATGCGCGTGCCGCGGCCCCTGTGCGGGGGATCAGCTTCCCTCCTCCCAATGCATTTATGGTAGCAGCAGGGCCCACTGTTTATATTTACATAAGGACAGCGGCACAAAAACACATTCCGGTGCTCACGGCAGCGTGTGTGGGAGAGACAGGACGGGCTCCAGCACCCCAACCCCCCAGTAACCCCCTACACCGCCCCCCTCCATTCCCCTTCCTACAGACTGTCTGTGGCCGCAGATATACTGCAAAACCAGTACACCGACATACAGACCAAACACACAGGCACATAAACACACTACACACACGCATATAGACTGACAGACACAAACTTCAGTTCTGAATGGTGGCATTCTGGCTGACAAACGCAAGCAGATGTAGCTGCCAGTTGCAAATAAGAACACAGCTGACATGGTTATGAATACATGGTAGACATTCGCTCATCAGCAAAAACCAGCCAATGGTACACAGGTGTTTTTAGAGCTTAATTCTTTACACATAATCACACGCAGGGATGCACGCACACGCAGGCTAACTGAACTTTCACTATACTGATGCACATGAAGCACACGCACACACACACACATATGCATACACACACAGGCTGACTAAACTAGACTGATACACAAGACACACACACACGCACACACACCCTTCCTATTTCAGGCTGTGCCATAGATGGGTAGGCCAGGCTGGGTTTTTCAGGCCTGTGCTTTACATGGGTAGGCCAGGCTGGCTCTTTCAAGCTTATGCTGTATGAAGGTAGGCCAGGCTGGGTTTTTCAGGCCTGTGCTTTACATGGGTAGGCCAGGCTGGCTCTCTCTCCCTCTCCTGGGCCTCAGCAGTGGGGATGGAGGGGGGGGGGGGATTGGGTAGAGACCTCAGGCATGACAGATGGCGCTGAGCAGCTTGTGAGATTGACTGGAACTGCCAGCAGCGCTTGTGAAGATGTGTGCCTGTGTGGGGGGCCAGGTAGGGCTCCCTCGTTACCCGTCACTTCAGCGCTGTGGTCTTACACAGATCTCCGTCTATCGGCCCCGACAGCAGCCATCTGCCCGCCCCCCCTAACGCACGCCACTGGGGAGGGTCACGTGACCGGAAACGCGCTCTCTAACTTTAGTCACGGGGACCCGCGCTGTACTTTAATGATACATGTTACCAATGGTAATGATCCCAAGTACGTCTGCCATCTTGTATGGATTACATACCCACACAACTAAACACGAGCTACTACGTACATCCCTTATTCTTTAAAAAAAAAAAAAGTACTCATGTATGCAATATTCTTGAACACACACACACACACACACACACACACAAACACTCACACACACAGACAGACATTAATTTCAAAGCAGACTGGACACAAGGAGACAAGAGATGAAAATACAATATGGAGGGCAGAACAAAGATGGAATAGACAGGACTCTACATGAGACAGAGAGAGAGATAGAGAGGGGGGGGAGAGAGATAGAGAAAGTTTGCTGGGTCACTTGTTCAACCCTCTCAGACAGGCAGCCACAGCAGATCCCCATGGCAACAACTGAATCCAAAAACGTACTTTTAGGTAAAACAGTGCAATATAAAATTCTTGTGCAATTTCAAAATAAATTTAGAAAGTGTTGTGCCATGGCAAAAAAGCTCATATGGGAGCAAGATACCGTATGCCTACAGACATACAGACAGACAGAGAGACAGACAAAGTAAAGAGACAACACGGCAGGACACACAGGTGGAGGGTGAGACATGTATAGACTGCTACATATACAGACACATAGCCACTGCTGCTAAGTCACAGACTGTGTGGGCCCGTACACAGGCAGAGAGAACCCTGGCCTTTGCAGCGTGTGAGTGAGGCTGTGTTGCACTGACAGGCTCTGGAAGCACAGGCATGTGGCAAAAACCCCGCTCTGAGCCCTCTGGTGTGTCCGCCCCTCCCCCCCATCCATCCGCCACAGAGACACGACACACCAAACCAAACCAAACCAAACCAAACCAAACCATAAAAACCACACCACGGGCACAGCAGCCGCCTCCGGCTGGGGCGGGGCGGGGCGGGGCGGGGCGGGATGGCGGGGGTTAGCGGAAGCAGAGCAGAGAGCGCGTCGCGGTGGGTTAGTACCTGCCGGAGAAGGGCGCCGCGGGGCCCTGGCGCGGGGCCGCGGCGGGACCGGGACAGAAGCCCGCGTCCCGGGGCACCCCGCTGTAGAAGTGGGGGGAGGGGGGGACGCTGTCCTCCAGGGGTTTGTGGATGACACTGTAAATGGGCTCGGCCCTGGTTGGAGGGGTACAGAAATCACACTGTGAATGGGGCTCAGGATGATGGACCTCACAAGTACACACAAACACGCACATACACACACATACACACACACACACACACACATGTACATACACATACATGGACGCACATACACGTGCAAATCACCACAGACTGGGGTGTGGATTAAGTCACCGGAGTTCTAATCCCCCAAACCTCATCCTTCGTCAAACTCTGCCCCCCTCCCACCCCCCCTTCCACAGGTGCGGCTACAGATGGCACGGTTTCCCTGCAGCCTGGGGGGCTGACAGACACACCTCTTTTGCGCACACAGCAGCTCTTGGGTCGGGTGCCAACTATCTGTCCAGTGCACCCCCTCCAGAGAGAGAACCTGAGCCAGCACCGGGGCAGGTCATGTGACCAATCGGCCATCCCACACCCGGGAGGAAGCGGGAGAGTGACAGGAGGGGGGCGGGCTCTCGTTCCCTGTCAGAGAGTCTGCACTCTGGATCCACCAATCCGGATTCAGCTGGTGTCCTCCCCATGCCTCAGGCCTGTCACTGTGTCCAAACTCCACCATCGCCACCTCGCCCAACAGGACCAGACCACGGGAAGCTCGAGGACGCTCCAGGCAACACACACGCCACACTGGAGGCGTCAGCTCACCCCTTCCTGCTTTCTCTGTACATTTTTCTCTCATGTAACACACCAGTGAAATTCTCCAGTGTTGCTCCACGAAGTTAGCAGACAGTAATATATTTGTTTTACATAGGTGTGAAAATAATGTACAGTGCAAAAAATAAAATTGTACAGTACCCGTGGTTACAGTGAAATGGCATGATTCCATTTTAGATTTTCAGTCGCAACCGATAGATTGTACTTTATTGTCAACATACGTTTTCAGTTTTTTATCACTGACCATTTTTAGACTGACATCAAAACTCCAGTCAATAGAACATTCATTTGAAAATGGTCAACAACAATGGAAAACTTAAAGCCAAAACTGACAAATTTTTATGGAAAACTTTCATGATAGGTTCACTCATGGTAAAAAAAAGAAATAGACGAGTGCCTATCAATCATTTTACATAACAAGAGCACAAAATTGTCGTAATTACACATATATAATTACTACATTGTTAATTGCCTCAAAGCCTCTTGTAATATCCTTTTCTGAAGTGTGAAAGACTGAGTTGGCACAGAAAGCCATCACTGAAACATGTGACATTTGGCCTGCAGTTTTCCTGACGAGCTTAGCAACCACTGCACAAAGACATGTGACCACACAGTATGTGTGTCAGGGAGTGATTGGCTCTCATTTCTCTCCAGTAAAAAAAATGCAGTCCAGCCATCTGAGAAGGTATTTACTTACACAGACTCAAAGTCAGGCAATACTGATCCTTTAGTTTCTATTGTGACCCACAACATTTTACTACCGGCCTTGTATGAGTAGCTATTGGGCATCCTGTTTGCCAGACAAATACCTGACAATAGCTGACAAAAGAGATTGTATCTCTGTTGTTGTCTGCTTGATGTTTTTTCAGATGTACACCTCAATGCAAACTCACAAAAACAAACATCAGTGGAGCTTCAACCGGTCAAACCAGAATAAGCATATGGGCTCTTTTGCTACTGGAAGTTTTACATTTTTGCCCCATCGGTCCCCTGGAGTTTATTGCAATAATATTTTTTTTATTGAGAGTTACCAGTAAAGCTGAATCTTGGCAAGCCTAGTTATATAATTCAGTGATGATCTCAATAATTTCCCTTTTATAGTGGATGGGACACCATAAAGCACAGGTTTAAACATAAGCACCACTGTCGGTTCAAAGGCCTTTGAGAGACAGGTGCCTCACCTGGTGAAGTCTTCCTCCCCCAGCATGTGACGAGGGATTGGGGAGTACCTGGAGGGCGTGACCTGCGGCGGCTGGTAGACGGACTTGGGCTCGACCCCGCCCATGTAGGCCATGCTGGAGTTGTGGGCGACGTGGTTATCGACCATAGTGGGGAAGGCTGGGGGGAGGGCGAGGCCAGTAGGGAGAAAAGAAGTAAGGAACATTAAAACGGAGAACCCACAAGGTGGCACTGCTGAGCAACGCAGGGTGGGGTCAGGCACTGAGGGTGGGGGTGTCATTGGCCTTGAGTGGCAGAGACTCAACCACAAAATAAAAGAAGACCCTAAGGTTCTACACTAATGTGAACATTCCGGAAGCAAAGCGTACATGAGAAACACAAAATGGCAGGTAGAGGATTTGGCTCTCCCTGCTGGTACTG